>NC_143389.1:16760277-17080277 GCF_980474605.1 Leiobunum rupestre
AGTAGAACTACCCCAGTAAGGCCCTTCCTCTCCTTTTTCCCCATGTGATAATTACCGTGGTACCCCCTCCCCCCCTTTCCCATGTGATAACTACCGTGGTACCCCCTCCCCCCTTTCCCATGCGATAATTACCTTGGTACCCCCTCCCCCCTTTTCCCACGTGATAACTACCGTGGTACCCCCTCCCCCCTTTCCCATGCGATAATTACCTTGGTACCCCCTCCCCCCTTTTCAAATGTGATAATTACCGTGGTACCCCCTCCCCCCTTTTCAAATGTGATAATTACCGTGGTACCCCCTCCCCCCTTTTCAAATGTGATAATTACCGTGGTACCCCCCCTTTTCAAATATGATAATTACCGTGGTACCCCTCCCCCCTTTTCCCATGTGATAACTACCGTGGTACCCCTCTCCCCTTTTCGCATGCGATAATTGGTACTCCCTCCCCCTTTTCCCGTGTGATAACTACCGTGGTACCCCACTCCCCTTTTCGCATGCGATAATTGGTACTCCCTCCCCCTTTTCCCGTGTGATAACTACCGTGGTACCCCTCTCCCCTTTTCGCATGCGATAATTGGTACTCCCTCCCCCTTTTCCCGTGTGATAACTACCGTGGTACCCCTCTCCCCTTTTCGCATGCGATAATTGGTACTCCCTCCCCCTTTTCCCGTGTGATAACTACCGTGGTACCCCTCTCCCCTTTTCGCATGCGATAATTGGTACTCCCTCCCCCTTTTCCCGTGTGATAACTACCGTGGTGTCCCCTCCACCCTTTTCCCATGTGATAATAACCGCGGGACCCCCTCTCCCTACGTGCCATGCGATAATTACTGTGGTACCCCCTCCCCCCTTTCCCATGTGATAGTTACCGTGGTACTCCCCTCCCCTTTTCCCATGCGAGAGTTTCCGAGGTACTCTTTTCCCCGCAAAAATAACTCAAAAACTTGCAAGCGTCGAAAAACCCATATGTACTCCTTGAAACCCCCTGTATCCAATGGCTGATTTACTCTCATGACGAACAAATTAAAATACGCTCGTCCTTGAGTCCCGATTTACAGTGCGAAATTCGAGCCAAAAACAAACTTAATGACCAAATGTATACTTGACTGAGTATTAAGGCGAAGCGCAACGACCGCGGGTTTTACACAGAGAAATCACCTTTCGGTAAGAAATACTTTTTCGGCCAAATCGCCGGGTTTCCGTGCCCACCTATAGCCACCAATAGTGCGCGTATATAATGTCGATCTAACAATTATAAAAAAAAATCTTGATCTCATTATTAAAGCTGTGCGCGACAACCGTTTTTATCAGCAGCCACCCCAGTCAAAAACGTCGCAAGGCTTAGGACTTTGGACAATGAAAATAAAAGTATCTTTCGTATTTTAGGCCTTATGGCTCGCCTTATGGCCACCGCCGTCAATTCGCCGAAATCATTTTCAACGAAATATATTTTTAGGCTAACGTAGGACTGAGAAAGTCGAATAAATGGTTAGACTACACTAAAATACTCAAAATGAAAACAGATGGCGCGATAATACAATAGAATTTCTCTGATTTGCGACGCGCGCAATTTAAAAACCAAACAAATATTTACCAGAATTTGAACAACTGGTTAAGACAGCGGAGCATTTAACCAGTTATATCTCGATAAAAGTCGAATTAATTTTATTTTAATAACGGAGAAACTTAAAAATATAATACGCTCGGGGTAGCTCTTTTTTCCCGATATATTTAAATTCTAGCCAGGTAGAACATTCAAATTCTTTAGTATGTTAATCTCCATTAATAGACCTATTAAACGGCCAAATAATTGGCCGGTGAGCTCGAATACAAGCCGAGTTATATTGATTTTTGAAAATGATATCGGCGAATTGACGGCGGTGGAACTACCTTCCCAAGTCTCTGGCTTAAATACCAGATAGATTTGTTGTTGTTACTATAGTTTGTTAAAGTTTAAAAGTGCACTTAACGTTTTATACTATTTTATTTTAATTAAATTTAACTGGCATTCTTCAATCTTATCTCCTTGATCTTAATCTTAAGCATACACCTAGACGCTTTAACCTAATTATAGTACGCCTCTCGCCAACTAACGCCAGTAGTGAAGTTACGCGAGCCCCCAGGGACAAAGTCCATAGCTGATGGTTTATACTCTTCCAAATGCTATGCTCTTAGCCCTAGTAACAAAACAGGCCACAAACTTAGGCCTGTGTGTTTCCTTTAATATATGTATTTTTTAAAATAGACATTTTGGCCTAAAAAAGCAATATTCGTAAAATTGAATGTTGGCCCAACGCCCTCATTCACGTCAACGTGGGCCCCGAGCGAAGCCAAGCCCTATATATGGCTCTCGGAAAATTACGAGAAAGAGGGGCTCCGTTTCGGTTAAACTGACAAAAAGACCCTTCTTTTCCACCATTCCTTGAAAAACTATCCCCCAGTGGTGCAATCACATTATTTTAGCACCCTTGTTAACGCGCGAAAAGAGACACGTTGTGAAACCGAGGGGAAAGACACTATGCGAACTCTGTGTACACTGCCGTACCTTTGACAGTGCTAAATGGAACTCGCGAACTCTTGAAAATATGTACCTTTAATAGTGCTAAATGCACGAACTCGGTGTACAGATTATTTGAGACTGTCTTACCCCTCGTGTGAAACTTTGAGCGCCAGTTGAAAAACTGAATTTGGAGGAGGAGACATCCTCACTTTGTAACCTCGTAATCTTTATGTTCTATTTTAAAAAATTAGTTATTGTTTTCACAAAGTCTCTTAATTTAATATAACAAGAGTAACCCATAAATACAAATTGAAAAGGAATCGCTAGTTTTCAGTCGTTAGCGATTCTGGAGTAGGACTGTCCCTTGATTAACTCAAAAGAAAAAGTTAATCCCGTTCAGCAGAGTTTCTTCAGAGAGGAAAGTGTGTTTTACGTATTAAATATTTCCAAGACCAAACTCAGGAGGGCAGTATGGTTTTTATACTTCTTAATCAATGTGCCCGACGTAAAATGAAATGCACGAATACAAACTGAAAGACTTACAATATCTGGTGCATTTACATGATAAACATAAACGTTATTTGGAAATGCAACTGACAGAAGCCGGTCAAAAATAAGCGTCTGAACTTCCTTGTAAACCGGTCGTCCTGAATCATCCAATGTTATCGTTTTCCGTTTAAGTTTCCTGAAAAAAACGCCAATGACCAAATTAAACTTAAGTGTAGAGATGACAAATTCGTTTTAAATCATTATTACCATAAGTAAGGAGAAACCTTAAAGAAAACCGGCATATTCTAACAAGCTGTAACAATAATTTACAAATATACTTTTATTACTTTAAGAATGCCCCCCTTAGTAAATTAATTCATGCTCTGGTCATTTCCCGCCTCTGGTCTTCCCCAACACGTCATCAGCATCGCGCTCGCCTTGGAACCAGTTCGCACCAGTCTTCCCCATCTAGAAGCTTCGCGCTGCGTTGTGCCTTCTCCGTGGACGAACTGTTTGAGGCCCCATAGCTCGTAGTGCCCACCTAGTGCATAAAAAGGCCGGACACACGTGTCTCTCCCCTCTCTTGTTGTTCTTCTTCTATTGAACCTTCAACATTCTTGGCATCGCTAGTAGAAGCCTCTTCAAGATGCTCCCGCCTTGAGCCTGCTGGACTTCGCCCACCTCGCCGGTTTCGTTAAACCGCTGGAGCTGCACCGATGGCCGCTCGCCGTAAAGTTTTGCCCTCAAGCAATCTACCTTTCGGGCACCGAGTAGTGAACCGTTTTCGTCCATAGTGCAAGTTCTTCAAGAGCATCCACTCAACTCGTAAGATATGCATAACCTTAATCATATATGAAACTATTGGGTAGACCAGAGCAAAACCAAACTCCCCCTCGTACGTATTAGTACTATGTTTTTTAATTACAATGTATTATGTGGTAAACTAATTAACTGTTTAATTGATCTATTAAACTTATTTTGGTTTCTTAAATCATTACTTTCGACCTCTTTATTTTATATCTAATGTTGACACTTAATTAATCAATTCCCTAGACAAAACCTACGTACCAATTATCAATAAAATAACCTTAAATGCTAAAAGTGTCACATTTTGGGGGCCCGTCCGGTTCTAAATTTTTTTAAACACGACGTTATGACAAATTACCTTTTTAATGATTTTGATTTTCCCTTGGCCAATTAATTAAGTAATGTGGTAGGATATTTTTATTTAT
This sequence comes from Leiobunum rupestre, assembly GCF_980474605.1. Taxonomy (NCBI): domain Eukaryota; kingdom Metazoa; phylum Arthropoda; class Arachnida; order Opiliones; family Sclerosomatidae; genus Leiobunum; species Leiobunum rupestre. Next base: position 16,764,499 of record NC_143389.1, read on the forward strand.
CGATATCGTGATTGGAAGTATTTTTGTTTGGTTGGTCACCCCCGTACTTCCACCTTTCTTTTAAATTGTTCGTATATTTTGGCATGCTCTCTTGATTTTTGGGTAATTTAATTTGCTTGGTTGGTTAATGAGTAGTTTTAGGAACTTACATACCCGTGGTTGTAGCCCCCGTTTAGGTCAAATTTATAGCTGCCAAGAGTGTTACGAACTTTATTTAGCTGAACAACTCAGTGGTAGGGACGCCATTGTTGACAATTTCGACGGTCCACTTAGGGACGCCCTTTTTGAAGAAATAGAAATTCCATCCCAGGTGTTAGCCACTATGCCAAACAGCGTCGCCGATCCCCGCGCCGCGGATATTGTAGCTCTCCAGGCTCAGGTGGCCCAGTTGACCGCCCTGCTGGGAGGGAACGTGGGACACGCCGCAGCAGCGGCCGCAGTGTCAACCGCTTGGGCACCCCCCGTTACGCTTCCTAGTTTTTCAGGTAGTTTTACAGAAAATAATGCGCAGGAATTTTTGCTAAAGGCGCGCCAAGTTTTAGTCTCTCGGAATTGTCCCGAAAACTATTTTCTTAAACATTGGATACCTATAATGCTCACAGGCGCGGCCCTTGAGTGGTTTTCAGACCAGCCCGATTTTGCCACTTTCATTGCTTTTTCTGCTGCCCTAAAGGCCGAATTTCTAGCCCAAAACAATGACGATAGGTTGTTAGAGCAATTGGATAACCAATTTCACAAACCCGGCGAATCTGTGGGAAAATATGTAGAGGGCATGATTGTCATAATTCGCAAATTAGCCACCCCTATGCCAATCGCGACGCAAATTAGATGTATTCGTAGAAACTTACATGCCGATCTTCGTGTTGCCCTCGCCACTTCCAAATTTAGTACCGTACGCGACCTCGTGGCGACTGCTGATTTAATAGAGCAGGCTAAAATCTCCCGTAGAGGGGACGACAGTTCAACACCCCAGGTAGCGAAGTCTCACGACCAGTCCGTTCATAAAAATATAGTTTGCCTTCGTTGTGGGGAGCGCGGCCATTATCAGAATCATTGTCAAGCCCGCGAAAATAGCCAAGCTGGGAACGGTTCAGGGAATTCCCAAAATATTGGAAATAACCAAAATCGGCAATTTCGTCCCCGAAATAATTTTAGTGGTCTTGGGAATGGTTTTCAGCCGGGCATCAATAATTTTGTTCGCCCTCGTAATGGTGGCATAGTTTGTCACCATTGTGGTGAACCCGGTCACATACGCCCCTTATGTCCCCAATTAATGGCTTCCCGCCAAGGTCCACCTCAAAATGTCCCTGCTCAGCAGCCACAACGAGTAAATCCGGGAAACGGAGTGACGGGAGGTTCGGCCTCCCGACACATTCACCCTGTCCCTCGCGCCCACCAATCTTAAACCCTCCTATTTGTACCGCCAGATTCACAAGTGGAAATTTTCCAAATTCTACGTTGCCTACATTGGCCAAATTAAACATTTCAATTAATAATTCTCCTTGTCTTGCCCTTGTGGATCCCGGTTCAACATATACCCTCGTTAATGATAGGTTTCGGGAGGTAATTTTAAGTGATATTCATAATAAGAGTACACGTGTAAAATTAGGGATTAAATTGGCCAATAAAACCCGAGTAACTGCTAATGGGAGTGGGACGGCACAGATTAGTCTTCCTGGGAAGGTGCTTACCAACACCGTTCATTTTGTTAAGAATTTAGTATTCCCTTGTATTTTGGGCATGGACCTATTGCAATCTTTGGGCATGGTTTTGAATTGCTCGGACATGAGTTTTAGTTGGAATTCTTCCCCGTCGCAAAAGTATTATTTTCTCCGCCATTTCTTACATCGTCCCTCCCCCCCGGTAAGCGCTTCGGCCGTCGGTTGTGAAATCGACGAGGAAGACTTAAAGAAAGCCCTTTGTTTAGCCAAGGTTACTGCCAGTGAACGTACGAACGTTCTAGAGCCCCTCGTTTGTGAATTTAGACACTTATTTGCTAAAACCCCCGGAGTTACTCATACTACCATGCACTATATCGATACGGGTGAAGCTCTCCCCATTTCTTGCGCCCCCTTTCGTTATTCCCCTCATAAGCGCGATGAAATTGACAACATAATCGACCAAATGTTGGAGAACGACTTAATAGAACCTAGTAACTCCCCTTGGTGTTCTCCGTGTTTTCTTGTGGCTAAAAAGGACGGAGGTTCCCGTTTATGTGTCGACTATACCCTGCTGAATAATTTAACTAGAAAGGATTGCTATCCTCTCCCCCGTATCGATGACATTCTCGAGTCACTTAAAAATCCCAAATATATCACGACCCTAGATATGAAATCCGGTTACTGGCAGATTCCGCTCGACCCTGGTAGCCGCGATAAAGCTTCTTTCGTTACCCACAGAGGACTTTTTCGTCCAAAGGTTTTGATGTTCGGTTTGACCTCGGCCCCCGCGACCTTTCAGCGGATGGTCGACCACTTGCTTTCCCCCCTGCGCCGCGACAATGTTTTTGCCTATTTGGACGATATCATAATTATTTCTTCCTCCTTCACTGAACATATGGCAACCCTTCGCAAAGTTTTCACCACCCTTAGCAACGCGGGATTAACTATTAAAGCCAGCAAAACGACTTTTTGCCAGACCGAAGCCCTCATTTTAGGTCATATTGTAAATGAGAAAGGTGTCACTGTTGATCCCGCTAAGACTTCTGCCATTCGCGATCGTCCCCCACCGAAGTCTTTAAAACAGTTACGTAGTTTCATAGGCGCTGCCTCCTACTATAGGCGGTTTATTCAAAATTTTGCGGCTATCGCCGAGCCTCTTCATTCTTTATTGCATAAAAATTCTGTATGGCAATGGACCCCCGCTCATCAAACTGCATTTGATACTCTTAAACTAGCATTAATCTCAGCCCCAATTTTAGCGCAACCCGATTATTCGAAATCCTTCGATATTTTTTCCGACGCCTCTAACACTGGCTTAGGTGCTGTTCTTAGTCAGATAGTGGATGGTAAGCCTGTGGTGATACAGTATGCAAGTAGAGCGTTAAATAAGGCAGAGCGTAACTATTCAGTCACCGAGCGTGAATGTCTTGCAATTAAATGGGCTGTAGATCAATTTCGGCATTATATTGAGGGTGGTCTTGTAACAGTTTACAGCGACCATAGCGCTCTTCAGTGGCTGCGAACAGCTCGTGACCCCACAGGGAAGCTAGCTCGTTGGCGCCTGGCAATTCACCCCTATGTTTCGGCAATTCGGCATGTGCCCGGTAAATGCAATGGGATAGCGGACGCGTTATCTCGTTTTCCGGAAGAGGTTGATTCGGACTCGCTGGTCGAGTACGAATCTCCTCTTCTTAATGAGCCTGTTTTGGCATCCGCCGCTTGTGTAGAACCTAATTTGTGTATTGATTTTGACGACCAAATAGTTAAAGATGCGCAATTATCAGACCCTAAGATTAACGCCTTGAAACATTACCTCGAACGCTCATTAAGTCCCAAAGAACCTTCCTTGCTCGACTTCGTTTTAAATCATGCTCCTCGGTGCGCTCTGATTGATGGTATAGTTTATAGAAATATTATGTCCCCTACGTCTGAAAACAGTTCGTTTAGAATTTGGGTTCCCTCGTCTTTGGTCGACAAAATTCTAGTTTTAAACCATGACATTCCTATATCAGGTCATCTTGGCATTTTCAAAACCTTACGCAGAGTACAGTCTCGATATTTTTGGGAGAAAATGACGAATACCGTCACAAAATACGTTCGTTCTTGCGCTACCTGCCAAGCGCATAAACACCCCCAGTTAGCCCCCGCAGGTCATATGAAGTCTTCCCTTCCTTCAGACCCATGGCAAGTTGTGTCTATCGATTTAAAAGGTCCCTTTGTCCCCAGTAAACGTGGTTTCACCCAGTTACTTGTTGTTGTCGACACCATGACCAAATGGGTAGAATTATTTCCGTTGCGTCGAGCCACAACTACGGCAATTGTAACCAAATTGGTAGATGAGGTTTTCTCGCGTTTTGGTGTTCCCAGTACGGTTATTTCCGACAATGGTCGACAGTTTATTAGTAAAATTATGACCGCGGCTTATAAACGGATGGGTGTTAGCCAACGATTTACGTCCTATTATTCCCCCAGAGGAAACCCTGTAGAAAGATATAATCGAACTATAGGTACTTTAATATCATCCTATATTACCGATAGTCATCGGGATTGGGATTTAGGATTGGCAGAAAAGGCAATGGCCCTCAGGACCGCGCCCAATGAGTCCACTCGTTTTACCCCCGCTTATTTGAATTTTGGCCGCGAATTGCGCGCCCCCCTATGACATCGCTCCTGTAGTTTGTCCCGAACGAAATTTTTCTGAGGCCAACATTAATACCCACGCTAATAGCATCTCGGATCGTGTAACATCCGCTGTCAATCAGGCGAAGGATAATGTTTTAGTGGCCAGCGCTAGACAGGCGAAATATTTTAATGCGCGTCGACGCGAATTTGAGTTTCACGTTGGACAAATGGTTATGCGTAAAACGCATTTCCAATCTTCCGCAGGTGATCGTTTTATGGCAAAGTTGGCAGCGAAATGGGATGGCCCATTTCTTATTGGTAAAAAGTTAAGCTCCCATACCTACACTTTAGCTAACCTTAAAACTAAGCGTTTAATGAAGGGTACATATCTCGTTGACCAACTTAAGCTTTATTTTCCTCGCGATTCTGAGAGTATTCCGGAATTAACCCCTTCTCCCATTAACGCTCCGGTTTTTAAGGAGCATGAAAGTTTGCCCTCTAGATCTAGTACCCCCGATTCAATGGACGGTGACCAACCTCCTCTTCGTCGGCGGCTTAGGCCTAGAGATCCATTAACTCATCGCGTCCTGAAGTCTAATAATGTTGTATGATTCAAGGGACTCCACTGAAGTGTGTTTTTAACCTTTAACTATTTTGTTTTTGTTGTGAGTAATTTGTACTTGTGTTTATAAATTATTGATTTTGTTTGATTAATTTGTATTGAGTTTTCAATCTAAGTGCTTCTGTTTGTTTACATGTAGTATGGATCTCAGGTTTCTTCCATTCCGTACGTACCTTTCTTAGCTAGCGTATTATTTTTAGTATTTTGCATGCGTGTTTTTTTTTTATCTTTTAATGGCCATTGTATATATTGTATATAGACATATCTGGATATCTTTAATTTGGTTTACTATCTCAATTTTCATAGTTGACAAATTGTTCTTGCTCTCGTAATTTTTTTTTGTTCAATCGACTTTGTGTTTGATCATTTTGATTTTTGATGTATGTACGGTCAAACGAGGACGTTCGACGTTTCGTTGTGGGGAATTTGTAACAATAATTTACAAATATACTTTTATTACTTTAAGAATGCCCCCCTTAGTAAATTAATTCATGCTCTGGTCATTTCCCGCCTCTGGTCTTCCCCAACACGTCATCAGCATCGCGCTCGCCTTGGAACCAGTTCGCACCAGTCTTCCCCATCTAGAAGCTTCGCGCTGCGTTGCGCCTTCTCCGTGGACGAACTGTTTGAGGCCCCATAGCTCGTAGTGCCCACCTAGTGCATAAAAAGGCCGGACACACGTGTCTCTCCCCTCTCTTGTTGTTCTTCTTCTATTGAACCTTCAACATTCTTGGCATCGCTAGTAGAAGCCTCTTCAAGATGCTCCCGCCTTGAGCCTGCTGGACTTCGCCCACCTCGCCGGTTTCGTTAAACCGCTGGAGCTGCACCGATGGCCGCTCGCCGTAAAGTTTTGCCCTCAAGCAATCTACCTTTCGGGCACCGAGTAGTGAACCGTTTTCGTCCATAGTGCAAGTTCTTCAAGAGCATCCACTCAACTCGTAAGATATGCATAACCTTAATCATATATGAAACTATTGGGTAGACCAGAGCAAAACCAAACTCCCCCTCGTACGTATTAGTACTATGTTTTTTAATTACAATGTATTATGTGGTAAACTAATTAACTGTTTAATTGATCTATTAAACTTATTTTGGTTTCTTAAATCATTACTTTCGACCTCTTTATTTTATATCTAATGTTGACACTTAATTAATCAATTCCCTAGACAAAACCTACGTACCAATTATCAATAAAATAACCTTAAATGCTAAAAGTGTCACATAGCGTTTTGAAGAAAGTGTCAGCTATAGTCTAGTACTTCAATAGCTCAAGAGATGTCGTTGTCGACAGTGAGTCCGACCTAATTAGGTGCCATGGGTTGACATTTCCAAGACCTACCAATAGGGACTAATAGAGTTATCTATAAATCCTCACTTCATGTCCTATTTTACTGTTTTCTCCCGAATTTAACCCGTTCGCCTTCGTATACCAAGGCCTAACGATAATGGTTTTCATGAATTATAATAAACATCTTTTCTTTTGAACTAAAACAACGACAGGTGGCGATATTTTACGGGGTATTTTTGGGATAATACCAAGAATGTATTTATTTATACTCAGGGAGAATGAATATGTCGAGATTATTTTTAGCGTGTCTCCAATTCCATCCGTTGGGGCCCCCGGTATGCTCCTCCACTTTAATAAAATCAAATAATACTGCAATCTCATTGGTTCTTAAAAATTACGTTTTTCGACGCGATTAACGCTGCTGCGAGGACGCAAAAAATAAGACCGCCTCCTTTTTTCCTCCCCCCCCCCCCCTTAGCGTGACGGGGTTAGGGCCTCAACGTGTCCGTCGATAGTATCGACATATTCATTCTCCCTGAGTAGAAATAAATACATTCTTGATAATACATACCATCAGTTTATTTCATAATATTCATTCAACTGTTAAGGGATCATGAAAAGCCTACGGGACCTCATTCTATCGATATCTTAATTAAAATTTAGAACTAAAATGATACTCACATTAAATTCAAATTTTAATATATTAAATCTACCAAAAAAACGGGCCTAAAAGATTTCGTATGAGGTACAGTGTTTCAAAAGCCCAAATTTTTACAAAAATTAAAAAATGGTCCGTTACAAATAATATATACATTTAAAATGTATATATTTTTTTGTAAATGTATATTATTATAAAAATGTAAATTTGTATAATAAGGAAATAATGGAGTCACGCATCACCAAACGTTTTTAGCTGCGACCCTAGCGGCGAAGTTACTTTCCCCGAAGGAGCACAGTGTTTTTCGTTGGTGTCATTCGATAAATCTTAGCGAATTTAGAACGCGGAAAAAAAATTACAGTTATACGTTATTTCAAACAATAGTTACAACTAGTTAAAGGGTTGGAAATTGCCATTTTGGAGCATGTTAACACGCGATTTATTCCGAGAAACGCATGCGGATAACTATAAATTTTCCAAAGTTTATTATTAAACGTTACAATTAGTACATTTAATATATTTTTTAAAGTTTCCCTTCACAACCTTAGGCGAAAGCATAGAAATCTCATAGGTAACTAGAATGCTGCCGTGTAACTGGCAAATGGACCAAACGCCGTGGCAGACGATAGCCAGATCTCAGCCAATCAGAGCTCAAAGAGTGGTTCTGCCAAGAATTTAATGTCACCAGAGAGAATGACGTCACCTATCTCCTGCGATAGTAGCGGAACCAAGGAGAATGATTATCCTCCTTGGCGGAACCACTCTAATAATAATAATAATAATAATCAGCTAGGCTAATACCCAAGGCACCACCTTAGGCCTAAGTCATCATGCGACTTTTGAAGCCCTTAATTCAGGTGGCCGGGTTACAATGCGTAGGAGGGTGGTGGCAAGCCCTGCATGCCACGAGATCGAGCCAACAGCTCCCTACACTAACTATTACCGTTAACCTAGACAAGTTTTTATGGAAGGGGAAACCGAAGAACTCGGGGGAAAACCCCTTAAACCAGTGGGGAGAGAACTTGCAAACTCAACGCAGAAGGAGTTGTTCCGAGTTTTCACCCAGTGCCACACGCTGGGATCGAACCCGGCTCCTCTTGGCTGAAGGTTCAAAACGAACTGGCGACAAGCTCGGCCGTAGGCGGCAGCATTCTAGTTACCTATGAGATTTCTATGGGCGAAAGTTGCGTTTTAAAATTTGAAGAATATTATCGAAAAGCTAGGCTGAAACCAAGGTTCTTAGAAGCGGCACTGGGCTGAAACCACCATATTTGGCTATAAACTGTATTAGCCAGCAATGAAACGATTGTTAATTAAATTGGGTAAAACTAATTCACAGATTAAAATTAAATGTAAATAAATTTTCTGAAAGAAAAAAAAATGCACTTTTTTCGGAAAAAGGTTTCAATATTGTTAAACGTATTTTATCTTTTTAATGAAAGACTTTTCCTAAAAAAGAGAGCAGAGATAAAATAATTTAATTTAATTTTATAATCTTAAATGTTATAAATTTATCTTTATAGAGAAATATTGGTTTTGTTCGAAAGGTTTTAAAGCTTGACGTGAAGTAACTCTTTTTTTCAATGGATGTAGCCTAGCGTCGAAATCAAAAGGCAGTACTTATAGGTACCCCTCGCGTTCATTGGATCGTTTGTAAATTGGTAAATAACATAAATAAAGGTAATTTTAAATTTTCTTTTTACACGGGATATATAATTTAGGTTAAAGTCCACTAAATAAAGTAAAAGTTGTTTAATTATAAACCTCTACAATGGTTCTCTGACGACGTTATCATTGGGCTATTTTGAATTTTAGCTTCCTTTGCCATTAATAGATGGCACCACGCCGGCTCGCACCACGCTCTCCAATAAAAAATAATTTTTGTTATGATAGAGCCGGCAGTTGCTATTATACACGGTTTTAAACTGGTATCAGTATTTATCGGGGGGCTAATCAGTTACGTCATCACTTTAGTACAGTCAAAGCTACAAGTTGGTACACCTATTTCAGGGAGTTATCAGCCCCTCGGTATTTATATGATAATTATATCTTTTTTTATGTACTCTAGCGATTACTCGTAGAAATAAGATTGAGTTAATATTGTTTCTAATGTGTGCAAATTAGTTTTATCAAGTGGTAACACTAATTTGCTACAATTTTTTCTAGTAAAATTTTCGTTAGGAATTTAGTTATTAATTTTTATATTTTAAAACCCAAGCGTTACGAAAGGGTTATTAAATTGTATCGTTTACTAATAAACGTTGAAAAATGTATACCTATCTACACGCGTTTCTCGGAATAAATCGCGTGTTAAAATGCTCCAAAATGGCTTTTTCCCAGCCTTAAACTAGTTGTAACTATTGTTTGAAAAAACTTATGACTGTTCTAAATTCGCTAAGATCTATCGAATCAGGTAGGGATTCTAGGGAAAGCATTAATTTTCGTCAAAGGCTTTTGAAATCCCTCTTTTGGTGTATCAACCTAGAAGCCAAAGACGAAACCAAACTCCCCACTTTTCCGCTACTTGGGCAAATTATATAAGTACCATCTTTCAGTATCACTCACTTGAAAACAAAAGGTCCCACATCTTTTAAGTTGGGGTTTTCAGACCCTCCGTTAACCTCTTTTGGATTTGTTACGTTTAAAAGATACACATACACGTAAGTGTGCTGTGAACGTGTTGTTAAGCCATCATCGACAAATCCAGTAACATCGTGTTTAGAAAAGAACTGAAATTATAGTAGCAATCATAAGTTATGTTCGACAGGATGTTTCCTAAGGAGGGCCCCAGAGCCGTTTGAATTTTGAAGGTGGGGCAATACTATGGGGCTACATAATCACTTGTTTTGGGGAGCAGGAGAGAATGCCTGGGTCACGTGATGGATTATGGAACGGAATAAGCTATCTGAAATTCACGCCAAATTCTTCCAACGATTTGAGGTGCATATCTTAGCAAAGCTAGTCAATTAATTAAATAGCTACATCAGAGCGCTGTTGACGGCCGGAAATGAAATATCGGAATAAAAAAAAATCTATTTTGAAATCCGTGGTCAAAACGAGTTTTCTCAGGTATTTATGGTCAATTAACCATCAAGGTCACCCAGTATAGCATTTCCATAAAAATAAAATCAACGATACCTAGGCTGCGTTCAACAACTTTCTGATTCATTCCCGATGATGTATCAGAAAAACCATAACAGTTGTTGAACAATTTCAGGATTCCTCGATTTTGGCTTCTTCCGGTTTTCACTTCACGATAGGTATCGGAAAGCTAACTAATTAACCTGTTCTATGAGCAGGTTTTTCTGGTATCTATCATAAAGGTCAGGACTCACGCGCACGTAGAAGATTTCTGCTGGCCGCCATTTGGTTTGATTCATTTTTAAATGGGTTTGAGCGTTTTGCCGTTCAACAACCATTTATGTCACGATAAGCAATTAGGCCGAACGGTAACGCGATCAGAAGTATCAGGAAACTATATAGGTATACACTTGGAATATCTAAAGAAGATTTTTACGGCCGTGATGAAGCTCGTAGAAACGGGCGTGTCTTAAAGCGGGAAAACTCACGAGAAAAACTCTCGCGCCTCGCTACCCTCATTCGACGCAGAGGTGGGCAAAAAGTTGCGAGCGTTCGGAAAAATGAGCATATAGAGTTTTAAACACGGCTTGCTCAAGTGAGCGAGTACTCAAGGCAAACGAGTTTATTTTCTCTATCTCTAATTGAGAAGCCTCTGGGCGAGCGCCGAATAGTTCGCTCTGGCGTTGATGGCTGACGGCGCGCTGAGGGAGATTCCCCCCTCGACGGGTTAGTTCCCTCACTTTTAAGCGCTCACCGCGCGCTGAGCGAGATCTCCCGATCGTCGGAATAGCCCCCTCACTTTTAAGCGACGCGTTAGTACCCTCAGTAGAAAGCGCTGACGCAGCGTTGAGGGAAAATTACCGAGAGAAGGAATAGTTCGCTCAGATTTGAGCGCTAGCTACGCGCGGATTTTGATCACGGTGAGCGACGGTAAAGTTCGTTTACGCAAATCGCTCACAGCGCGGCGAGCAAAAATTTCAAAAATCAAACATTAAACTATTACTCGGCTATGGGTTTATTATTTACTTTTTTTATTAATAAAATGAAGGGTACTCTAAACGTCGGGAGTTAATGATATCTCCGATTGAATAAAATTCAAAGGTTCTTCCGAATTTATCCAACGATAAACTAGACTGCAAATATTCCGTTTAGTGTTAAAAGAGCTTTATTAAATATTAAAAGCCACAAATTATAACAATAGGCGCTGGTATACATTCTTTTGGTCTTGACAAACTTGGCAGGTGAAATGGGCTACGCGGTACGCGTTTCTTCATTTTTAGGGGATTGTGGCTCGCGCTACTTTAAAGGAAAATATTAGCGCGCTCTCAACTTAAATTAATGATCGGTACCATAAAAACAAGTGGACATTTACTAACCCCTAATCCAACTCATTTGTAAATCTCCAGAATTTAATAGACAGTTTTAGCAACTACCTACAGGGGCGGTGCCAGAAGATTCTTAGGTGTAGGCTAATAATGTTTATCATTTGTGGGCCCCCTGTTCCTCAATATTGGACTTATAATTCAATTTTGCAAATTCAGGTAATTTATTTATTATTTGATATTAGTGCGGTTTTTAAAATTTTACAGTATTAACTATCATCACATATTTTATTTGAATTTAAAAATCGACTTGATGTGGCCCCGTCAGATCGATTTGTGGGCCCCTATTTGAACACAAAAGTAGGCTATAGGTCGGGTTGCCTACCCCTAACGCCGCTCCTGACTACCTACACCGGGATTTTATTCACAGTGAACGACGACAGAGTTTGTTTACGGTAAATCGCGAAGAGCAAACATTTCAAAAATAAACTTCACATTTGACGGTATGAACAAGTTAATAATAAGATTAATGTATATGTAAAATATAATACAATATCTTTGCATATAACCATCTTCGATTTGGTCCATTGTTTATGACATCGACAAAAATAACCATATCATCAAATGATCAAGCTAATTGCGAAGATTCACGGTTTTTAAATAATAATTTTTTTCAGAAAAAAAGGGAGGGGTTGGAATTAATATAATGGCCAGCCTGTGCCAATATTAAAACTGTTTTAGTTCCAAATTGAGGTAACTCGATTTACGCGAATTTTCTTTTTTGCCGTTTTTCAAACTTCCTTTACACTAAAAATATAAATATTACAAATAGCGGCCAATGTATAGTTACAAAGTTATCGATTATTTTCCATTTTTAAAAAGCATTACGTTATAATTTTTTTTCCAATTTAAATAATATTTTTTAGATACCTGGTTTTGAAACTAATAGCGTTCTTTTCGTTTTTATTTCACACCGAATTTTAGTAATAATAAAAATGTTTGAATAATTCTAATGTCTAGTTTGTGCGGGTAACAAAAATCAACAGTGAAGAAGCTGTCAAAGATCACCGTCAAGCTCAGCATGTGGGGAGTGGGGACCCGCTGGCTGCCGGGGAGTATGAACAAGGAGGGAGGGGGGTGGCATTACCAAGGTAACCTATTTAAAGTTACTATAGACAATAGGCTATAATCACTATGCTGTAAACATCTGTGTCGCGCGAAAGCGATCCAAATCTAACGACTGACGATTACGATAAAAATTACATCATTCTTCCGAACTTCAAAAGGGCGTTATTTTATTTCGGGGGGGGGGGGGGGTTTCTATTTGAACTTGTAATAACTTACACACAAATATTTTCTTTACATTTTTCTGTTTTTATTGCTTACGATGTTACACTTAATATACAATATTGGAAGTATTTCAATATTTATTTAAATCTTCGCTCTTGCTTGATACCTACAAAGATTCTCAAAAAAAATTGTGTGGATCGTGTCATTTTCGCCTAATTTGGTTTGCACATGTTTCTTAACAATGAAACGAAACCAAAATTAGTTACAGACATACGCCAAACGAGGAGGCAATGAACACCGCTAATGCCCCACAATGGAACATTTTGAAAAAAAAAGGATCCACCGTGGAACTTCGTATGTCATTAGAAAGTGTTCATCTTGTAAAATACGGAACAATTAAAACAGCGAATATATTTTAGTTTCAATAGTTCAGCATTTTAGAATCACACAGTCTAATGGTCTTTAGACCAAACGAAGGTGGTCCTGAAAAGGACCGTTTTGGTTTTAGCCAATTATTTGGCTTCTTCTGGTTTTTGAATTTTTGAGACCTTTACGCAAGAACAACCAGCTACAGCCACTTAGGGGGCTTTGTTGGCATTGTCCAACTGCTCCTTATACAACTGGAGTTCAAATTCCATTTCCCCGTTCTTTAACTTGGCATTCATCAGCTCGTCTGGCCTTTGGGCGAGTTCTTGTTCGTTACAGAAAATATCAAAATATTTTTCTGTAAATCGTCCTAAGAAATAAAAAAACAAAAATTATCAATAATTAGTAACAATAATAATAACTATATGTAAAACTAAGTTGCTGTATTTACGTTTTAGCGATCGGCTTTCAACTTGAAGCTTGAAAAGAGGGGGGGGGGGGGGTGGAACCTCAACCCCTTTCCAAACTATCCCAATCGTTTCAATTTTGGGACCCGCAGGTGGAGTCCAGACACGAAGGCGTCTCTTTCGGCATCTTAACGAAAAGGCAAAGGTTGACCACTCATAGGAAACGTCTCTTAGTCGCAGCGGGACATGACTAACCAAATATTTCCCCGAAATAGGCATTCACTCGCTAATTTAGGCTTGACTTATAATATACATATATAAATATACTTTTCGCTAAACTGAACTCCCCCTAAAAATGAGTCGTATAGCTTCATAGATAGACTAGATCAAAACTAGCCCTTCTGAAACCGAAATAAGTATATAGGAAAACGGAGAAAACCATGTATATTCGGGCCGCGTATACGGAACGTTAGCTCCAAAGTATATTTTTCTGGACTACGGATAGACTAACATGAAAACGTTAATCAATAAAAATAAAAATACTACGTAATATCATAAATCCATAATTTAATGGAAATAATTCACTAAAAGCTATTTACAGAGTGACGTCATCACGGTAAAAAATCGCCCCTAGCGAGATGCTGATAAAGGGCACGTCATACACGAGAAGCCCTCTATATAGAGTGTCTCTTGTGGCTAGTTATCAGTAAACGTTTTGCATATAAAGAATAAGACGTGTCATACTTATGTAACAATATTATTAACTAATGGTATTATTAGCTATTTTTACTACATTTATTTACAATATTTATTTATTCTGTGTTACTATTTACTAAGTTGCGACTAATCGGGCCGATTAGATATTATTGAACCTTGGAATCTATAGCCGACATATTCAGACATTATAATAATATTAGTTAATTCAAAAGCATTGAATTGGCGGCTTGGCCCGATTCATAAAATCCTATTTGGCTCTGCAAACCTTTTTTCCTTACTTTGGGCTTTTTTTTTCGAACACTGCCCATTCCAGACAGCAAGGGCGCCACTTACTCGTTACTGCACCTGACAAAAATATTAAAATAGGGGGACAGTCGATGGAGGGTTTTTTCTATTTAGCATCGAACCCATTTTCTTCATTCTCGCAGTTTTCAATTTCAACAATAGCGTGTACTTCTTAACGTCATATGACGGGGGGTCAACGCCAGAATTCCGAACTGACGCCAATGAGTCGCCCCTCCCTTGGGTCTTAGCCAATGCTAGGGCAATTTCGAAGTTTCCTATACTTAAACCTCGCTTCGTAATCCTTTCTACAATAATAGTATAAATAGTAGGTTCCTTTCTCATTTCGTTACAGTTTCTTGTCGACTTTTCTCAAGTCTGCGTCTTTCGATTCGTATTTCGGTCCTTCCTTAGTTTAATTTTTTCGTGTTTTTTGCTTTAGCTGTTCATAATTTAATTTTTTCGAGTCCATAGTTTTGGAGTTATAGTACTTCGACTGTGGCTTGAGTTTTTTTATTCAGTTTCAGGCTTTAAGTTCGCTTCCGTATTTTACAAGATGAACACTTTCTAATGACATACGAAGTTCCACGGTGGATCCTTTTTTTTTCAAAATGTTCCATTGTGGGGCATTAGCGGTGTTCATTGCCTCCTCGTTTGGCGTATGTCTGTAACTAATTTTGGTTTCGTTTCATTGTTAAGAAACATGTGCAAACCAAATTAGGCGAAAATGACACGATCCACACAATTTTTTTTGAGAATCTTTGTAGGTATCAAGCAAGAGCGAAGATTTAAATAAATATTGAAATACTTCCAATATTGTATATTAAGTGTAACATCGTAAGCAATAAAAACAGAAAAATGTAAAGAAAATATTTGTGTGTAAGTTATTACAAGTTCAAATAGAAACCCCCCCCCCCCCCCCCATAAATAAAATAACGCCCTTTTGAAGTTCGGAAGAATGATGTAATTTTTATCGTAATCGTCAGTCGTTAGATTTGGATCGCTTTCGCGCGACACAGATGTTTACAGCATAGTGATTATAGCCTATTGTCTATAGTAACTTTAAATAGGTTACCTTGGTAATGCCACCCCCCTCCCTCCTTGTTCATACTCCCCGGCAGCCAGCGGGTCCCCACTCCCCACATGCTGAGCTTGACGGTGATCTTTGACAGCTTCTTCACTGTTGATTTTTGTTACCCGCACAAACTAGACATTAGAATTATTCAAACATTTTTATTATTACTAAAATTCGGTGTGAAATAAAACGAAAAGAACGCTATTAGTTTCAAAACCAGGTATCTAAAAAATATTATTTAAATTGGAAAAAAAATTATAACGTAATGCTTTTTAAAAATGGAAAATAATCGATAACTTTGTAACTATACATTGGCCGCTATTTGTAATATTTATATTTTTAGTGTAAAGGAAGTTTGAAAAACGGCAAAAAAGAAAATTCGCGTAAATCGAGTTACCTCAATTTGGAACTAAAACAGTTTTAATATTGGCACAGGCTGGCCATTATATTAATTCCAACCCCTCCCTTTTTTTTTCTGAAAAAAATTATTATTTAAAAACCGTGAATCTTCGCAATTAGCTTGATCATTTGATGATATGGTTATTTTGTCGATGTCATAAACAATGGACCAAATCGAAGATGGTTATATGCAAAGATATTGTATTATATTTTACATATACATTAAAAATAATCTTATTATTAACTTGTTCATACCGTCAAATGTGAAGTTTAATTTTAAATAATTATTATTATTAAAAATGTTTGCTCTTCGCGATTTACCGTAAACGAACTCTGTCGTCGTTCACTGTGAATAAAGTCCCGGTGTAGGTAGTCAGGAGCGGCGTTAGGGGTAGGCAACCCGAGCTATAGCCTACTTTTGTGTTCAAATAGGGGCCCACAAATCGATCTGACGGGGCCACATCAAGTCGATTTTTAAATTCAAATAAAATATGTGATGATAGTTAATACTGTAAAATTTTAAAAACCGCACTAATATCAAATAATAAATAAATTACCTGAATTTGCAAAATTGAATTATAAGTCCAATATTGAGGAACAGGGGGCCCACAAATGATAAACATTATTAGCCTACACCTAAGAATCTTCTGGCACCGCCCCTGTAGGTAGTTGCTAAAACTGTCTATTAAATTCTGGAGATTTACAAATGAGTTGGATTAGGGGTTAGTAAATGTCCACTTGTTTTTATGGTACCGATCATTAATTTAAGTTGAGAGCGCGCTAATATTTTCCTTTAAAGTAGCGCGAGCCACAATCCCCTAAAAATGAAGAAACGCGTACCGCGTAGCCCATTTCACCTGCCAAGTTTGTCAAGACCAAAAGAATGTATACCAGCGCCTATTGTTATAATTTGTGGCTTTTAATATTTAATAAAGCTCTTTTAACACTAAACGGAATATTTGCAGTCTAGTTTATCGTTGGATAAATTCGGAAGAACCTTTGAATTTTATTCAATCGGAGATATCATTAACTCCCGACGTTTAGAGTACCCTTCATTTTATTAATAAAAAAAGTAAATAATAAACCCATAGCCGAGTAATAGTTTAATGTTTGATTTTTGAAATTTTTGCTCGCCGCGCTGTGAGCGATTTGCGTAAACGAACTTTACCGTCGCTCACCGTGATCAAAATCCACGCGTAGCTAGCGCTCAAATCTGAGCGAACTATTCCTTCTCTCGGTAATTTTCCCTCAACGCTGCGTCAGCGCTTTCTACTGAGGGTACTAACGCGTCGCTTAAAAGTGAGGGGGCTATTCCGACGATCGGGAGATCTCGCTCAGCGCGCGGTGAGCGCTTAAAAGTGAGGGAACTAACCCGTCGAGGGGGGAATCTCCCTCAGCGCGCCGTCAGCCATCAACGCCGGAGCGAACTATTCGGCGCTCGCCCAGGGGCTGCTCAATTTAGCCCTCTCGCTGAACAAGAGCAGCTGGAATTCGAATTTGAAGCGCTCGCTCATTACTGCAGGATTTTCAAAAACGAGTGCTCACTATTTTTGCCCACCTCTGATTCGACGAAAACTCGTCATTAAGCCTAGTCATTATATTATTAGCTTACCTGATTATCTCTTTTATAACCATACACATACCTGAAATTAGGTATCACTACACTTCTTTCGCAAAAAACATTATAATTACTTCAAAATATTAAGTGCGATAACAAATTGAGGTTTTTAAATCCATTGTTTCATAAGCCTTTTTTGCGCGGGAAAATCGCCTATTTGTTACCATGACGACGCATTCTTTTCGCGTCAAACCTCGATCCAATGAATTTTAAATGTCGTGTTACGTTTTACACTTGACGTAGTTAAGCCCCGCCTTTTTCTCGACGCGCTTTCGTATCACCGTCCCAATGGAACCTTAGACATTCCCAGTGTATACCTCTATAGTTTCCTGGAAGCTAGGAGCAACAAACACAAGGAGAACGCAGCTAGCCTTTAAACACGCTAACGAAGGGTTGTGTACGAATTTCATTGGACGAGCGTCACGAGCCTTTACGATGAACGTTTTACGGGCGGGGGGGAAGACAATTTCAGAATTTTCCCCTTCCGACGGCAGCAGGCGCTAAAGCGTCTAGCCAATGAAAAACGTACACAAGAAAGTACACGACCTTTGACGGGTTGCGTTCTCCTTGTGTGGGGAGTGTGTTTGTTGCTCCTAGCTGGAAGTATCGTATTATTTTAAGATTTTAGTTGATGAACGCCGGCCGGGTTTCACACGGAACATACCCAAAAATAGAAACTTCTCATAATCCTTGCTATTTAAAAGGTTACCATGGAAATAAAATCTCGTGATCGCGAGGTACTAGGCTAGAGATTGTAGAAGCCAGAAACACGTGAGGAATTCGGCACGTTTGCAAATTTCGCCTCTCTAACTTCCGTTTCCCTTCTTAAAGGTTGATGACGCGTTTTTCGTTGTAAGTGACGTAATTCACGTCCTATCCAGCGAACCAGGTTTCATTTAAGAAAATCCTTTTGGTTTTCGTTTCGGCCGGAATTCGGTTAATTTATTAATATTCGTAATTTTGGTAGGTCTAGGAAATTCTTGTAGATTGGTCTTTAAAATTTTCTAACTTTCCCGCTAACGTTTTCCCTTAAGGCGAAATCCGGCTAAAAGATACATTTAGGGCAGCTTGTCCGTTATAAGACCAGCCTATAATACACTTAATACTACACTAAAATATCCTTTCAGAACAGACCCTAAGGTGCTCCGGCCTCCTTTTAGCTTCCTCAGTTCAGAAAAACTCCTCAAGTTTAAAATCTACGTTTATTAGTTAAGTCGAGGGGGGGGGGCGACATTCCTAAAAATCCAGTACACTATAGAGAAAAATGATTTCAGAAATCGTGAAATAAATTTAAAATTCACGAAATCTGGGCGAAAATCGTGCTCTGAAATATCAAAATCAGTTCCTGAATTCGGAGATATAAAATCCCGAACCCAAAATTAGCTAGTGTCCGACCCGTTGAATGAAGTATACTTGTTCCCAATAGTTCCGTTTTTCGCAGAATGATAAGAAAACGAAATCGGTTAACAAAACCGGATTTATTTTCGGAAACGGTATAATAAATCTTTGTCTCGCCAGCTCTCTACTTCTGATCCTTGGCCCCTAATGTCTATTTTTCGTGAGGGGAATAAATTGGGGAAAGGAAATTAAGAAATTATAAAAAGCATTCGCGCGCATGGAGTTAAAGGACGGAATATAAAAATTTGGTGTTGTATAATAATTTGAAACAAGATAAAGGGTTTTCTGCCATTCTGGCATTTTGTTTTTTTTTAATAAAAATAAAATCAATCGATTACTTTGATTTAAATAGGTTTTTTTATTTTATTGATTTTTATACAATTAATGGCTATTTTCCTAGTCTAGTAATAAAATAAATCTTAATTAAATATAGTTATTATTTAATATATTAAATTTTATATGCATTTTATTTTTTTAAGAACCAGTTTTTGACATTGTTTATTCCTTGACATACATTGTGTGATTTAAATCAATGATTTTTTTCAAAAAAATCTCTTGATTTCAATTATATGTTTTAATTCAAATTGTTTTAAATCAACCAACCCTGTTTTCTGGACATTGGCAAGAACCGATTTAGGTAAATTTGCTTAAAATTGTTCTATACCCAAGGTTTAGAACTTAAAGGGTGATTTATTTGACGAAAAGCTCGCATATGTAGTTCATATTTCGTTACTTAAAGGGCCAAAGAATCCTTTGAATTTTGAGATTAGCGCTACGGAATCACGTGCTTTGAGAAGTTGGAAGATATGCCTCATTCACTTGACTAAAGGGGAGGAGCTACCTGAAATAAGGCCAGAGTTTTTCAAACATTTCTGAGGACCTTTATTTCATCAGTTTTGAAAACTTTCTATAACATCGCTATAACATTCTGTTGAACTTTAATTTCAAGGGCCTTGAAACTTATAAACGAAATTCTGATTTGAAAATTCAAAGGGCTAAGTGAAGAAAATTAAGTAATTAATTTAACATTACCTAACCAATAGAATTATTTCGTATCTTCCTCATACATTTCTTTCGACCGAACCTACCCTAACCTAAACCAAAATAAACCTTACTTAATCTAACCTATTATATTTTACCCAAGACACAATGCGAAAAACTATAGACGAATTTCAAACACCCAAATTTTTGTATTGGTTAAAAAACTGAACAATTTGACAAATCAATGTAATTTCTACATCGTCAATAATACGCGAATTAAATTTTGAACCTGGTATTCTACGATGGTTTGGTGCCCTTCCAACTTTCATTTAACACCGTCTCGGTGGATAGTTATCAGGTATGATACATCTTATACACATCTACCAATACATTTGACGTACCATTTGAATTTTGCGTCCCATTAGAGTTGGAAACGTGAAATACAAAGCGACTCCAACTGTCGTGAGAGCAAGACCTATGGCGAGAATACTCCATAGTGAAACCTTTCGGATCGCGGATTTCACATCTTTATCCATGAGAATGGCGCGAGTTATTTGAAAAACCAACTGTTATATCTACAACTATATAAAAGAAGATAAATAGCTTGAAGTCAGATATTATATAGTGCCAAAGAGAAACGTAGAAGTACTTCCTCCCCAAAAAACTGATAACACTCGGATTGGCCTAGTCATAAGGGCAGAAATATTCAATATACGCTTTGAGAAGATAGTGAGATTGAAATAAAAATTGATATTAAATTACAATTTTGATAAACACGCCGAGTAGTCTTATGTACAGACAGTTGAGAAATATTTCGAAGAATAATAAAATATTTATTTCTTCAGTATATAATCAGTTTCCCGAAACGTTGCGCAGACGTTTTGGTTACATCTTAAAATATTGGGGCAGTTTTCGTTTTAGAATCTTTCAATTTCGACCCTCTTTACTAAATTTTAAATAATAACTGGGTTTAAAAATTACAACAATAGCCTTAGTCGATAATTCAAAATAACGGTCAAAAATGCCGCCGATCAGTTTAGTAAAATATTTTCGGCGGCGTAATCGTCGGCCATTTTCGGTATGGTGATACCATAGAAATCTCATAGGTAACTAGAATGCTGCCGTGTAACTGGCAAATGGGCCACACACCGTGGCAGACGATAGCCAGATCTCAGCCAATCAGAGCTCAAAGAGTAGTTCTGCCAAGAATTTAATGTCACCAGAGAGAATGACGTCAACTATCTCCCGCTATAGTAGCGGATCCAAGGAGGATTATTATCCTCCTTGGCGGAACCACTCTACGGCCTCTCATTGGCTGAAGGTTCAAGGCGAACTGGCGTCAAGCTCGGCCGTAGGCGGCAGCATTCTAGTTACCTATGAGATAAAAACTTGTTGAGGTTAACGGTAATAGTTAGTGTAGGGAGCTGTTGGCTCGCGTGGCTTGCAGGGCTTGCCACCACCCTCCTACGCATTATAACCCGGCCACCTGAATTAAAAGGCTTTAAAAGTCGCTCGATGACTTAGGCCTAGGGTGGTGCCTTGGGTATTAGCCTAGCTGATTATTATTATTTTTTTTTATTATTTCTATGGGTGATACAGGCCGGAAGGCAGGCAAGGCGGCCAGATTTCGATAGACCGAAAACGGTCAACTCTCTCAAATGTTTTCGTTTTAAAAACGAAAATTTTGCGGCGTAGCTATCGACTAAGACTATTGGCAACGGAAATTCATCGCTGAAAACTGGAGGGTCTTATTCAAATAGCTCAGTCTAGATCAATGAAAAATGGACTATTTTCCCATAAAGGTGAAAATACTTTTTGATAAACTAAGCATAGGTCATTTGCCACAATCTAAAACATGGCCGCCGTTGATCCTTTTCCTCCCAAAACATTTGTATTTCGCTAACTAAACATTATCAGTGTCGTTTAAATGAAATGTGATTTCTACAATTTTAAAATAGAAATCAAGATGTTTCTAACTTACTTGTATTCCGCCATATTGGAAAATAGCCGCCTTCTCAAAACCCCTTGTGCTCTAACAAGGAGACGACCCGAGGTGATAATCACCGATTTTGTTCAAACTCGGGTATAGACGGTGAGCGTTAACGGATGATTTTGCGTTTGGTTTCGGTATGGTGGTTTTTTTTCCGTTAACATTCACCGTCGCGACGGTTTCAACTCAGTTTTATTGGAAAGTTTTTTTTTTGTAATTTTTATGTGTAGTGTCGGAATGTTGAGTTTGTGTTATGGCGGTTGTGGGTGATGAGTTTGTTGTGTATGCGTTTAGTATGTATGGGTATTTTATCTGCAACTTCTTCTTTTTGACTTTTGGGACGGACCGAGTGCTGAGGGTTACGATTAACGTCTCAACGTCCAAATGGCAGTTCATCAATTGGGTTCGTTTGTTTTTATTTATAAAGAGCCCTAACTATTCCGTCTACGGTCATTTATTGATATACGAGCTGTCGTTCAGTCAAGTGGCTTTCTGTGCTTCTTGATAATAATTTTTTTTTGGTGTGGATATTTGGACATCTATGATTCCTAATGCAGTCATTGATTTCCTGGGTGTGCGAGATATTGGAAATTGGACGGTATTGGTCTTTTTCGTGCGGTATGTGTCACAACGTCAACAGGAAGTCTACGAGTCGTCCACTATCAGATGTCGAATATAGCTATTCTACGGTATCTTCCTCAAGGGCGAGTGTTGAAATACAAGTTGGCAAGCCAAAATATACCTCTCCTCGGAAGAGTTTTTAATTTTCTATGAAGCGTAACTGTATCCGTGGTTCTGCGGTAGAACGCTCACCTGTCGTTCAAGAGGGCTTGGGTTCGAATCCCGGCCGATTAAAAAATTATTCTTCACCCAATGACAAAAAGAGAGCGCTTTTGGAAAAACCCCTTCCCTGATTCTAAGAAACTGCGTACGCAGTGATTACCCTTTGCCCCGAAAATGCGAACGCGTTCGTCGGCCTGACAGACAGACCCACAGACAGACACCCCCCACGGCTAGACAGACAGACAGACACGGTGGTTGTATAACCCTTCTTAGGGTACACAGGGCCGTATTAAGGCATGTGCCAAGTGTGCCACGGCACAGGGGCCCCCAAGGTTAGGGGCCCCCATCTTCGAAATAAATGTCTCTATTGGCATTTTAAGTTTATAACCACATTGGTGTTAATAGAGTCAAAAAGTAAGGTTTGAAATTTTTTAGGGGCTCCAAATTCTATTTTGCACATGGCCCCCAATATTATTAATCCAGCCCTGAGGGTACAAAGTCCCCTCGGAGAGGTAAAAATGAGCGTTAAAGATGCGGCAAGTATTTCGTAAGCGAGAAAAATACAAATACCCTCTGTAGATATTTCTTTCATTAAAATTTGCTTTGTAATATATTTAACTGATAAACTTGTTCCGTAAATAGGGTTTAATTCAATTGTGCATTGTTTTAGTACGTCTAATTCGCTGTTGTAACTACTTATTTTATATTATTCTGAATAAATTAAACTCGGTTGTTTGGTCTCAATTATTTTAATTAAAATTAAAATTTTATACCGGGCGGGATTGAACCGGGATTACGTTTTTAGTAAATAACTCTGAATTTCGGAGATATCTTTAAGGGTCGTCCCGAGAAATTAATACCACTAGGGACAATTCTTCCGCGGAGAGGTATATTTTGGCTTGCCAACTTGTTAAAAATTACTGTTCACAGAAATAGCTATAAAATGGGCTATCCAATAGCCCCGCCACATGTTTTCCAATTTTTAGTTGCACCTTACTAACGTACTTATTAAGGGGGACCTAATGGTGCAAAAATTATTAGCCGCAAATAATTAATTTTAAAATTATACTAATTTTAAAGATGTACGAACCGAACGGTTCGGGGCGTAGAATTCAGTCCGCGGCGGAGAGCTCGCCGTCGCGCCGTTTTTGCCCTTTCGGAAATCGGCCTTTCTTTATTTGTTGGGAGTGGTAATGGCGCCAGTAGGACCACAATATACGCGAAATATGCTACTGTAGTAGACGTGGGGTCTAGGGATTAAAATGACGGTGACCGAAACAAAGCTTTTATTAAAGGATTAAAATGACGGTGGGCTACTATACAGATAGCAAAGAAACATTTCACAAATCGTTTTCATTTTCCACTAACCATGCCTGATACCGGCTCTTCGCGTAGTTCCGCAAGTTCTGAAGATTTTAAGGCTATTTTTAACAATAGGTACTTTTGGTTTTTGATTATTTTTTATGGTGTATTATTTTTCAAGGATTACAGTGATCGAAAAAGTTTTAACCGCAATTTATTATTTAGAAAGATATGATAAATATAAAATTGTTATTTGCCAGCAATTTTTACCTCTTAAAATACGACATATTTTGAGATTTACTCGGAAAATACGAGATTTTTGTACGTGTTGGATAAGGTAGGACTGATGACGAATTACATTTAACGGCAAGATAGTACTAAATTTTTAAAAAGTGTCCAAACCGAAAATGTTTTTTTTACGGCGAATTCAAATCGATAGATACTAGGTACGATTTCACTGGAAACGATGTCCGTAGGTTGCTCTCAGTCGCTCTCCCTTGTTTAATTCGCTCCACAAGAGACTATACTAGGTACTGTCCTCTAGGTCGCGTTTTAGATGGCACAGCTTGATTAGCAAGAATGGGGCTGGGGTGGCGCCGCGCGCCCCCAGCGCTCGAGCGAAGTGAGTGCGCGGCGCCAATGTATAGTCTTTGGGCAATTTTTAATTAACTTTTTAAATAATGCTTTGCGGGGAATACTTTTTGCACCACTGGAATCTCCTTAAAAAGTACTTTAAGGGGGGGTCGAGAAAGGGGAGCAAAGGGAGTGGCGGGGCTATTGTTCCAATTTACCATAAAATGTAGGGAGACGCGATCTTTTTGAGAAAAATACGCATTATCTTCAGATCATTATCACAAAATATGCGCCATACATTTTGAAGAATTTTTTTTATTAATGATAAACAAAAACAGACTTACGCTAACAGCTATTCCTACAATATTTTCTAAGAATAATATACAAGCATTAAAGGATGACAAAGTAGAGGATTTCGTAGATTTACGTCCCATAGGCCGCACTAGTGATTATGCTAACCAAGCGTTAGTTTTCATGGTTATGGTCTAAAAAATTGGAAACAGTCAAGTTGGTTTTTTTCGTACAATGGTGATGCCTTGGGTATTAGCTTAGCTGATTTTATTATTAATTAATTACCAAGAAGACTTTCAAGTTTCTAAAAATTCCATTGAAAACCAGACATTAGGAAAACAAAACATACTCTCGTACATATCTGGTTCCATCGTATCAAGAATTGAGAAAAGCCATGATTGTGAATTATGCAAAAACGAACTTTCCAACATTCAGTCAGTTCAATATTTTAGCTTCATTTAAGTCAGATGTATGATTCATCGTCATTCAGTGGTTTGACAATACCAAACATTACATTTTCTGAAATATGTAACAGAGATAAGTTACAAATTTAATAGAGTTTTACCAATGGTCATACACATGAAAAACGTTAAAGACAGAATTTAAAGACTTATTTCAAGGACAATTTCTCGGTTTCTGATTGGTCAAATCAAAGTTAATTGAACTAGTAATATCGCGAGCAATAACTTTGTAATTGGAACCTTGAAATCCGTAAACCCAACGGTTCTCGAGATAGTTTTTGAATGACCTTCAAATTCATTCAATTTTACACTAGTAAATGTCCCCCTGCACAAGGAATGTTCCACAGAAATTTGAAATTAAAAAAAGAAAAAAAACGATTTTCAGTTATTTATCATTTTTCGATTTTTAGTGCACACCCTTATATGCCCAATTTTAACCACATTTTGTTTTGTTTCTAAAAAAATAGTCTTTAAAATTTTGAAATCTATAACTTTAAGTCTTAAAGTTTGTCCTTTTATTTATATATTTGTATGTATTGGAGTTTTTAAACACCAATGATAACAGCAAAGCCTACACTACACTAAACTGACGAAACTAGTAAGGAGTCATAATATATTAATTAAAAAAACAAACGTTTATTAATTAAAACATATTAATAGTGAATACTGTACAAGATGGAATGACAGAATACAAGTGACTCTATAAACGCTATTGAGCGGATATATATATATATATATATTAGGTTAAAAAATAGTAAACAAGATTAGCAATAATTAAAAAAGAATATCTTATTTACATTAATATTTTAACCTGTTAAAAAAACGAAACGGAAAAAGCCAATATCGTTTCTTATCTTCAACACTCGCCCTCGATGAAGACTTTTTCAAGGTAACGTAGGTTGACTTTTTGACGAAGACGAATCAAGACTTCTGCGGACAGAGACTTGGTGAATATGTCCGCTAGTTGTTCTTCACTTGGGATATACATGACGTTGATGATGCCCTCTTCAACGAGTTCACGTACGTAGTATTGACGAATACTAATGTTTCGTTCGGCGATGAAACTGGATTTTTTTGTGAGTTTGATGGCTCCTGCGTTGTCGACTCGTAGTGTCGGGACATTATCGTCTACGACACCCAGGAATGACTTAACCCGTTTAATCCAGACGACATCCTTCACTGCTTCGGTGGCAGCTACCAGCTCGGCCTCTGTGGTTGATAGGGCAACGGATTGTTGCTTCCTGCTCGCCCAAATGACTGGAGTTGTACCGATTAGGCATACGACTTCAGACGTTGAACGTCTCGTCTTTTCGCAGCCAGCATAGTCAGCGTCGCTGTAAGGGTTTGTCGTCATGGAGTCGCCTGCTTTGAATAGGAGACCAAGTGTTGTGGTCCCTCTGAGATATCGAAAGATTCTTTTAACCCAGTTCCAGTCAGCGACTGTGGGATTGGCCATGGCTTGAGATGCTCGATTGACAGCGTATTCTATGTTCCTGTGGCTGCGTATCTGAGACTTTCAATGGCTGAGGCGTACATGACCGTTGACTTGAAACTCTCTTGATTCTGATCGGTCGTGTCTGGACTGCCGGTGGGAGTTTTTACTGGTTTGCAGTCTTGCATGTTGAACCTCTCTGAGACATTTTCGACATAGGCGCTCTGGTGTAGAAATATGGATCCGTCTTTCAACGTATCGATTTTCAGGCCAAGGTAGGTTGATGCTCTTCCTGTGAGGATTTCGAATTCGTCACTGAAATTTAGGAGGAACTCGTCTACCGCTTCGATTGTACTTCCAGCGATCAGACCATCATCAACGTAGAGGATGAGGACCAAGGAAACGTCGTTGGTTGACAGGATATATAGGCATCGATCTCCATCAGCGCTTTTGAATCCATGGTTACGTAGGAACTTGTCGGTTCGCTCGTTCCAGCATCGTGGAGATTGCTTGAGACCGTAAAGACTTTTCCGTAACTTCCAGACTCGTCCGCTACCGTCGTCGAAACCTTCGGGTTGGCGCAGGTAGATTTCTTCGAATAGTTTTCCATGAAGAAATGCAGTCTTTACGTCAAATTGTCTAAGAATAAGATTTTCCTTGGCGACCAGACTGAGAAAAATTCGTAGAGTCTCGAAGCGAGCAACTGGTGCGAAAGTCTCTTCGAAGTCGATACCTTCTCGTTGCGTGTAGCCTTTTGCTACGAGCCGGGCTTTATATTTTATGACAGTACCATCTTCATCATTCTTCGTACGAAAAATCCAACGATTTCCGACGATTTTCCGACCAGGCGGAGGATCGACCATCTCATAGACATCGTGTTTCTTCATTGCTGAAAGCTCATCTGACATTGCCTTCTGCCATTCTATGGATTCGCTGCTTGAACGTGCTTCTCTTGCAGTCTGTGGTAAAGTATCACAGATCAGGAAAGCTTTATTTCCTGGATGACAGGTATGGCATAGCTGAACTCGCTTGAGCGTTAAACGATCTCTGAGTACCGGACCACTCTTCTCAGAGCGGTTGTCTGACATTTCGTCAGAGACTGTTGCCTCATTGTGTCCGGTAGCCACGTTTTCCGACGCTTCGACGGATTTGGTTGTCTCGTCGTTTGAGTAGTCGGCCGCTCTGGTTGGCATGCCCGATGGTACATTAGTGGCTCTGGTTGGTCCGTCTTTTGATGAGTTGGTGGCTCTGGTAGGCCGGTTTTCGCAAACCAAATCGTCGGTCAACTGCTTGCCCTGACTGGACAACTCTTCAGAGACAGGAATCCAGGAATCAGGAACGCATGTCTCGGGATTGAATTTAACATCTCGAGATCTTAGTACATCGTCCAGCTCTGGAACATAAACTCGATATCCGTCCGCATTGTCTTCATAGCCAACCAGGAAACCTTTTTATGCCTTCCGAGACAGCTTCTTTCGCTTCTCTTTTGGTATGTGGACAAAGCACTCAGTGCCAAAGACTTGCAGATGCTGGATCGATGGGTTTGTCTTCCCTGTCCACAATTCGAACGGTGTCTTCCCAGCAATGCATGTAGGTGCTGTTCGGTTCAAGATATAGACGGCCGTGTTCACCGCTTCAGCCCAGAGTTTCGGTGGTAGGTCCGATCTGGAATGCAACATGGCCCTCACAGACTCCATGATCGTACGATTTTCTCGTTCAGCGACCCCGTTCTCTTCGGGCGTGTATGGCATGGACTTGCGGGAATGTAACCCTTCTTGAGCAGTCCATTCACGGAATTCTTCGTTGACATATTCAGTTCCATTGCCCGTGACCAGCTCTTGTACTGTGTGATTGCGGGTTCGGCAAAAGGCAAGGAAATCTTTGAAACAGTTGACGACTTCGGATTTCTTCGTTAGGAAATATACGGCTCGAACGCTGGAATACTTGTCTTTGAATAGGATGTAGTATTTCGTCCCCTTCATGGATGGTGTCGGTGATGGTCCCCAGAGATCTGAATGGATCCTTTCACCTGGTTTCGTAGCCTTCTCCAAACGAGTGCCGAAACTGTGCCTAGTCATCTTGCCGTAGATGCACCCTTCACAGAGCTTGTCAAACGTCTGGTTTAGAACTTCGTATCCGAGTCTCCGTAACGTTGCTGCTACATGCCGTTTATCCTGAGGACCCATGCGTTCATGCCAGACTTGGAGATCTGCTTTCCGGTCATTTCTCGGATCTGCTGCGATGTGAGCGGAGCATGATGGCTGCTCTACTTTGATATCCAGACGATACAGACTCTCGACCTTGCCAGGTACACAAAGGTTCCTTTTGCCTCCGACAACTTCACAGAGACCTCAAGAATTTGCTGTGACCTTGAACTCCAGATTCTTGTTTCTCTGTATTGCGCTTTTCAACGAGAAAACATTGCAGGCAAAGTCACGGATGTGCCAGACATTGTGGACTACCTCTTGATAGAGTTTCTTTCAGATCCGGAACTGAATCCTTATGTCTCCTTCACCATCCGCTGTCATCTGAGTCTTGTTTCCAATCTGAAGAGTCGCTGTAGTAGCGAACTTGCGGAAATTCAGGAACTTTGTGGCGTCGTTCGTGATATGCTGTGTAGCACCCGAGTCAAAGTACCATGCTGCTTCAGATGATGAGCAAGCAACGAGACCGTTTGCTGCAATCAGACCCCCAATGCGGGTGCGATGACTTTCGTCAATGCTCGTCTTTCTAGGAGTTTTCTTTGTCGTCGACAGTCTTCTGCTACGTGACCAAACTTTCGGCAATTGGTGCATTTAGGCTGACGTCTCATGCCTTTCGTCTCGTTTGATGAGTGACCGTGATAACTTCCGGTAATGCGTTTCGCCATCAGACCAGAGGAATCTCGGAAAGCGTTACCTTCTCGAGTTGCACGGCCAATCAACAGACGTTCCAATTCTGCGACCGTCTGTTTTTCTGTTGGCAGCGTGTCCCAGAGCATACCGAATTCTCGATACTCATCTGGAGGTAGAGACTAGAAGATGCAGGCAATGAGTATGCAGTCGTCGAACGTTACGTTCTTCTCTGTCTGTGCCGTTGACAAGATGTCCGTCCAGAGAGAACACATCTGGGCAATGTGGGTGGCCATGTCGACGTCTGGTGACTTCGTAGTTCGCATAAGCTGCGCCAGAAGCTTTCGCAGACGGTTGGACGACTTCTGCTCGAAAATTTCAAGTAGTTTGTCCCACATCTCCTTCGGTGTCTCGCAATTGGTAATCATGTTTTGAACCTTCTTGGACCAGGCTGACCAGATGATACCCCGGACTGTACTAAATGCCACTCGGTATTCTTTCTTGTTTAAGGGGTATTCCGACTTCTCTTCTGCTCTTGCTGATAATAACGGCCCTGTGGGTTCAACCCATTCACCAGTCAGTATCTCGTAAACGTCTCGTACGGTGAGGATGTCGACTATTTGTCGTTTCCAACTCCTCCAATTCTCCGGACCAGATAGCTTTTCAACGTCTTGACGAAGTAGACTATCCATGGTTTCTTTCGGGAACTATTGACCAGGATACGGAATACGGTGTAGTAACTGGGATCAGGATACCGGATACAGCAGGCAGTAGACTAGTCCATCAGTTTTGTTGTGACGCAATGGGAGCGTGCTGGGCCTATAACCTATTGGAGTTTTTAAACACCAATGATAACAGCAAAGCCTACACTACACTAAACTGACGAAACTAGTAAGGAGTCATAATATATTAATTAAAATAACAAACGTTTATTAATTAAAATGGCTTGTATTTGTCTTCAAAATCATTTTACTTCTGAAAGGACATTAATGAACTTTTGCCACTTGTTATTTAAGTTTCTCGCCCCACGGATAAAAAACAATTGATAGTTTAATGAAAACAATTTTGTTCAAGGAAGAATATTGTTTGCCAAATTTAAGGCTGTGTCCGGTGTTTTAGGGTATTTGTTTGGGAGCCCATATCTCTGAAACGAAGCACTTTATGACCCATGTTTACAAGACATTTTTTACTCATAGAGACCCATAGAATGCATATATAAAGTTTCGGTACTCTTATCCGTAACACCCTGTATATATTAGGTTAAAAAATAGTAAACAAGATTAGCAATAATTAAAAAAGAATATCTTATTTACATTAATATTTTAACCTGTTAAAAAAACGAAACGGAAAAAGCCAATATCGTTTCTTATCTTCAACAGTATGTCATGTTCCTAAAAACTCGAGAACGGTTAGCTCTAGAGCTTTGAAATTTTAACTCAATGTTCAGGGCCTGATTTCCAACTAAACGCGCCTAATTCCAAATACCTGACATGGTTATTAATCTAATTAAATTTTATTTTACTCGAATTTGGACTTTCGCCTCTATGCTTCCCTTATCTATTTTCCGGCTGGTCTCGGCTTTCAATTTTTTTTCTCGACTTCCACCCCTTTGCTTCCCTTATCTCTTCTCTTGAGTTCCTTGCGCCCGTCCCGACCTTTAAACTTTTTAACGGGTTAGTGTGAAATTCGTAGCAGGGGAGTTTTAAGTAGTTCAGGCGTGTTGCGTTTTTGCTACAGCGTTTACCTTTCTTACGTACAAATCAGATCTAATTCATTAAAACTAAGACCCCGGGCGAAGCCGGGTATTAAAGCTAGTATACTATAAAAATAAATTTTACAACCAAATCAATTCAAAATAACTGCCCATTTCAAGTATTATAAACCATTGATAGATGGCGGTGAAGTGCACCTTTTTAGTTCCTGCCGCGTATACTACGTGGCGCTAGGTGTTAAATTGTCAACCTTTCTACGATACAGAGATAGCTTACATAGTCTTTGCAAGAGACATAGAAGTAAAAGAGTCTGCCTTGACGCTGCCTCCGTATGCCCACGGACTGGTATGCCATGAAAATTGTCAACTTCTCCGTCATGTTCTTTCCCCCCTTGCGCATGATTACATTTGACGGGCGTAGCACTTTGAAAACGCGTTATTCGTGAGTTCGCCGGAATTGCTACTAGGGTCACTAGTGCCAGTGGCGTAGCCAGGGGGGCACAGGGGGCACATGCCCCCCCCCCGAAACGTATGGTCGTACGTACAAATATTTTTATTTTTTTACTTTTTTTTCAATGGTGTGACCCCCCCCCCCGAAACAAAATCTTGGCTACGTTACTGGCTAGTGCAGGGCCCCCACTCAAATCTTCAATTTTTTTATAGGCAAAAGAGGATTGTATTTCTAAAAATATAGAACTTTATAGGACTAATTTTCCAAAATTATAGGACTTTATAGGAATATTTTTTCCAAATTATAGGATTTTATAGGAATATATACGCTATTGTAAGCGCCGATTGATAGATGGCGATACGGTCCACACGAATTGGTTTGGGCTGACCCCGTTTATTCAGTCTTAATCTAATAAATACTTGGCCTGACAATTACGTTAACGTCGCTAACATCTCAGAAGTGGGATTATTACTTGAAAAAGCCGGAATTCACGGAGATGAAACACGATTGCGAAAACGAGGCTTAGGAAATCTACGCCGTTGGAACGGGACAACGAGGACGATGAACAATAACTAAAGCAAGGCATAGTTACTAAGTTCACGGGAGGACGCGTATTTGCGAAGACAACGATCAGTCAAAGCATTCAATTTCCTCGCCACGAATTTTACGATTTAAACACGTCCACGATTACGGTTATAGCGTTGCGACTACACAAAAAAAAACATTTTTTGAGGTCAGTTGAATTTAATGAATGAACTTTTGTAAGATTGTATACATATAAGACGGAGCCAGCGAATAGCCAGATCCGTACTACCTGAAATCTCGCGATTGCCGAAACGTTTTGAACCGATCCTTACGGGAAACACAAGCTGCTACAGACGAATTTTCCGACGAAGCGGGAAACCCAACGCACGACATGCCTGGCGACGACATACCAGTTCCGGCCGGCTATATTTCTTTCGCCACGTTTGAGGAGTCTCTACGGGCCGCAGTTTCAGCGGCCGTGCAGCAGACGTTAGCGGCGACCGGAGGAGTTCGGCTCCCGCAAAACCACGCGGAAGCAAGCAAACTAATACCGGACTTCGATCCCGTAGCGGCCCCACATCAAAATATTACGATGTGGCTCAAAAAGATGGACGATACCGCTTTGGCTCACGGGTGGTCGGAAGCCCTTACGATAAACTGTGCTCTTCCGAAATTAAAAGGTACGTCTAAAGTTTGGTACGAATCGCTTGACGTGGTCGTCCATACTTGGGATGACTGGAAGGCCCTACTGAGAGAATGGTTCCCGCCCGCCAAGAGCTCGCAACGTCTATATCGCGAGATGGAACAACGCGTGCGGCGACCAGCAGAGCGTGGAGGTATACTACCACGATAAGATTTCCAAGGCAAATGCGGTTTATCGGACACGGCGATGATAGAGTACATCATCACGGGCTTGAACGACCACACTTTAATTACGGCCTTGAGCGTGCGCGAGTTCACGAAACCTCCCGAACTGTTGCTGTGTATTAAGCAACTAGAAGAACGTCTGCAAACTTCTGGACGAAATAGAGCCAAGGTCTCGAGCGAACGCGCCCGAGAAACCAACGTTCGAAACGGTAAACCCGCCGGTTGCGAAACATATAACACAGCTTCGAAAAGCGAAATTAAGAAACCTACGAATTCCACACGAAAACCCCGTGTAAACGAGAAGTTAGAATTTATCTGCTTCAACTGCAACGAATATGGTCATTTCTCGAAAGATTGCCCCAAACCACAGCGTAAACTAAGATGTACCTTCTGCCAGAAAACTCCCAACACTGCAGCCAGAAATCATCAAAAAATGCAGGATCCAGCAGCGCGCTTCACGTTGAGAGCGCAAAGGCAGTATCCGATGGCAACGTAAAATATTTCGTCGACGCTACCGTAAGTTGAAGTAAAGTCAAGGCCTACGTCGATATGGGTAGCAAATGCGTGACCGTGCGTAACAGCGACGCAGCACGGCTTCAACTCGATGTCAAAAGGGCCGACGACGATTTCTATATAGGAGGCTACGGTTCCGGACGTATTAAGACAGTAGGAGTCTGCAACGCAACGATAAAAGTGGATCACGCGACGGTCGACGTGGAAATGTACGTGGTACCCGAGAACGCACAAACGATACCCGTACTCGAAGAGCGACCGGAAAATCTCGAAGGCGACAACCGTTTGATGAACTTGACTATCCCCGATTTGCCTGAACCCACGGTAAGTTTGTGGGCTCAAACGGCCACCGTAATTCCGCCCAACTACATTGGATTCGTAGATCTGATTTCCAGGGGATCGCGTTTTCATGATACCGACGTATACGTGGAGAGGACCATGCGTATGGTTCCCGGTAATGAATATTGCCTTCCCCGAACGGTATGCTCTCTTGGAAGAGATGGCGCAACGACAATTCCTGTCTTCAACGTCTCCGCGAAAGAACTGATTATCCGAGCCGGACAAAAGATGGCTCGCGCTGTGGTTTGCGAGAAAGAACCAGAAGTTTCGGGGAAAATTCTAAACATGAAACCCGTACGAATATCCCCTCTTCCAACTGAAGACATAATCGTAGGAGAAAACGTTTCTGACGATGCAAGAGCGCGTGTCCACGAACTCTTAAACGAGTACCGCGATTGTTTTGCAAACGACCTAAGCTAACTTGGTCGCATGAACAAGGCCGTCATGGAAATAGAGTTGACGTCCAACGAGCCGATCACCTATCGACCCTACAGGTTGTCTTTTGCCGAACGTGACCGTGTCAGGGGAAAAATAGCTGAACTCCTAGCGGCCGGCTTTATCGAGGAGTCGGACTCGCCGTATTCGAGCCCGATCCTCATCGTCAAGAAAAAGACTGGAGATGAGCGCCTATGCGTCGATTTCCGCGCCCTGAACAAGATAACGAAGAAAAACGCGTACCCATTACCGCTGATCGAATCCCAGCTCGAACATTTGAGCGGAAACAAACTTTTCACGAGCCTCGACGTGATGTCCGGCTACTACCAAATTCCTTTGAGCGAAGATTCTAGAGAGAAGACTGGATTCTTGACGCCGGACGGGCACTATCAGTTCGTTATGATGCCATTCGGCTTGTCCAACGTCTGTTCGGTATTCCAAAAGACGATCAATGCCGTATTGGGTTCATTGAGGTATGTCATCGCCTTGACCTACATGGACGATGTGCTGATTCCATCGGTGAACGAAGAACAAGGTCTTGCGCACCTACGACAAGTTCTA
This sequence comes from Leiobunum rupestre, assembly GCF_980474605.1. Lineage (NCBI taxonomy): Eukaryota > Metazoa > Arthropoda > Arachnida > Opiliones > Sclerosomatidae > Leiobunum > Leiobunum rupestre. The sequence goes on from NC_143389.1 coordinate 16,799,351, forward strand.
GAGGTGCTGAAAAACGCTAACCTCACCCTGAACCTAAAAAATGCCGATTCCTTCTGGATAATATCGACTATTTGGGCTTCGAGATAAACGAGTTCGGGGTACACCCAGGGTCAAGAAAAATCGAGTGTGTAGAAAACTTCCAACGAACGTTCACGAACTCCGACGATTACTTGGACTTACGAGCTATTTTAGACGATTTGTCAAAGGCTTCGCGGCTGAAGCCGAGCCATTGACGACTCTGCTACGAAAGGATGCGGAATGGACGTGGCGAGAAAAACAACCGCGAGCATTCGAAACGCTGAAAACGAAACTGACGGAAAGGCCCATTCTAGCCCTTTACTACGCGAAGGCGCCCATCGAAGTTCATACGGACGCGAGTTAACTCGGACTGGGAGCCATACTGATGCAACTTACCAATGACAACAAATGGCATCCTATATGCTACGCGAGCCGCAAAACAACACGTGACGAAGCTCAGTATCATTCGAGCGAACTAGAAACTTGGCCGTCGTTTGGGGTCTAATCGGTCGCGGATTCGACGTACTTACGGACTGCAATTCGGTGCTTTGCACGCTCTCGAAACGACATCTGGTACCGCGAATAGGACGTTGGTGGCTCCGACTTCAAGACTACGTTTTTGACGTACATCATCGTCGTGGCGAACGGTTGGCCCATGTCGACGCGTTGAGTCGGGCCCCTTGGGGCGATGCCGAAGAGACGGAAGCGGCGAAAGGAGTTGACATATTCCATACGGAGGTCACCCGAGACGATTTCTTGGTTGTCGAACGGCCGCCGCAAGCCACTGAAGACAGCGGCGAAATATAAAGGTCCCTACGTCGTGTCCGACAAGCTGAAGTACGATCGTTATCTCATAGAAGATTTACCGGAGATCCAACCGAAATACCGCCCCTGTTGACAAACTTAAGCGCTTTTTAATAGTCGACAACAGCGAAGGTTCACACGGTGAAGGAGAAAACAACGTTCGAAGAGAGGTTTCTGGCGACAAGGTAGCCGTGCTTCCATCCAGCGGATCACGAGAAACGATTAACGAGTCTCATGAAGATGAGGACGAAGCACCCCGACGTAGCTCGCAGCAGCGTAAAAAGCCCGACTACTTGCGTTATTATTAATAACGCAAGTAGTCGGGCTTTAATAACTAATTAATAATAAGAAAAAACTTAATGAGATGGCGATACGGTCCCCACGAATTGGTTTGGGCTGACCCCGTGTATCCCCCCCCCTTTTTTTACGATTGTACGGGTGTCCAAGAGGGCGACCGGTATTCGGGACCTCTCGCTTTTTTGCGGTTCTCTTCCCGCGCCTCATAAGGAGCGGTCATATAAATTTTCGTATTAAACTTTTACTTTATTTTAACTTCCATCTCGATTTGTTTATTCGGTCTTAATCTAATAAATAATAGGCGTGACAACTACATTAACGTCGCTAACACTATTTTATTTTCTAACTTTATGCATTTAATATCAAAATCTATTTTTAGTGAAATAAATCTTTTGATTTTCACTTAAAAATAAACTATTTAACAATTTTATCACAAAAATAACTAGTAGCTAACCATGTTAACAATAACAAAAGTATAGACTAGAATGACTTTGAATAGGAATTTATCCTATAGCTAAATCTAACAATTTCACAAGACATTATGAGTGGCGGGATTTGAAATGAGCAAAATATCAAAATTATAGGATTTTATAGGACTTTTTGGAGATTTGGCTAAAAATATAGGATGTTATAGGATATATTTTTAAATATAGGATTTTATAGGAATTATAGGACCTCTGGGGGCCCTGCTAGTGTCGCGGGTACTATTTAAAAAAATTACTATTTGAATTTGAACAATATGATTGGCTTGCTGGTATAGGGAGTAAGTTGGTGCATAAAAACGGTATTTTCCCTATTCCCGCGGTTACGGGAATGGTCGGTCAATTTTGATGAAAATTTAAAAACCAGTTTAAATTTGGTCAAATTTATCATTTTTGAAAATCTAAAAAAAGTTTAAAATGAAGTTTGAAATTTTTTTTATTATAGCTCTTTTTATCCATTTCCTTTTCTATTTCCTCATTATATAACATTTTGAATAAATTTACCCATTTTAATCAAATTTATCAAAGTTCATTATGATTTGATTAAATATATTAAATTATAAATATTTTTACCCAATATTAAGTAATTATTCAAATTTAATAAATTTCTTATCAATTTTGATCCAATTGATATAAATATAATCAAAATTGATCCGGTTTAACCTATTATATCATTTTTTAAATTAAAATTGTTTTAAAATAAAATTAGATGTTTGTTCGACAATTATATCATCTTCATTTTCTTTAAATTTTTAGATTCTAATTTTTAACCATTTTAACCTTTTTGTAAAATTTTAATCAAAATATTAAAAAATTTCAAATTTTATAATTTTTTTTTCAAAAATATAATTTTATTTACAAAAAGTTTCGAATATTTAGCCAATTACAGGCATTTTTATTCATTTTCTCCTATATTTTTCCATTTTAACTAACTCTGGTTTACTTTTAACTCCTTTTGCTCACATTGATCAAAATATGTCATGATTTGATCAAATAAATTAAATTTATCGATTTTTACCCGATTTAAATAATCAATTTTTATCTATTTTTATCAATTTTGAAATTTTTTCAATTTTCAAAATTATTGCTGTTTTACATAAAATTTTAAATATTTTTCGAATTATTGCCCATTTTATAATTTTTTTCAATTTTTACTCAATTTGGTCATTTTTACTCAATTTGGTCATTTTTACTCAATTTGGTCATTTTTACTCATTTTGATCAAATTGAATTTAAACTTGATGAAATTTAATTTTTTAAATCAACTTTAACGTATTTTTAACGTTTTTGAAATTTATTTATTTTTTAAAAAGTTTTACGGGGGGGGGGATCCTAAAAATCCTTCAGATTCTCATGTTATTTTCAATGGAAATTTTTTAAATAATGTTGTCAAAAACGAAAGACCTTCGCAACTTTTCCCTTGCAGGTTTTTCAAGTTACATGGAGGTGTACATTATACCAAAGTTTGAACAAAATCTGTGATTATCACCTCAGGTCGTCTCCTTGTAAGTTGGAATCAAACGACCTAGGAAAATAATTACACAGAATATTCACACAAATTTTACTTTAAGTCTACTCTCATTTTTAATGAAATCTTTAACTACCTCATTCTTATCAATTTTATCTAGTTCATCTTGATCCGCATGTAGTATGCAGAGAGTATTTAGAGGTATTGTGTCAACGTACTTCTTAGGAACAGGGCATACGACGGTAACAAAACTAGCTTGGATGGTACTAACGAAAAGACATGTCCTTCAGAATGCAAACTGCGCACATCGATTTATAAATTCATTTATTAGAGAAGATATTTTCAAGGATAAAGTTATTGTAAATGTATATATAACATTTGGGGGGGGGGGGGGGTATAAATATATACTTTATACCCCCTACTTTCGTTGGGAGGGGGGAACAATGTACCCCTGTCACCTTCTATTCCGCTGTCCCTTAATTACGAGACTACCTCAATATATTACTAATTTCTCCTTTTAAGGTAATGTAAATGAAACCTATAAAATGTGTTAAAAGCCCAATAAAACTATTGAAAGACCAACAGCCTAAAGGAAAAGAAATCGTTACTAGCTTCCTTCAGAGACTTCAAAAAGAAATGTATTTACAAAACTTTTCAGAAATAAAACATAATTTGTCTCATAGGTGATTAGGAAACTAAAGACTTCTTTAGTACAAGTCATTTGTGTACCAAGTGCCTTCTAATCCTGTACAAAAGTCAGCTGCTTCCCAAACGTTCACCTAGACCCTTACAACAGTCAACTTTTAACAGAAGTGTCACCAAGTCCTTTCCAGCACTATAGCCCTAGCCCCTGATCGCCTAATTCCAATGAATGCAGATCCTGGATGAGAGACTGTGTTGCACCAGACTGAGGTAAATTTAATTACAATGATTTATAAAATAAATAAAATGCTTTTAAACTGTAAGAATACAGGATGCATAACCCAAGGTCATTTTAGGGCTATAGCCTTAAATGAAATTTTGCTCTGAATTCAAATAGCCCTTCGTAATGACGTTGGTACATAATTAATGGGAGTTGCGGCATATACACAGTTTACCTATTGGAGATGGCGTAGGCTTGCCCCCAAAAATAGGTAAGTGGTGCCACCATCTGCTGTGAAGCTGATTCGAGAAGAGCATTTCCCAACGCTAATGGAAACTACACAAGACTTTAAAAAACCAGTTATTGTACGTCGTCGCCCAGCAAACCAATGCAATGTCCCTGGAGTTGTAGGTCATGGTCAAGGACAACGATAAAAGAAATATTCGTAGTGCATAGTTTATATGGCTTAAGCATATTAATCTACTAAATTTGTTTTTAATAATTAAAGAATTTTAATGAAAGATAAATTTTATGCAACCATGTCATTCTTTTAAATTTAAATCATCTAAATATTAATAATCGTCTACATCACTTACATTGTAATCTTCATTCATATATTCTCAATTGTCATGACACTTGGCTTCTTAATAGTATTTAGAAGGCAGTGGTCATGACTATCAATTATTTTTCCTCGATGGTCAAGAATATAATTCATTTCGTCTTCACTTAGATATTTCTCGCTAAAATCATTATTACCAATTTTTAACAAAGTAGCTACATTTTCATATCTTTTGTGTGTAAAAACGAGTGTATTCCATTCTGGTCTATTGAAATACCGCTTTGGGTGGGAGTCATAGCGATGTGTTTTTCAATTTTCCGTCGATGATCTGGAAATAGTTTGTAAGTTTCGGGTAAACCAGTACTTTATAGTCATCATTGTGTACCCTGCCTAAGAAAAATCCAAGGAATACTAACAGCGGCACACCCAGAAAATAATTAAAGGGGGAGGTGCTTGTCGAAGGTTCAGATAAAAATTAGTATGTAAAAAAATTTGTATGTTTTGGGAGTAAACCACCACTAACTGTTTAAAGTATACATAGCTTGTATAGACCTCATTTTGGTCACGTAAAACAGTGTTCATACGGGGACCCCGACCCCAACCCTGGTACCAAAAATAAAAAAATTAAGTCGGGGGTATTATGTTTCAGGGTTAATTTTCCGGAATGTATGTTTGAACTTTGGAATTGGAAAGGAGCTTATTTCTTCCATTATAATAGTTTTCCTTTATATTTGACTTTCTCTCCCTCGCCTCACGTTTTTCATGTAATAGCCCTATTATAATATTATTATATTAGAAGAGGCGATCTTGTTAAGTTGTGACTCGTTTTAGTTGAGCTTGGCGAGTTGGCGTCTCCACTCTCCAGTCTCGTCTGGGTCGTTGTCATCGCTTAGTCACTTTACAAAGCAAAAATTAGCAATATTTAAAAAAATGCCTAGGCAATCGGTTATTTGGGATCATTTTGGGAAGCCGTTAGAACTTAGAAGGGGAAATAACAGCATTATGCATCTATTGTAAGAAAAATCTGGCTACTAAAAATCTCTGGGATCGTTTAAAATCCTTACATCCATTCCAACATAAACCTTCTCCCACGAAATTATTTGGTTCTGTTAGTTATAAATAAGCTAGTATTATTTTTTTCAGCGGTGGACTTACCTGATCCTAACTATTTTTTTTCGGGGATAGCTTAACACCTACCCGGACTTAATTTTTACCTCTTACGAACACTAAGGAAACATATCAAAAGGCATGTGGATGTTACACACCTAATACATTTGGTTCTGGCACACCAGGACTACAATAAATACTCCCATATAATAGTGGCTAGCACTTGCCTAGGGTATCTGTTCAATATCACCAGAAAGAGGAGTAACAGTATAAAAGCAACCAGCTTAATACGACCACTATATGTGTGGGTCACATGGTGTATTTTACAGAATGAGGATAAGATTTGACAGCACTGCTGCACTGTTTCTTCCAGAGAGGCGTTTGCTTTAAGCTTAAAAGAAAAACAGATTTGTGCAGCTGTTGGAAAATAACTAGTTCACTCTGTTTAATATAATAATAATAATAATAATAATAAAAGGCTTTATTGGATGTCTCTTTCAGAAAAAAATCTGATTTACAAAGAGGTCCCGAGTATTAATTTAAAAAATAAAATAAAAATAAAATAAGGAATTTAAACTCTGAAATATAGTCTCAATACAATTATATGTCCATGCTAATAATATATTTTGTCACATCTTCCCTGAATTGTTTAAAATGGTCTATTTGTTTTAATTCGCTTTTCATATTGTTCCACAAACTTATACCACGATGTTTAGAACTCTTATTTCGTAAGGATGTTTTTAGATGGTCAGAATAAAAGTCTAGTTTAGAACCGCGGGTTTGGTGTTTATGAACTTCAGCAGGTTTTCTAAAAAAGTCAAAAAGATATTCTGGACAGCGATTTTTTGACACTTTATACATAAGTATCAAGATATTTTTAACATAAAGCTGTTTCAGTGTGAGCCAGTTTAATTGGTCTCGTGTATATGTAGCTGAGGTTCCTTTCTTCTTTCTGGCCACAAAACGTGCACCGTTATTATGAGCAATTTGTATTTTCTTTAAATTGGATTGACTGGCCGAGTTATAAAAAATATCACCATAGGTGAAAATTGGCTGTATAAGGGCTTTGTATAATATATTTAGGGTGTCTGTGTCAAGAGATGCTTGTAGTGGTCTTAGTATACCTAACCGACTGTTGTCTTTTTAATGACGTAATCGATGTAATGTTTCCATGTTAGTGTATCGTCTATTATGACCCCAAGATATTTGTAGGACGACACCCTCTTGATTTCAGTACCTACGATCGTGTTATGGTCATCTGGTTGTAATGATTTTCCATTGGGGCAAAAAATCATAAATTCAGTTTTCCCCTCGTTTAGTACTAAGCGCCTAGATTTCAAAGTGGATTTAAAATTGTGTTTCTTTCTCCAATTCCCTCATTAACTCATCAATTGTTGCTGCCGAATTTAGAAGAGCATTATCATCCGCGTACTCCTTAGAGAGACTTGTAGCCAGAGATTGATTTATATCACTGGTATATACATTAAATAATGTCGGTCCGAGAATGCTTCCCTGGGGAACACCTTGCTGGACATTCTGGTAATCTGAGATTTCCCCACTGACTACCACAGCCTGTTTTCTATTAGTAAAGTAGGACTTGAACCATTTCAGTGCCTCCGTAGATAAATTCTTGTTCTTAAGTATAGTTAAAAGAATGTCGTGATCCACAGTATCAAAGGCCTTACTCAGGTCAGCAAACAGGACACTTACATAGTGACCATTACTCAATCTGTCCACTATGGATTCCAACAAGTAGAATATACTTGTCGTCGTGGAATAGCCTGGTCAAAAGCCGGATTGTAGTCGGTATAAGTAATTATTTTGTTCAAGAAAGTCGTGTAGTTGTTTGAGAGAAAAGTACTCAATAGACTTCGAAAAACATGGTCTATAATTTTCCATTTTAGTCCGGTCTCCTTTTTTATATATGGGTGCTACTTTGGCTATTTTCCAGTCAGTAGGAAATTCTGAAGTCTCATAAGAGATATTTATAATTTTGGTAAGAAACTGGGTTACTATTCCTGCAAGGCATCGTATAAACTTTGGTGGTATGTTATCCAAACCAGTAGCTTTCTTTATCGGCGTATTCTTTAAGTAGCGAAAAACTGTATCCTCACTTACCAAGTGAAATTTAAATTTTTCTTTACTTTCCTGCTGAACCAATGGGGGAAAGGGATCTATTATCCCTGCTATATTCTGTTCCCCTGACACAAAGTAGTTACTGAATTCCGTGGCAATGTCTTTAGGTGTGGTAATTACCTTACCATTACGATCAATTATATCGATATTAGACTTTTTAGCTTTCAAAAATGGTTTTAAAGTTCTCCAAACATCACATCTGTTACTGCTCTCAGAATGAATGTTCTTTTTGAAATAGTTAAGTTTCTCGCTTCGTATTTTCTCAGTTACCTGATTTCGATATTTTTTATATTGTTCTTATAGAAATTGTGAGCCTGGTATCCTGCTCTTCTTGTAGTAAACGTCACGTCGATGCATTAAATGCTTAATTTCGTAACTTAACCATGGTGGATCTGATACACTAGTTCTCTTAGATATGAAAGGGGCATGTATATCTAGGGCTTGTAGTATAGTGCAGTTTAGAGTTTTTACTCCAGTATCAACATCAATGATGTTTGGCATTTCTAGATTAAGTTCTTGAAGAATATCTTTTATAATAACATCTGCAGTGGATTTACGATAGTTTCGGACTTTTCTGACTTTCTTTATAGTTTTAGGGCAGCTTTTTTTATTGATACACAAAATAAGGTCATGGTCTGAAATTCCCATTGGTATAACTGCTACCTGCTTAATTCTTATAGGCATGTTAGTATATATATGGTCAATAAGCGTTGTCGTTGTCAAAGTAGTTCTAGTCGGTTGCTTAATTAACTGTTGAAATCCATATGTGCTATGTTTCAGATGGCGTACATTTGTTGATACAGATCCCATTAGGTCTGTATTAAAATCCCCAAGAAAGATAATTTCGTCATTCTGTGGGTTATCAGTTAATATTTCAACAACTTCTTAGTAAATATTTAATTAAAAAAATTGTAAGCAGAACCCTGGTGTTTCTTATCTAGTTTTGTAAAGGGAATTTCAGCTACAAAAAAAATTCCCTAACTCTATCACTGTTAATTTACAAAATGGAGCTACTCAAATTCAAAGTATAGTAAATCCCTGCTTTTTTTAGGCAGAAATGAAGATGGTTCCATATGCAATATTTACCTATATACAAAACATTTCAGAGGTTTTACCATAAAAATTTTAACCAATGCAAATTAGGAAAATGTGCCTTTCTACACATACTCCCACTGACTGTTACTTAATTGTTCGTATCAGGCTACATTTCTAGTAGATTTCTTTGGTCAGGATTATCGCATGAAAAAGAACTACCGCTTGAAAGAGTGTATAAATGCACATATGTGAGCCAAATATCAGTCTTGTTAGATTTTAATACAAACTTTGGTTTTCTATCAGTAAAACTTACTTTGTCACTACTGAACGTTCTTTTCACTAACAAATCTTATGCATAGGATCCTTTTTAATGATAGTCCTAGACTATCTAAAAATTATAGAAATACGCAGTAACCAAATTTATAAAAAAATCACAGAAAGAAGAATACTATTTTTTTGAAGCCATTTTATATGCATTTCAATTTTAGCCTTAAGGATGACAGTTGAATTCATTAAATTTCATATATGGTAGTAAAATAGTAATAAAATTTGGGTTTTAGTACAGAATGAAATATCTTTTGACTAAAAGTACCATATACACAAAACTTATCCCAGTAATGATAAAATGTACATTAGCATTGCTGTACAAATATTACTATTAAAAGTACTTTGATTTCAAAAATTCTATTAAATTTAATTAATAAATTCAATTTGACATGATAACTGCTACTGGAAGTGATAACCCAAAAGATAGGCATTCCAAATGTATGTATATAAAAATAATAATGTACCTTGAAAACCACAAAATATTGTAAAGATTATAGCGTTAAAGAAATTATGAAATAAAAAGCATAGTTATACCACTACCAAAGTAATGAAAGTACTAAAGCTGTTATACGAACAATAGGATGCCATGAATATTATCTTATTCACATTATATGGACGTCTTCTTAATATGTTTGTCTGCAGATTATATACTTCTGTATTATACAGATTTTAAACTAGATTGGGAAAGCTCGGCATATTTTCATTAGGCAGAGTTTTTATGTACAATTCTTTTACATTCTACAATACAATATGAGGAATCCAAAAACATTTTCAACTGCACCATTGGTAATATAAATCTGACTGTCTTTATTTGGGGAATAAAATATGCTATACACAATGACATCAAAGCACTGCAAAGAACAATCCCTTTGATGCAAAATTTCTGGAGCATTTGCCCTATTATCGTTCCAAACTGCTATAATTAAAGCTTAGACAAATATATATGAAACTAAGATTATCATACAATTGGTGCGTTTTGCATCCTAATTTCCCTATTTTGTAAATTCTTTTCGTATTAAATGATAACACAGTGAGCAACACAGGCTGCAATTTTCACTGGAGGGTTTCTTTAAACAGGAATCCTGTTTCCTTTACTTCCAATTATAGATGGTTCGCCTCCTACAGTGATAAAAATTTGTTTTATAGTTACCAAGTTATAATAGGAGTACATGACTATAACAAATCAATTTTCTAGATATCGTAGGAAGTTCTGCTCACAGAAAAAGGTTTTATACTTAAAATAATAACTTTGTAGCTGCAGGAGTTTTAACCCTGTGGGCAATGTAGTAGCCTTAATTTATCCTGCTACCTAATGGTAAATAAGGACACGAGTCTTTGCTCCTAACTCAATAAAAATAAATTTACAGTAGATGCTGCCAAAAAACTCGCGGTACAAACTTGGGGAACACATATTTGCAGTTTTGGAAATTAAATCATTGCCCCTAATTTTCAACATTTTATACTCCCTTTACGCTCATAGATTTGAAATAAAAGCTTGTCAGATTTTAGGCCTACAAATATTTACTAGCTTCCCAAGTAGAATTAATAGCCTTAATTATCAATTTTTTTTAAATTACTACTTACATTTTGTGAATTTGGCATTAGCCTCCAGTAAATCTCCTCAATCACAGCTCTTCTGTTTAAAAATTATAATAAAATTATTAAATTGTTTTATAGATTTCGATGCCTATAGCTGATGTGTGCTTTAAACTTTGTTGGTGGAAAGTTTTAAATAAAACACCTGCACAATATTTCAAAACATCAGATTTCAAGATGAATACTCCTTTTACTAAATGTAAATCAATTTAACTTAAAATAAAACTAAAGCTTCGAAAATTTCCAGGTTATTATGGTGAAAAATTACATGCCACACAACACTAGGGAGATTTTACTGTTCTTAAAAGCATTGCATGACGCTAATGGCCAAAGTTTTGTGGTTCAAGGCTTCAACTTATGAGCCATATTGCAAAAATATTACCACGAGTTTTGGGATTTTGGTTCAGGACACATGGTAAAGTGACGGCATAGCAAAGCTTGTGGGACTAGGATCCCTTTTCAAAATTATTATTATAAATTTGGCAGAGTCTGTATTTCTTTAACGTTTTAGTCAGTCTGACAACTTGTTGGGAGTGGGTGGGAACAGTATTCACACCACTGACACAGCCCCTAATTGAATAAATTCAGAAGTGCACATGCAATATTATAACCTAGGTTTCAAATATGGGTTTTAGCGTAAGTAACATTATTACCATAAGTTTGACTCTTCCAATTTTTTTAATGCTATTTTACTTACAGAACTTTTTTGTCACTGACACCATCGCCCAACTTGAAGTAGCAACCCAAATAAGTAGAATATTATCATCCTTGGTAGTAATATATTTGGCTTGGTACTATTTAGACACTAGGGGCTCTGTGCTGAATTAAATAATGATTGCGCAGTAACTCAGTTGGGTGATAATTTTCCCTAATTTTCATACTTAGTGTTATTATGGTTTTAGTCATAAGCCCTGGTGAAAGTAGAGAAAAAAACAACACTAATATAAGAAAAAATTATTATGAATGACAGGATAGTTTTAATTTCAAAGGGGGGGCACTACATTCAGCGAGTATTAGAGGGAAACTGTATAGGTGGCATTTTTATACTACAGTGCATTGTGTTTCAAGAAAGAGAATGATTACTAGGGGAAAACATAAAACTTTGGTCAAAGGGTTAGAGAAATAAGATTATGATATATCTTTTGACCCTTGGCAGGATTTTTGGAATATACAGTTTTCCTTCATGGACTGCAGTTGGGGCTTTTTGGCAGCTCATAAATACCACCTAAAACACCATAGAGCTAGACGCCATCTAGGAACAACAAACACGGCACCCCACACAAGGAGAGCGCAACAAATCAGAAGTCGTGCATTTTCTTGTGTACAGTTTTCATTGGTTAAGACGCTTTAGCACCTGCTGCTGTTGGAAATTGTCTTCCCTCCGCTCCTAAAACGTTGAGCCTAAAGGCTTGTCCAATGAAATTTATACACAACACTGCGTTAACGTGTTTCAATGCTAGCTGCGTTCTATTTCTGTTTGTTGCTCCTAAATGTCACTGTCCACATTGCATAATTACAAAAAAGGGTTGACTGTTTAAAAAAATATATAATTTTATTAAGGGTGAAAGAAGTACTTTGGGACAATTTATGTTGTGGGATTTGATTAAAATTATTATGAAGTACAACTGAAGGGGACGAACCAAGTTCTAAGCAGTAGCATGAGCCTATAAATGAAGAAAAACTTCATTTTATGACAAACCATTTTGTAAAATATTGAGCGGTTGTTTTCGTATGTATTTTAAGCTTTTTTCACTATGGAGTGTCAGCAGCGCCTTATTGTGCAACGCGATGAACAATTACTAGCGTTTATTATTCATTGTAAAACTAAAGAAATATCTTACTTGGCACACAATCCTCCGCCAGGTGGGAGGTCGGGGATTTCCTCTTCACTTAAATGATGAATTACATCACTTAAGTCCAATTCTGTTTTATTTGTCACAATTTCTGTAAAATTGATTTAAGATAAGCGAAACAAAACTATTCCTAAACATGAGTCTGGAATTTCTTAAAGGCACACAAAGAAAAAAATTTCCCTTAATTTTTGTCACCCTCATTTAGAGGGAAATGCAAGTTGTGATGCAGGGAGGGATTAATAGATAAAAATTGCACATGGGCCTTTGAAGGGCAATGGAAAAGTTGGTATAGATTGAGTTTGGGGTAACGCCTGGATCAAGGATTGAACCAAGCCTTGGCCATGGCCATTTTGAATACCGTTGGCCTTGGCCAGAGGGTTTTCTCCATGTAGCATCAAAAATGATTATTGTCTTATCTGGAATTGATAAATGTTTATTTTCCTGCGCATCCTTCTTGGTTTCTTTTAGGGGTGCGCATAGGATTTTGCAACCATTCTCTCTCAGCCTTGGTGCAGAGCTGAACATTTTAAAATCCTTGGGGACAGAAGAGAACTTCCCTCCGGGGTTGAAGGATCTGATAACTTTTGTTTGCGTATATCTGATGTAACTTAACCATGATACCCATAATATTATAATAAAATCACTTAGTTATGCAACTTTTATATTACAATTCAATATAACACTAGGTACTACACTTAATACCAATTCCTCAAATAATATTAATACTATATAGTAATGAGATTACGAATTATAATCAAAGTTTATAAACTATTGAGAAAGAAAATGGGCTAGGGGGGGGGGAGTAAAAATTTGGTTTCCAAGGGTGCTTGTAATACAAAAAAGCTAAGCTGCTGCCAATGCGTTTCAGTGGCTGATTAAAATTCCCCATAAGCAAAGTGCAGCAAACGGCACAAGCCACGGCTTATTTCAATTTTCCAGCTCTCATGTTTTAAAAAAGTATTAGTTTTAAACCAAGGACTAAGATAAAGCAATGTTGAATATAAGACAATTACCTTTGACTTTTTTCTCCAACAATGAGTTTAGTTCTTGATCTTTTTTGCAGGCTTCTTGACTAATATTAGGGGAGCCTGGTAAAGTCACTAGTACCATACTCATATTGTCTTTACTTCCCTAAAATGAGACAAGGCGTTGAAAATATGGCACTATAAATATAATTGAAATGTGTTATCACTGCCCAAAATAATCAGATGAAAAGTAGACAAAAGAAAAAAATCCGAGAATTATTCAAATCTTTCAATATGTATTAATTATTGTGAATAAGGAATTGTATACAGCTCTAACTGGGCCTGCTAAGCCTGCAACTTTTTACATCAATAAGGATCTAATTTTGACCAAAATTGAGAGTTAAGTTACTTAAAAAAATGGAAATATTTGTTTTTCTATACAATTACCAAGCCCTAATACCCAGCTTTTTTATCTCACAAACATGAACTCCAGCAGAGCCACTTTAAAAACCAATAGAGGACTTTAAAAACCATAGAGGACAATCTTCATCAGATCAACATCTCAAAATCACTATTCTAAGTACTCATTTAAAATTCGATTTACACCAAAGTTTCATGGTTGCAACTTAAGTTTATAACCACTATAAAAAAGTAAAACCGGCAGTCCTATATTTAGGATCTCCCACATTCAAGATATGGACAAACCTACTGCCCAAAAAATCTTTCACACTCACACCTGATCTCAATAATAACACAAAACTTAAGGAAAAGAAGGCCATATTTTTAAGAAGAATAACTCTGTAATTTAAAAAAATATGCTTTCATAAATTTATGAAAATCTGAAACCACTCCCTTTATATTGATCTTCCTAAACCTGTGTAACGTTTCTTAGCCACAGTTTCTCAGATTTCCCTTCACATAAAACTTAATGCTGAGGTTACCATGAAGTAACACTTTAAAGTACTTTTATCTCCAACTAGAGGAAACTCCTAATAGAACCTTAAGTGTTTCTTATTCCAAAAATAAATCATTGTAATAGATATTCGAGGAGCAATAACTAACAGACGAAATAACCAGGAACCTTGAAATTTTAAACATATGTTGACTTAGTTTGGCTTTTGGTGTTATTCCAAATTATACTGTGGAACAAAAGGATTTTAAGAAACCGCACCTCTCACTGTATTTTCTTCGTAGTGAAAGTATGTTTGAAAAATAATTAAAACGAAAGGAATTCACGAGAAATGGAGCATGGGATTAATTTTGTTGATTGAAAAATTCATTAGGGAAACCTTTAACATAGATACAAAACAATAGAATTCACAATTGGAATTAAATTAGCCACACGAAAAATACCTGAGAATTGTGAATACAGAAACCGTGAAATAACACCAGGGGCATGGTTTAAGACTTTTGACGACCAAAGCCAATATTCACGCCCCTTTTAATACTATTTAATAAATTTATAAAAATTGCTTAACCGATTAAGGGCATTAAGAGCAGCTTCAACTTTGAATAACATTTTCACCATTGAAAAGTCAACACAAGCAAATAGAAGAAATTTAACTTGAAAGATACTGGCACAGATGCCTAGTCTTTCATATAAACTAAACTTCCCAATTTGACAACCAACCCCAGCTCCAATGCTAGCGTTTTGAAACCACCAATAAACCATATAATTTCACGTCAAGCTCTAAAAGTAGACCAGCCACTGCAATTTGCAAATTGAACACTGAATGGCTTATCAAAGTGGACCTATTTGAACTTTCAATTTACCCGAGTGTTGACAGTACAATTTGGAGTGACAGCTATGCCGAAGGGCCCTCCAAGTTGGAATTAATCAAAAGTAAAATTATGAGCCATTTCTTACAATGGCTACACTTGGTGCTGTCTTTTAAATATTGACTTCTGTCAAAAGCAAATATGCTACTGCTAGTGAGATGCTGAAACTTTGAAAGCCAGCAGCAAAGACGAAGTCAAAGTGACAGCTGTTAACTGACAAGGTTTCTAAAATCATTAGAACTATTTAAAGCAGTTGTTACTCACTGAAATCTTTAATTTGGAAGCATCTATACACAACAGCTACATGTATTAACATTGAGAAGTACTAAGTTTAAATTTATCATTTATAAAACTGTTTATAGGCATAAATTTTAGAGTAACCCTACGTATTCACAACTAACTCTTGTAAATGCTTAACTGAGCTTCCAAATTGGAAACAGCAAACTAGTATTTAGTTTTTCCATTAATACATTGGAAGAGATAGCTATGAACGTTGTTTGCATGGCAGATTTTAACTTATGGGGAGGTTTATAAAAAAAAACTATATTTTTTTCAAATTATAGAAAAGTTAATAGCATTAAACCTTCATACCAGTAAACAGAAGAAAAGATTTACAATAAATGAGAGGTCACTTACTTTATAAAGACATGTATCAATCACTGAACCGCATATTGCTTCCAAATCCTTGGTTATATATAACATGTGACGAACGTAATCACAAAGCTCTTCATTCACCATAACATCCCAAATACCGTCACAAGCTAAAACGAAGAATTCATCGTTCTTATTGTCCCGCTCATGCACAACTATCTCTGGCTCAGGAGAAACTAACTGCTCACAAGGACCTTTTCCCTCTACTTGCTTATACTCATAATCTCCCAAAGCTCTTGATACAGCTAGAGAACCATTAACCCGTTGAATCATTACACTGCCCCCAGCCTTTTGAATTCTTTCTTTCTCAGTAGGGTTGACTGGCTTGTGATCTTGAGTCGAAAAATAAGCTTTGGAGGAACGAGATAGAACAGCTCGAGAGTCCCCGCAGTTAGCGAAAAATATATGAGTAGGTGAAACTAAAGCACACACAGCAGTAGAACCACTACGATCTTCACCGGATTCAACTTCCGGAATTGTTTTCATTTTCTCATCAAGACGTAAAAAACCATCTCGGATACCACTTTTCACACTTTCAATTACTTCAGGAGTAACCTTACTGTTTGTTGCTAATGAACTAACTTTAAATTCTTCAGTTTGAATTATAGAATCAATAAGATTCTCCGCACAATGAGCACTAACTCTAGCTCCTGCATGACCATCAAAAACAGCAAAAAAGCTCCACTGGCTCAATCCATGGGGAAGACCAATTCTAGCGCAGTGGGCATCTTCCATTTCAATTCTCCATCCTTGCATGCTCGCAAGCCCATAAGAGAGGCCATTTCCTGATCCTTTCTCTGTATGTTTTTCAGTTTTAGGCGTGTCTAAAAAGGCTCCCATTACGTCTGGTCTCTGGAAATTAATGGAAAAATATGTAGGTGCAAAATTGAGTTAAAATTTCAATAAAATATAATACAAGTTAAGTATTTATTCAGAAGAGAAAGGTATTTTTCTACCATTGTCTTTAATTCTGCATTTACTATTTTTAAATAATGATTCAGTGGTGTACAATTTGCCACGTAGGTCATTCTTTGAGTTAGTAGCTGATTGCTGCTCCTCTCAATACTTTTCTGTAAGCAAATTTGCCTCCAAAAATGTGCCAGCTTGCTACATCACTGCAATGAATGTGTTAATCCTAATCCTATTTATTGGACTGTAAATAATTGGCATACAGTTCAGAAGCCTTCTGGAGAAAGTATTCTCAAGAGCCACAGAACGTGGAGTTTAAAAGGGGGGGGGGGGGATTATTTCTTGGGTGCTTCAGTCATTCAAGAAAAATACCTTTATAATACATTGCTCTAAATAAACCAGTGAAAATAAGCAATTTTGAGCTTAAATCATGGTTTTTGAACACATTAAAACATCTGTTCTGCCGATTTTGTGAATATGTTAATATATAAGTCAAAAATCATAATATCTATTTGCATATAAATAGTGAGCCTATCTTTGTTTACTCTTGAAATTCTAGAGTTCGTCGCAAGGTGTCACACCCTAGGATTTTGTTACTACTAACTCGCCCTAATGGCCTTTTTTTTTAAATAAAGTTATCTACACTTGTTATCCAAAGTTGTTGTTTAATGTGGTTCCTATTTGGTGTCTAAGGCCTCGGGCCGTCACCACTTGGTAACTATCAAAAAAAATTTGGTTCCCACAACACAGCTAATAATCAACTAAGAAAGAAATATACCAAAGGTTATGGGCCCAGATCAATACTTCTAGCTTCTTCAGAAAAATTTAATCACAAGAAATGGAAAATTAATTTGAGCCTATGGCCATTTTCTTTTAGAAGAAAACCAAGATGGCGGCAGCCATACAAATGAGGCCTTAGCCATGTGGAGCCCAGTGAAACTGATAAAAAGCAGTAAATAATAAATCTTCTCAAATTCTGGGATAGTATTGAATATCATATTTCCATGGACATATTACCTGAGATGTTCAAATTTTCCCAATTGGATGGTCTCAATTACGAAGAGTGGAAATGTGACATGCGTATGATGTTATCAGCTCGGTCTTTACTTGTACACATTGAAGAAAAGACAGAAGTACCCCAAGGCCCTGCTGAATTAAAGGAATTCAATGTACAGAAGGCTAAAACCATGGGATATCTATATTATGGTAATAAACGAGAGATTTACTACAAAGTGCGGGCAAAGATACACCTCTAGAAACCTGGCAATACTTGGAATCAATGTAGAAATATAATGACCGGACCAATAAAGATGATACCAAATACAATTAAAGAGCAACGAAACATGGAAACAGAAATAGCTGGCCCGAATGTTGTAGACAGCACTATTACGACATTTTTTGAAGTATTGAAATGCTGTGACGTCGGACTTGAGAATCAAATGACTTTCAAGGAAGCCATGGAATCCAGTGATTCTCAAAATTGGAAAGAAGCAATGATGAAATTGCGACTTTGGAAAAACGGAACATCTTTGAAGTTGTCAAACCACCTAAGGATGCCAAAATACTTGGAAATAAATGGGTTTACGTGCGCAAACGAGATGAAAATGGTGAAGTTGTACGACACAGAGCACGTTTAGTTGCAAAAGGATACGAGCAAGAGAAAGGACTAGATTTCCCGGATGAAAAGACCAGACATACTTTATGCTGTCAGCGTGTTATCACGATATAACACAAAGCCAAGTATGGTTGCTTGGAAACATTTAGAAGATCTTTTTAACTACGTGTGTTCAACACAATTGGGATGCATCAAGCTGGAATCTTCTTAAAGCATGGATGTTAATTGCTACTCAGATGCATCATGGGGAGGAGATCCAGACACACGTTCTGTATCTGGTCATGTCATATTTATTGGATCTAACCCGATTATATGGAGGTCTGCGAAGCAATCTCTGGTGGCCCTTTCAACGATGGAATCAGAACTCTACGTGGTCAGTGAACTTACTAAAGAAATCATCTGGTTAAAGGGTGTATAATAATGTCATCAACGTACACTATCAATAGTCCAGTCAATCCATATCGGTAGATACAGTTGCATCCTTAAAGTCTTTTATAACCAAGCGCAAGTAATTGATAATCTAGTTCTGAATACCACTGCTTTCCGCTGTCTTAAATAATTTCTTCTTCTAATGATCCATATAAATATGCACACTTCACATCCATATGAGAGTTTAGCCATCCAAGACATGCAATAAATATCATTATGCATGCTCTGATCAGGGTAAAAATGACTACTGGAGAATAAGTATGATTAAAATCTCGTTCAGGAACTTGGGAAAAACCTTGGGTAACAAGTCTCGCTTTGTATCTTTTGATTTCTCCATTAGAATTCTTCTTTATGTTGTACACCCATTTAGCTCCGATGATCTTCTTATCAACTGGTTTTGGAACAATCTCAAACACATCTTAATCTTGAATGGTATTAATCTCTGTTGCCATGGCTTTTTTCCCTTTTAGACTATCTGGACTTTCGATCGGTTCATGGTATGTTGAAGGTATTACAACACATCAGGCTTCAATATTTCTAGTACCATTCTTCTGCTGTTGTCCATTGTTCTGTTTTACAGTAGGTTTGAAAGTAAATTGATTAGGATTGTACTGTTCTCCTCTATCTGCTAGATATCTCTTCATTTCGGGTTCTGATCTGATTTTCTGATTCATAATGTTATCGTAGTGATAAACATCAATTCGATCACCTTTTTTCTGACTTTTTCTTCTCATCTCCAACGAGGTACAATGGGCTGAGGAGGTGGTTGTTCTCCAACAGCATCATCTTCAACAGAACTATCATCTTCTTCTGATGAAATTTCTGATTCTTGTTTTTACCATCATCTGATGATTCTTCATTACCTTCTGACCATATTTGCGTCACTGGCTAATTTGTTTCTTCTCTGGTTCCTTTCAGTATTTTAATACCTAACTTGCTCTTGTCAAAAGAAACATGTTTGGTTTCTCGAACTTTTCCTTCTGCAGGAAACCATATGCTGTATATTTTAGTAATCATAACATAGCCCACCATGATACCGATCTTCGCTCTCTTCTCAAATTTATTTGTGAGGTTTTGGTACAAATGCAAAAGCCACACATCCATGGCGTTTAAGATGTCATAATGCAGGTGACGTGTTTCTCTATCTGCCCTCTGGTGTCACATCTGGTAGTTTTGAATAAGGTAATCTGTTTAACAAATATACTACTGTATGTAATACTTCTCCCCACATTTAGTGTGGTAGTCTAGAATCTTCAAGCATTGCTCTAATTCTTTCTAACACTGTTCGATTATATCGCTCGGCAACGCCGTTCATTTGAGGACTATATAAGTTTGTTTTTTGGTAAACAACTTCATCCTTTATGCAACCTTCCTTGAAATAATTCGCACAGTATTCTAAACCATTGCCTGTACGTAGTATCTTCAGTTGTGAACCAGTTTGTCTTTCGGGGATAGCTTTGTATTCTTCTTACTTCTCATAGCTAAACCATAGCTTTTCTAGTATCTAATCATCTAAACTAATAAAGTATTGCGATCCACCTTGAGATCTAACTGGTGATGGTCCCCAAACGTCACTGTGTACTAGTTCTAATGGTTGTTTGGTTATACAGGGTGTTAACTAAAAAACGATACAGAGCCAATTACTCAAAATGTGTTTTATGTAAGAATTTGAAATTTGCAGGTTACATCGAGGGTGCAGGGGGACAAATGACAATGAAACTTTCAATGACCTTGAACCAGGTCTTTAAGGTCATTCAAATTTTATCTCAAGAACCGTTAGGATTAGAAGAATAATTCCAATTACAAATGTGTTCTATGTTTAATTTTAAGTCTACAAAACTTTGACCCGATCTAATTTGATCAATGGGAAGCCGATAAATGTTAGACCAAAACCCATAAGGTCGTGTGTGGGATTCTAATCAAGACACGACATTTAAGGGCTTATAAATCGAAAACTACCAGATCTAATGGATCAGTTGGTATATTCTCATGACAATTTCATGCTATGTGACCAGTTTTTCCGCATCGGTAACATTCAAAACTTTGACTAGTACTAGAAATCTAATTTCCTTGATGCCCTTTGAAATTTCCATGCTTTTGCAGTGTAATTCTATTTCTGATTATTCTGATTTGGTTGAGCACACAAGTCCGGTTTTCATATCAGTTCTCTCTTCCTCTTGGTGTACTAGTTTCTGTCTTTCATATTCCGCTATAAGAAGATTTTTGACTTTATCTGGATTAAATTCTGCATCAACGAGTTGATAAGCTCTTTGAATCGTGTTCTCATATTGAGCGGGTAACATACAAATCATCTGGTACGCTATCTCATCTGCAGCTAAAGTACATCCAGCGAATTGCAATTGTTTTGCTGCAGCATTGATTATCCCAAGATATCCGGACATGCTTTCAGGTGCATTATATTTCAGACTTAGAAAATTCAAACGTAACGACTCTATTGGTGCTCTTGACTTTGGCTCATAAAGGTCTTTAAGGGCGTTCCATATCTCTATGGCTGTTTCATATTGCGACACTTAATTCTTATGTTGGTCATCTCTTTTTCCCTTTCAAATCTGCTTCTTCATCTGTTTCATCTATGATCCCCCATAGACCAAAATCTAGTAGGGCCATTTTCATGTTAAATTTCCAGTTTATATAGTTCTCATCATTTAATTTATTGAAAGAAAATTATGTTTCCAGGGATATCAAAGAATTGTTCTGTATATCCATTTTGAAACTTCAATCTGTTTGGCTCATGCCCATTCTGCCCTTTTACTAAGCTAAGCCTAACTCAAACCTTGCCAAATAAACATGATAAGGTCCGATGGATAAAATTGGTTTGACATTTTGAAACAACTCGAAATAAATGAAGATAATTGAAAACCACAACTAATTATGCAATTGAAGTGTCAAGTATTTAATTAATATTTCTTCAAGTATCTTTTTCTATAGGAATTGTACTTACTTTACGAACAACGCTTTAACTTTCATCAAATATCTCCAAACACCAACTTCACAACTTAATTCCAAATATCTTCAGAACATATAAGTCATAAGAAATATACATTATTGATTTTGGTTATAAAAATGAATCTAAAAATAAAAAATGGAATCATTATAGACATATGGCAGTGGGCTTTTCAAAATGGGAACGAATGTTCCATGGGAGGTTTTGATACTGAAAGCCTAAAAAGTGATTATTGACCTCCTACAAATGATTTGTATTGTTTTATAAAATAAAACTATAACACAATGAAATGTAATCAAACACTATCAAAGCCTACTGAAATTTCACAAGTGAGGGCTATTCATAAATGGCCTTGGAACTTCCAATGCTATTGGAGTGGTGCTGGCTCACATAAAGGAAATGTGCAAAATTAGGTTTTTTAAACTTTCTTGTATTCTTAACCAGTTAAGTTTTAATTTGAAAGAAAGTTTTTAAATGCTTTAATTTTTTTAAATTCAGCTTTATCAATAGCATACTCAGAAAAATTCTGAGTGCTCACATCGAAATTCTTATCAAACATTTGATGAGAACAAGCGATACAGATAACTTTATTTAATAGTTGCAAGTAATGTTTTACAACATTGGAAAGTCATCAGTGACTAAGTAAACATAGTCCAATTCATACAATACAATTGGTTTTTATTTAAGTCTTGCAATAAAAAATTCACGTTTTCATGAAAACGTGAATTTTTTATTTTTGAGACGCATAATATTGCTTGATTCTGGATTTGGCTCAAAATCAAAAATAATTGGCCATCAATCAAACTTTACTCCTACTTATCACAGAGTAGGAAATGAAAATTTGAGGCATAGATTTTTTCTTGTAAGTGATGCCACTTACTAATTATATTTAAAATTAAATGTTTGAAAGTCATCAGCTAAATTATAATTATCTGTATACAACTGCTGTGAATAAGGAGGAGAAAAACTAGCTATAGGTTTTACTATGCTTTGTCATAAACATGACGTCATTGACTATTTGGGGCTTGGCTAACTTGTTTTTGGCGTGCATGGTTTTTGTCTTATGTTCTTGTCACTCACTCTCCTGCTTACTGCGATAGCATACAGTTAATGTTTTATACTTCTAATAAAATTATTACTTTGTTCAAATGAAAGTTGAATGCTTTATTGTAATTAATAAGTTGAATTTCCCTTACATGCTGTAAGTTTGTCTGAAACGTGAAAATCTGAAAGTTAACTGCATCTTCCCCTGTATTTAGGTGATAGATATTAGAGCTGATGCCAGTAATTTTTCATGTTCAAAGCTCATACTATATTGAGTACAATATGTTATGTGTAATTGAACCTCAAAAATAAGTTAAGGAAACTTAATGCAAGTTTCAAAATTGTAGAAATGATGAAGTGAAGTTATTTAAATGACTGGTTCATACTTTGAAGTAACAAATTAGTTATGGATAAAATTTTATTATTCTTCCTGATTATTAAAGGGTGAATACACCCCCTTCAGGCAGTCCAGATTTTATCTTCAATAACTCCCACTTAAGTATATCACACTGTAAATTACATAAAATGATCATGAATTTCTCCATTTTTTCTACTTGGAGAAGAGTAGGAGGGCCACTTGTTTCTGTATCCTTATGTAGCTGGTGGAGCCTTAAAATATGGCCATTATTATGAAGAATTACCATATCACTTCAAATGTGTGAATTTATCAGTAGCCAATTTACCCATTTAAGAAATTGTATTATAATAATTTTTATTTTTAAATAAATCAAAATTAAAAAAAATTATTATGATGTCTACGACCTAATTGATTTACAGATTTTTCTCAGCTTCGAAGTCATTTATGAAACTTAAAATTTTACATTACTTAAAGCATAATTTTGAACATCCAAATTAGATTCAACCACCTCAATGAAAAATACTTAAGGAATAAAGGAAAATCCTACTTTCAGAGACAAAGGAATAATAGTAAATTTTCTATTCCAATACAATACTTACACATTATAAGTAGTACATGCAATTTTAATATTTTTTTAGCCTAGTTTTTACTGGTAATCCTAGCTTAAAAATGATTTCAATTGTAACTCATGTTTTCCTACAGTCACAGGCCCCAAGTAATTATTGCGAGTTGACACCATAGAAAAGGTAACTCCAATACCGAACATCACCTAAATACTTTCATATCAACATCAGAGTTGATCAATAGCTGAAACAGATTTTGGGCTAAAGCACATTCTGGAGCAACAAAAGTTTGATTAACTGTAAATTGAAGTAATTAAGTGTGGCAATATATTTTGTATAATAGGCGAAAACTATTCGCTAGTTTTGTAGTAATTATTTAGGAAATAGCGAGCAACTTCAAAATACAGTTTGGCTGTTATAGTATGGAAGAAGTTGGTAGTTTGGGGTAAAAGGTGTACTCTTTTCGTCCCAAATCGAGCGAATATTTTTGGCTTATTGTTAATTGTTTATTCTTCTTTCTACGTTAATTTTAAAGTCGTCTGCTACTTAATAAAGACCTAGGCTTTACATTTAGTAATCTAAAGCTACCTTTTTCAATTACATTTTGTAAGTTTTTTCGTCAAATTGTGTCCTATGAAACTGAGTTTAAAGCTAAACGACCCCCACACCATACCTGATTATTAAATTTGGTATTTCCGTGGTACTCGATAACCGGTGCCAAAAACCCACTCGTGGTGAGAAAACTATGGCATCATTTCGCTGAGGGCAAGGTAACATAACGAAACCACTGAAAAAAATAATTTAACATTCGAAAAAACCAAAAAACACTTACCTAATTTCAGACAACCTGAAAGAGTAGCATTCAGATTTTCGAAACCAACTAAACCATGACAAAATTTTCGGGAATTTTATGAAATAGTATTTAGATTACGCTAATAACAGTGGTGTACTATAACCTGCAACACTAAGCCTAGGTTCAAAAATATATATGGCAAGAGAAGAGCATAATTTGGCGACAATTATGCAATATATGTTTTAGTAGAATTAAATGGCTGCGTCTGAACTCCTAGAGAAATGTCGGACTCAATATGTAGAAATCAGGAATCAGTTCCAGACAGCAGAAATCTACGGGAAATACACGCGCATTCGCTAGGGGAGTACACTGTTCGGGACTGAAACAAACCTAGGTGGCGTAAAGGCGCTAGCTTCACCGAAGTTGCGCCTAAGATCTGGCGTCTGCTACAGACAAATTATAAAGTCATAAGAATGTTTTTTTCTTAAAAAATCTTATCAAAATATAAGCAAATGATACAAAAATTATATTAAAATGCAAGTATCATTATTTATTAAGTCAAATTTACCAATAACGACGAGGAAAAACTATTAGCGTCTGATTAAGCCGCTACGTATCTAGGTTTCAATTTCGAACCCATGTGAGCGTAGCGATAGTTTTCAGTTGCGAATAAAGGTTAATATAGGCTTCGATCTTAGTGCCATCCAATTTTCTTGTTAACTAGAATTAGGAGGGGAAACTTTTTAAATACACATGAACACATCACACACTCTCTTTCACTTACATGATTTTGCATTCAGAACGCAGAACGGGTGGTACCATAGAAATCTCATAGGTAACTAGAATGCTGCCGTGTAACTGGCAAATGGGCCAAACGCCGTGGCAGACGATAGCCAGATCTCAGCCAATCAGAGCTAAAAGAGTGGTTCTGCAAAGAATTTAATGTCACCAGAGAGAATGACGTCACCTATCTCCCGCTATAGTAGCGGATCCAAGGAGGATTATTATCCTCCTTGGCGGAACCACTCTACGGCCTCGCATTGGCTGAAGGTTCAAGGCGAACTGGCGTTAAGCTCGGCCGTAGGCGGCAGCATTCTAGTTACCTATGAGATTTCTATGGACCGGAGCATTCTAGGTAGGAGTATAAGATTTCAATGAATAGCACTTTTAAATTGGGGTGGTAAAATAAAATAAAGAAAGCACTTGCGTTAGGCGCTTAAATTTACTTCGAGATTTAATACAACTTATTGGGAGAGTAACTAA
The DNA here is from genome assembly GCF_980474605.1 of Leiobunum rupestre. Taxonomy (NCBI): domain Eukaryota; kingdom Metazoa; phylum Arthropoda; class Arachnida; order Opiliones; family Sclerosomatidae; genus Leiobunum; species Leiobunum rupestre. The sequence continues at coordinate 16,825,229 of NC_143389.1, forward strand.
AAATTTAAACTGGCGTGGCAAAGGTAAAAATCGGTTAAGATACAGTTATGGGTCGGGGGCTCGGTTTTTATACTGGTCGGAATAAAGGGGTATTGTTCGGGACTCGCGACACGAGGTATTTCTCGCTCTCGGGACAGGAAATTAACAAAACACTCTAACTTGGTATTAGAGGAATCATTGGGGAGTATCGATTTAACATGGTTTTAGGGGTTCTAGACTCAATATTTAATTTGTCGGGGATTGGCGTGTATGCTTAAACGTAGTTTTTCCGTCTCAGGGAATAGTGAGGGGGGTTTTAAGGAGATTTTCAACGTTACGGTTTCGCAGTCAGGGGATGTTGTCTTCTTTCTGCTGGCTCTGTTTCTTGGTGTCTCGAATATCGGGTTTCTGCAAAGCGACGTGGACGACTTTATTTCTCGATAAAGAAGGGGACGATACCCAGGAATGTCCTTTGCCAGTGGGATGATACTTCGACGACAGGTGGATTTGGAGGGATGCCCTTAAATGACTCGATCTGCTCAAGGACAGTAGATACTGTCCTTGATCTGCTGATAGTTTTCCATAACGGGGAAAACGTTCTTTGATTTAGGGATTCATTTGAAAATTAAACATGATGGGCATTTCGCCTCTTTTGGGTTGACCGTAAATTTTGGGCATTACGCATCTTTTATTTTACTACGTTCTTGGGACATCGCGGCCGGAGCCCGGAGGGCCAGACTGCGTTGGGGGTTCCCTTCCTTGGATCTCTCCTAGTTCCGATTCTGTTCGAACACGAACTCTTTTCTGTTTCATTTGCGCTCTCTGGTTTTGTTGTTCTTCTGTCTGGGGTGAGGGCAAGTCGGGTGTCGATTTTACTTGCGGTTATACTTTCTCGGGGGTTTGGAAGGCTGCGCTATTTTCTATTGGAGGGGTCTCTTTTTCTACCCATTTGGATGATTTTCTCGTGGCAACTAAGTTTGAGGGACTTTTCTAGAGCCGAATATGACCTTTCACACTGTAAGGGAGGGGTTAGGTCGGCCGTCACATAGTTTGCGTGGAGAAGGCGGGAAAATTCGGACGCTCTTTCAGACTTGTAAATAGTGTATATTTTTAAGAGAGTCCACTGGACCCGGACCCCTCCGCCGATCTATTTTTTCGACGAGTTCAGGACTCTTCCCTCTTTCACTCCCCCCCTCGTTTAAATTTATATGTTCTTTAATCTGTCTTTATTCCTCCATATTATATTCGAAAATAAATGGCACCTAACCAGGCAAAGCCTTTAAATTTTTATGGTAATTATAACAGAGACAGTCAATAATCGAACTACAGCATCAAAGTTTACATATTTTCATATATAATCGTGATCGGGTAAATTAAAATGCTCGTAAATATTATCACAATTAATTTAACCATTAAAGTCTTCATTCCAAACCCATAGAGCTTAATTTTCTTTCTACCTTTATTCATTTTAATAAAGCAAAATTTTGGTCTTCAATGGCACTGTTACAATTACTCTGCCTAATGGAATACAGAGCAAGACTATTAATTATGGACTAATAATTAATTAATTCCCCACACTTCGTCTTAGACCACATGGGGCAAACCTGTTTAAGAGGTTTTTCCCTAGTAGGCCCAAGTTTTCCAAAATTTTCATTGGTCATTGTAAATTTCTATAGACCTCACAGATAAGTAGATAGGGGTCAAGGGAGCTCTAGCTCCGTGGGGAATCCGTCTAATATTCGGAGAGCTGAAATAGTGGCGGTCAGTATACACTATTCAGATGCCTCAAGGATAAAAATAATTCAACTTTTTATTTAATTCTCGAAATTGTCCCTCTTTTTACACAGTTAACGATATAATTTGAGGGAGTTCCGTGGACTCTTTACCCCCTTCTAAAGACATTTTTTTAGGAGTCCCGTGATTTTTCAGGGGTTTTTGACGCGTGGACTGCCGCTATTTACAAGGCTGCGCTCTTTCCTGTTTGGAACTGTCGCCTCATGGTGCAATCTGACCTTCTGGGTGGATTTTCTATTTTTTCTTGGCGCCGGATTGTCTATCAGGGGGAAGGTAACACTAAGGTGGGACCAAGAATGTATTTATTTATACTTAGGGAGAATGAATATGTCGAGAATATCGACGGACACGTTGAGCCCCTAACCCCGTCACGCTAAGGGGGGGGGGGGGGAAGTAGGCGGTCTTATTTTTTGCGTCCTCGCTGCAGTGTTAATCGCGTCGAAAAACGTAATTTTTAAAAACCTATGAGATTGCAGTATTATTTGATTTTATTAAAGCGGAGGAGCATACCGGGGGGCCCAACGGGTGGAATTGGAGAAACGCTAAAAATAATCTCGACATATTCATTCTCCATGAGTATAAATAATTACATTCTTGGTGGGACAATGAATGGATTCGCGAAATTACGGGTTTAAATAAACTTTTCAGATGGTTAGGGGTTTTTCATTTAATTTTAATATTTTGAATTTTAAAATTATATCCATCTTCCGGGATTTTTCTGAGGCTTTATAACCATACCACGCATGACATACCAAGTATAGTAATGGTTAATTAAGTGTATTAAAGGATTTTAATTAATTGGGGATTTTTGATTATATTTGATGTGTAGGAAATAACCAAATATATGATTATGAGATACACCAAAAGAATGATTTTTAAAAAAAAAGAAAAATATTAACCAAAAAACTTCTTTCTTCTTTTTTTCTCTCGCCATATGGCGCCACAGGGGTAACATATGGGGGGGCGGATTCCGCTTAGTTCGTCCCGAACGTTTAAAGTATTTACCTCAAGCTGGCTCGAATCTGAGGGGTTTGGTGGAGTTTACACTTGTATTAAATTAATTTGCAAGAGAGGGGCCGCAATTGGTGCAGTAATATTTCGGGTAGCTTCTACAAAATTAGTGGGGAGTCCTAGGCAAATAACGTGAAACCAATCTTCCCAATTGTCACATTGGATCCATTATATGGGATCGTCATTACGAATGTTTACATCGCAATTTGGGAAGGCTCACATTTCTTCCGCAGTTGGGTTTATTTTTTGTCTACGCGTATATCGGCGTTTGCTGCGTCTATACCAGCGACCAAGAGGGCTTAGATACTAAATAGATGTTGCGTACCATATTATTCATCAAACCATGTAAATAGAAAAGACCTACCTTTTCACGAGTTTACTAGAAAGTCTTAGAAGTTTATGGTTAAAAAACATTAGTCGGTATGATTTTGTACCAAAAGATACACAGATGGTCTGCAGCCTGCATTTCAAAGAGTATGATTTCTGTTCAGGTTTGTACCTTTTTTATGGAAAACATTTTCAGTCAGATAAAATTAATATACAATATTATTTTAGGTTTAAAAAGACGAAAGCTTAAAGTTTGTTGAAACCTAAAATTATAAATTATTGCGCTTATAATATATTTTAACTTCATATTATTTAATTAAAAATGTTAAAATAATATATTTACCCTGAAGTTACATTGAATCTTCTTTTCACTTTTTGTTTTATTCATTTAATTATATGTGTTTAAAGTATTACGCAATAATACTATGTTGCTGGCAGCATCTAGAGGAAGTTCTTGGTTTCTGTTTATTTATTTATTTAAATAGATAATAGACTGCTAAGCTACAGTAAGATTTGTGCAATCTTACAGGTTGTGGCTTATGGAGATATGACAATAATATGATATAGAAGAATAATAAAAAACAAATAAAAAAATACGTTAAACATGAGAAAAAAGAAAAAAATGTGAAGGCAATAGTTTAAACGGGAGAAATGGGAACAGGGCGGGGTTACTGAGAGTCTATGAGATGGTTTCTAATGTTGCGTCGGGCCATCGGGCGTGAGGTGCAGTGGAATACATCGCTGGGTAATTTATTCCACAAGGTAATTGTACGGGCGGAAAAGTGCCATTGACGGGTGGTAGTACGGACATGTAGTTTGACTATCTTGGCATTATGACCTCTCATTTTTCGAAGAGTGGTGAAGTCGAAGAAAGTATCTGCCTTTAAGGCAGAGCTACCAGTCCAGATATTCCAGAGTTGGAGAAGGTAGTTGATAGTATGTCGCAATAGTGGCGCGTTAATAGCGAATTTGTAGTTCCGCATCTCAGGCGTATCGGTTTCAAGCCATTCGTTCGCTTGGTGAATCGGTTGTGGGCTTTGGTCAGTTGGTCTCTATCTCCAGCCATCTGCGGGCTCCAAACCTCCGAGGCATAATTTATTTGAGGAAGCACTAGTGACTGGTATAGGGTACGTATCAGGCACGGGGACCGAAAATAGAAGGAGTGCCTGGTTAGGCCCGTCAAAGAATTTATTTTCTTGACAACCTTTGTCGTGTGATGGAAGAAGGTGAGTGATGAAACGACCCATACTCTAAGGTCGCGGATGGGTGAATCGGGTTTGGAAAGTGACATGCCGTTCATAGTATAGTTGAAGCGCAGATATTTGCCACCTAGGTGGTTTACTCCGCTTTTCAGGACATTGTAGATAAGGGCAACAGCATGATGGTGACCTGTGATGAAACCGCACAGCCATTTTAAGGCATTGCCCTGCACACCAGCTTCTTCGAGTGACGCAATTAGCAGTCATTGGTAGCCATCAGTAGATTCGAAGTACAAGAGTGTTTGGAGCGAAATCCGTGTTGTGAAGGGTGTAGGAAATTGTTGTCAGTCAAGAAGGTTCGAAGCGGATCATCAGCCAGCCGTTCTGCAACCCTCGCAAGGTGAAAGGTTTTGACTATTGGGCGGTAGTGCGTTGGGTTAGTGCGTGCTCCTGCCTTGTGAATTGGTGTGATGGTAGCACACTTCCAAACTTGCGGGACTACACCGGAGCGGAAACTTTTATTGATAATTACAGTTACTGGTTGTGCAATAAGAGGTGCTAATGTTTTCAATAGATAGGGGTATAGGCCATCAGGTCCGGCTGATTGGTTATGATCTAGAGCCATTAATTGCTTGAAGACTGACGTTGTAGTGCAGGAAAAACCGGTGAGATAGTTATCTTTGGGAGTGATGTGGGTTGGATGTGTAGATGCGGGTCGGGTAGGTGGTGGGATCGTGTTGGAAGAGACTGCGGCAAAGTGTTTATTTAGTATATCGGCCATGATTGCGGGATCCGTTGTCGAATTGCCAATATCATCAGTCATCTTAGTGATAGTAAAGTTAGACTTGCGGAGCCCGTTCACATGGCTGAAGAACACTTTGGGATTCGAAGTTATGCGTTGTGTTAGATTGTTTTTAAATTTGCGTGACGCGTTAGTCACTGCATTGCGTGCCATTTTATAATCATTGTGGGCAGTGTCGACTAATTGAGGTTTATAATTCCGTGATTTGGAGCGAACAAAACGCCGCCACGTAGCAGTTTTGTGCTGGCGCGATTTAACGAATCTGGGGGACGAAAGTAGCGGCCTCTGCTGTTTCGGTCTACGGTAAAGGACGTAAAGTTCAATACCACGGTGAATTATTTCTAAGGAATTGCCCCAACATGAATCCACATCTTCAGCGCTGAGTTCGTCATTCCAGTTGAATTGGAAAGGTATGACTGAAAACCTTCGAAGTCCCCCTTAAAGAAATCACGACAAAGGCGAGTAGGTTGGGACTCGTGGTTCGGGTTCGGACTAGCTAGTTTGAAGACAATGACGTTATGGTCACTCTTACCCAAAGGGGGGAGTTGCTCAACGTCATAGACCAGGTGTTCATCGGTAGTCAATACCAGATCAAGGATACTGGGACTTTGGAATAGATGGCCCAATTGGGTGAAGTCAACGACTGATTGAATGAGGTGATGCTGATGAACTGCGTCAATGAAGGACTTACAAGGAGACGACCCGAGGTGTTACACACCGATTTCGTTCAAACTCGGGGGATTGGTAGACCTTCATGTAACTTGAAAAATCCTAAAGGGAATTTATTCAATGGGCAACGGTTTTGCCATGGCAACGAAAAATGTTTTTGACAACATGAAATGGAAATTTTCCTATTGAAAATAACATGGGATTTTGACCGTTTCCTGAAAAAAAAAGGTATTTTAATCAATTTTGAAATATTTTTTTCAATGTTTGCATTTTTTTCTTACATTTTTCCCAATTTAAGCCATGTCGGTTCATTTTCACCCATTTGGTTCAAATTGATCAAAATGTGATCAATTTTGATTTTTTCTTCAATTTTTATAAATTATTTATAATTTTGGTATTTTAATTTTTTTTTTAATTTTTTAAAATTCTTGGAAATGGTCAAAATCCCATGTTATTTTAAATAGGAAAATTTCTATTTCATGTTGTCAAAAACATTTTTCGTTGCCATGGCAAAACCGTTACCCATTGAATAAATTCCCTTAAGGATTTTTCAAGTTACATGAAGGTCTACCAATCCTACGAGTTTGATCGAAATCGGTGTGTAACACCTCGGGTCGTCTCCTTGTTAGTGGCTTGATCGGATGATGGAAGAGGTCGGGCTAGGGGCCATGAGATTTTGCGATAATTAAAATCCCCCAGGAAAAGGGGCACAAAGTCCAGCGGTGCACAGTAGTTGTTAAGTGCTGTTATGACTTGTAATAGTTCTGCGTAACTCTTTTATAATTTATAAACACTATTAAAAAATTATAATCTTTAAAAAAATATTATACTATTATTTAAATATTAACCTACTTTCGGTTCAATAGGCGCTTAAATAAAACATCTTCCCACAAATTGCCAAGAAGTAATTTTTCCGACAGCCAGGACTCATAAGTTACTATTTATATAGTGCTTGTTGAAATATTAGAAAGCTGGAAACTTTTCTCGAACATAACATGGGTTTTTTTGCTAAGCGTTAACAAGCCAAAAAAGGTTACCTGGTTAAAAGGAAACACTTGTTGCATACCGTACTGCAAAAGTAATACGTTTAGTTCTATATGAATTAGTTTTCATCTTTTTCCGAAAGATAATTTTATACGAAATGAATTAACTCTGCCTCCATGAGAAGCCTTAAAATTGCCCGGTAATATAAAAATATTCCGTATAATTTTAATTATTTATACCATAAGAGGATGATAATAATAATAATATTATCTTCTTATACTTAGATTTAGTAACATTATATATTTTACCTTAAAATATATTATCGAAAATTAACATTAGTAAGTTCCTTATACACGCGAGCCGACGCATTTCTTATCTGACGCAAAATTCTCATGAGGGCAAAAACGCGTTTCCAATTGGCATAAATATGACATTTTGGCTAGCCATTCTAACCGTTTAACCAACCGACCGGAAATAGTTCCTTCTCAGATGAATTTGGAGAAGGGAGTAAAAACCGACTTAACCGAGTATCTTTTATTGAAGCGTCCATTAAATGTTTCTGATTTTTCCTATCTGACTAACGTTAAATTTTGGTCGTAGCGGAGCCCTGGCGGGAAAACATATACACGGTAAATTCAGGCGATTGGCGGGGCTGCTAAAGCGTGGTACACGCGATCGAAGTTGGCCGTGCTAGAGTGATTGGATTTTACGTGTGACTATACCATTGAATTGGTAATATTAACCGAGAGGTCCAATCAAAAAGTCGGATTTCAGTATTTCGCGAAACAAGTTTTTAAAAATAAGAATACTGTCGTCTGCTCCCATCGGCGTCCCAAATAACGAGAAAACGTTATCATTCTACCCGTGGCGCCGTCTATCTCTCAATGGTTCCTTCAAATAAGACGCGTTTTCAAGCGAAAATATTTTTTTTCTTCAAAATATTGGATGGCGCCACGGGTCATATGATAACGTTTGCTCGTCATTTTAGAGCAGACGGCACATTCGTATTTTTCAAAAACTTGTTTCGCGGGGAGCAGATTTGATTGGATCTCTAGATTAATATTCCCAACTCAATGGACTATACAGAGCAGCGGTTCCCAATTTTCATTGGTTAAAAGCCGTCCCGTAGCCCGATATGAAAGCTAAGACAAATGATATGAGCGTAATACTATAGTAACGTAATTTAGCCTAGCCTAACGTTTACCCCAAACTTTGCTTAAAATAACAAGCAATATAATGATAAAGACGTTCTGGCATTCGTTTCATGAATTTTGGAGGCAAACGAAAACCCAAGATGACGTAATCCACAGCCAATGAAGTTTGGAACCGCTGCTACGTTTAGTCACTTAGGTTTTTGCCGAATGACCTAAAAAAAAACCCTCTTACAGCCATTTTCACTACTGTACTAGATTAGCGATTTTTGGCCTACGTGCCATCGGGTATAGTTACGTAACGTCTACTATGTTTCTGTAAATTTTAGCGTCACAAAATTACATTTCAAATGTGAAACAACGTTTTTTTGTTACCCGAAATGGTAGCTTTGGTCATGATCGACGGCTATAACAAATATAAAGAGACAATTGGCATGGACAACGCTGGGAAATACATCTCTGGAAGAGTCTGTAGCGAATCATCGATGCAGCAGCATGGGGCAAATTTTAATATTTGGTGTCATTGGTGTGGCGCCTTAGAAAATTTAAGAAGATGTGGAAGATGTCACTGTGCTTTTTATTGTAGTAAAGAACATCAACGTCAACACTGGAAGGTTCACAAACAAGACTGTGTTGAAGCTAACAAATTAAACTCTGACAACAGTTCAAAAGGTTTTTCTCTTGGTGTAAAAAACGTGGCTCACAAACAGGACTCAAATTCTTCATCTACTAGCCCTACTTGTTCCACAACATCTCTAACAACTGATACAAGCCTTAATTCAAATTTTCAACCTGAAAATGTTGAGTTAGATGATGTTGGTATTGCGTCTGATCATAGCCTTTTGTCAGATGTTAACAGTGCCATTCAAGGAAACTTAAATATTGATTTAAACATGTTATTGGAGGAAAGTTTGTCATCGCATGACACCTGGGTTGGTTCTAAACCAGTACACCAGACAAATGATATAGAAGGTGCAAGCTGTCTCCAGTTCAATAATATTGGAGCCAATTATTCTACAGATCAAAATAACTTTGATATTGGTACTGATTCTTCTCTAGTCATTTGTGCAAATTCTGATTCTGAATATGGAATTCGTTGTGATGACCTAAGTGATGAAATTAATATGACATTAAGAAATCAGCATCCACAACAATATGACATCAGCCAAAACATAACATTTGGTTCTCCTTCAGATCTAGGACTTCAGAGTTTTTTGCCTCAGTCTGATACTAGTGTCCTCATGAAAGAATATCAAGATGAAGATTCATCCACAGATAACTTTTCAACAGGAATGAATGTCAGTTTATCTGGATTTAAAGACTCTAAAATGGTGTGCTACCAAAAAGTTAAACCATTTCTACAAGAACTCACCAGCTTAGATGATAGTGCTCATAATTTATTGGGACTTCAAAATTCGCCGGCGTTAGAACAGTCTTGCAATCCTAAGACTTCCACTGCGTGGTTGGATCAAATTTGTACAAATATTATTGAAGACATGAATCGTTATGGAATTTGCGTTATTGATAATTTCTTGGGAAGTAAAATGGGGGAAGCTGTGTTGAACGAAGTCAAGGCTTTGTACAGTGATGGACTTTTTCAAGAAGGGAAAGTAGTGAATAGCCAAGCAGCAAACCCTGTTTCACGTGCCGTTAGAGGCGACCGAATAGCCTGGGTTGATGGATATGAGGACGGATGTCAAACAATTGGAGCCCTAATAAACACTCTAGATGCTCTTATTACTAGGTGTAACAAAATGAAAAACAGTGGCCTTCTTTGTGCATATAGAATTAATAGGAGGACTAAGGTAATTTTGTGATAATTCTTTTTTATAGAATTAAATAATTGGAATCCAAAATTTTAATATTGTAGTAACAGAAAAACCTTTCTGTAAAATCAATTAAAGGCGGGAGGGTCGGAACCAAAATGGGGATATGAAAATTTTTGAGGGTCGCGCTGGTCCGAGCGAAGGGGGACCTCTAGAGATAATCCTATTCTTAGTTCGCTGGACCAAACAAAGGGCAACTCTTCCCTCGTCTAATAGTTAAAACTAGCTAGAATGCGTCCGAAATTACAATATTGATATCTACATTTGGCCTACTGTATATGGAGGATAGCGCCGTTGATCGAACGCCGCCGCCGCAGGTAACGCAGAAACGTCGCCGCCGATATATTTATTTTCAGCGCCAAATTAATTTCCATTATTAAAGTATAATAATTGCGTTTGGAGATCTAAATTCAAACTACATAGATTTTTCTTTTGGTTTTGCTACGATTTCTAGGCTGTTGGGTGCACCGTACTCGCGTTATAAAATTGGAAATAATTAATAATTTCCAAAAGAATAACACCAGTGCACCGCGCGCCCCAAGATTTTCTGCAGCAGACAGCTGGGATCGGAGAGAGAGAGAAACGAAAACGGCTTTGGAGTTGCCTCGCCTCGTATTTTGCAATAAGTACAGAAACGTATCAGCTGCATTCAGCAATAACTAGTCTATTATATTTTAAAAATTCCTTTGATACAAAGATAAAATAATTTGTGATAATAGACTTAAATGCGCCTTCCCAATCGACCGCCATTACCTTACAGTCTACGGGGAGGGTGATGAAAAAACCGGTTTTGGGGGGATGAAATTTCTGCGGTAGAGGGCTGGCTCGTTGGTTGTGTGTACTGCAACGGATGCCCCAAATGGTTAAAACCCAACTTACCCTAGGCGTAGTGGCTTTAGCCACTATGACAGCCTGAAACTCCTATTCCTACATTATTATTTGTTTATTTATCGCCACTCCAGAGAGATGGCGCCAGAGAGGCGAGAACCGCCATAACGCCCAGGGGGTCTACTCTATTTAAGCTCTAGTCAGAGCCGGCAAGTTTGACGTATGTTTTTGGCGTCTTGACTCAACGGTCAGTCGGCAGTCCGCCGGAGTAGCACGACAGACTTTCCTTGGCAGCACTGTTCCTTTTCTGTAGGATATTTTTTTGCCGTGGTAGTTACCCCTGCCACTAGTTATAACAAGCCTGATCTCAACTGCAATAAAAATGGCTCTCTCCTCTCTGGTAATGTTATTTGTTATTTTTTTTACTGTTTTCCAACTATGTTATAAAGCATCCATTGATAGTTTAAGATAAGCTAATCTCTCATTGTAATACTTTTCGGCCCCAAATAAAAAACTATTTACTGAAATAAGGCAATTTTATTTCGATTGAAGCCAATTCGGTTTTCCCTTGACTGAATATCGGTTACAGTACGATATTGGCGGCGCCCAGTTAACGTTTCTAAAAAGAGTGTTATTACTAGCGTAAATGTTTTAGTTATATAGTATCATATGTAACATAGTTACTCATAAGTGTGCCTCTGTTTAACATCTCTGTATTAAAAATTTAAATGAGACCTTGTTTCACAGCCACCAAAGAAAATACAGCACTAACGTCGCGTAAAACTGGTTTTACCTTCCTCCCCTCCCCGCCAGAACTACTTTTGATGACGATGAAACCGTCATTGACTGGGAAGTGATGTCAATTACGTCATATCCTTGCAACAAGGTCTCATTGTGAAAAAGTTCTTTCTGGCACACTTATGATTAAATAAGTTACATATGATAGTATGTAACCAAAGTCACCTCTTTCTCGTTTTGGAAACAAGTGTTTCCTATCTTAATCAAATGCATTCTATTAAACATGTATTTTTAAGTTCCAGCGGTCTATTAAAAGGGGGGGGGCAGTTTTTCCCCTTAGGCGCCGCCGCCGCCGATTTTTTTCAACGCTACCGATTATTTTCTGCAAATCGGCGCCGAACTAATTATCGTTCCCGCTGCCGCCGTTGAAAATTGGTTCGGCGCTATGCTCTATAAAAACATCGTTGAAATAAGAGGGCAATTTGTTACTTATTCTGTGTTTTGAATAAAGTTATTGTAGAGATTATCAAAAACCCCCAATTTTAAATAAATTCATTTCCTATAAATTATTGGAATTTATTCGGATAGTTTTGGAAAAGCTATAGTTTTGCGTAGTATATATAAATATATTTATATTTAAATATATTATATTTATATTTATATGAAACATTTTGAAAACTTTCTTTATTTTATAAATTAAAGAGAAACCAATGGGCAAAGTAGGTTACAATATATTTTCACAATGGGCAAAGTAGGTGACGATTTTTTTGTATATTAGTATGTCTAGCTGAGGAGGAAACTGCCTCACATGTACTCTGTAGCTGCGATTACTATGCAGCCCAGAGGTTTGAGCTTTTGGGTATGCATCGGTTGGAGACGCATGACGTCTCTAATATAACGGCCGGGCAGATTTTAAGCTTTATGTCGGCGATAGGACTTATTTAAGTCACCCAGTTTGGGGATGCACAATGGACCTCAGGTCGAAGTGTTAGGCTTGCCACCCCCACTCAATAATAATAATAATAAACCTACAGTAACCTACTTTGCCCATTGTAAAAATATTTTGAAAAGTAACTTTACAGAATAGGATACTATAGGTTTGATATCGGTATAGGCTTAGTAATATTTATTTTCTATAGATCCAAGTAAAGTAAATTATATAGTTGAAAATATTCCCGGTCATACTTTGTAAACTGCATTTCTATTTGACGAGCAATGGTGGAAAAGGTTCATAACATGCTTCTACTTTCTATATATTTTCGCAAAAACGCCACAAAATGCAACTACAAATGGTATTATTACATCGCAAATAGAATATTACCTGTAGTATATTTATTGATGCTAAATTTTGTCAAGTTAATGAATCTAACATACGGGTAATTTGATTGTAAATTCCCCCACTACGTAGTTTTTTTATAATGGAATATTTACAAAATAGCTTTATTATAAATTAAAACCACTATATGTATAATACGACCGGTTTTATTTTACACACATTGGTTTAAATTTATAATAATTAAGTAATTTACGTATAGGTATTTTCTATTATTTTCATAACGCTGTTTTAGAATGACGCAAAAGGCTTCTAAGAATAAGTACGGCATTTGGTATATTTTAGATTGCTCGCGTTTATTGCCCTCCGTCTAAAAATGTAATTGTTATGTGCCTCACTTCAAAACAAAGTATTGTAACTTACATCAAGCAAATTGATACAGATAGGAATAAAAATGAATGTTTTATTTCGTTATGTACAAACTATGCCCACTTGTGCCCCAAATTTGGGACATCTGGTGGATTTGGATACATTCTTCTTACTTTTTCGAAGACGTAAACCAGTAAAATGTATCTTTTATGCGTTGCGTAGTAAGCGACATTTTGCTGTAAACCAGCTAATTTTTTAGCGTGATAATGTGGAACTCTCCATAGCCCTAAATTGGCCAAACATCCCCAAAACTTCTTATATTGGCATTGGCGCGATGTGCCGGCTGGCCACGACCTTCCCATTCAAAATTCCTTTTGGTAATGCATGGCACTTGAAAACAATGGGGACATTCACCATCTCGAACAGTTTGGATGAGTTGCTCACTTCCCCAGGAAAATCGTCAATCAGACATCCTAATTTTGGGACATCATTCGGTTCAACACGCTTCCTTTTTCTTGAATCTAATATAAGGATAATTTATGCGACGAAGTTTCAAACCTAAGCCTAAATTATATTCAATTGAAAGTATTCGAGTAACGAACTTACTGTATTCAAGAGACCATCCGTTTTCGAGAAACAAGTTCTTTATGGCTTCTTACTCTACGGTCACCTTAATTGACAACGTTTTTTAGCTCATTATCAAAGTTAGTTAGGTACTAAAATTTCTTTCTAACCGCTAGTGAAAATTTACCATCTTTCGTCCACTAGCTCTAACGAAGAATGCAAACCAACTACGAAAGGCTCGAGAACGTTACAAAGAATGTGCCTTTATGGATTTAGGTTTTTTTGGGGGTCAGCGGAAGGGGTGGAAATTTTTTAAAAGATATTCCGGGAAAAACCAAAGCAATGTCATTTGCAATAACTATGCGTACCGTACAGTGAAACGGGTTTAAACACCTAGCTTCTACTTCACCTCTATGCGAGTCATTTGTTTTGTGGGGACGCGAGTTTCAAATATATTTTAGTTTAATTACGAATCGAGTATGTTTTCTAACGCAGTAGACCACGTTTCGAATCAAATCATTCCCGGGAAAACCGTACCTAAATGTAACAAAATCTTTATTCTTATATTTTTAATCTAGCGAAGAAAAATCAAGTTTTGGCGAAAAACTGAAGATAGGCAATAAAAAATACGCAACAATTTCTTTGGCAAGTATCTTTACGAAAGCAGTGATTTATTTGTGTAATTCGACGGAGCCCGTCACTGGTATTGATATTGAAGAATATGATCCCAACGCAATAACAATCAATGCTATCAAAACTCAAGTTACGTCAACACTTAGTGAAGCTCAGAAATCCGTTAGTTTACTTTTTGAAACTAAGACATTTCAGGATAGCCGTTAGCATTTTGTTTACGAAATGGTGGAACAACTAAACAAGACAGAAGAAAATGACGCCCCAAATACTTTGATATCATTTGAAAACTCTTTTCATACGGAACCGAATTATTTTGTACTTTGATAGTTTTGTAGTGAGGCACATAACAATTACATTATTAGACGGAGGGCAATAAACGCCAGCAATCTAAAATATACCGCCAAATAATGCCGAACTTATTATTATAAATTTAAACCACAGTGTGTAAAATAAAACCGGTTGTATTATACATAGTTGTTTTGTAAATATTCCATTATAAAAAAACTACGTAATGGGGAATTTACAATAAAATTACCCGTATGTTAGATTCATAAACTTGACAAAATTTAGCATCAATAAATATACTACAGGTAATATTCTATTTGCGATGTAATAATACCATTTGTAGTTGCATTTTGTGGCGTTTTTGCGAAAATATATAGAAAGTAGAAGCATTTTATTGCTCTTCAAATAGAAATGCAGCTTACCAAGTATGACCAGGAATATTTACAACTATATAATTTACTTTATTTGGATCTAAAATCAAATTAAAGCGAAAGGTGACCCGTATTATTTTATTAGATATCGAAAATAAATATTACTAAGCCTATACCGATATCTAACCTATAGTATCCTATTCTGTAAAGTTACTTTTCAAAATATTTTTACAACGGGCAAAGTAGGTTACTGTAGGTACATAAAAATTGTTACCTACTTTGCCCGTTGAAAAAATATATTGTAACCTGATTTGCCCGTTGGTTTCTCTTTTATAAAATAAAGAAATATAGTTTTCAAAATGTTTCATATATATATATAAATTTAAACACATATAAATATCTATAAAAATATATTTTTAAATATAAATATATTTATATGTTCTATGCAAAACTATAGCTTTTCCAAAACTATCCGAATAAATTC
The DNA here is from genome assembly GCF_980474605.1 of Leiobunum rupestre. Taxonomy (NCBI): domain Eukaryota; kingdom Metazoa; phylum Arthropoda; class Arachnida; order Opiliones; family Sclerosomatidae; genus Leiobunum; species Leiobunum rupestre. Next base: position 16,840,516 of record NC_143389.1, read on the forward strand.
CAATAATTTATAGGAAATGTAGAATTTATTTAAAATTTGTGGTTTTTTGATAATCTCTATATTAACTTTATTCAAAACACAGAATATTGCCCTCTTATTTCAACGATGTTTTTATATACAGTAGGAAAAATGTAGATATTAATATTGTAATTTCGGACACATTCTAGCTAGTTTTAAATATTAGACGAGGGAAGAGTTGTCCTTGGTCGGTCCAGTGACCTAAGAAAAGGATTATCTCTACAGGGGTTCCCCTTTGTTCGGACTCGCACGTCCCTCGAAAACTTTCATAGCCCGATTTTCGTTCCGACCCTCCCACATTTCATCCCCTTTGGATGGGACTGAACGGCTGCGGAAAAACTGGCATCTAATGAGCCCCAGAACTGATTTCAAATAGAATTATTTATTGAATCTGAGCATTTGGTGGTACATAAGGCTTTTTTCTAGCATAAATGGGTCATCAGTATTGAAAATTATTCACTGTATAAAAAAGGTTACAAAAAGCTGCCATTTTGGTTAAACATTCTCTCTATTGAGCAATGAAGGGATGGGGTGAAAGTGAGCCTGTGAATAATTCAGATATATGTATAAAATGTTATTTCCTTCATTTGGCATGCACAACGATAAATGAAGGGGGGGGGGAGGGAAGCATAGATTGATTTTTGTAAGAGCTAAAATAAGGGATCTTTTCACTTATAAATTTCAAGGAAACTAAAACACAACATATCTGGCATTATATTAAAACTCAGAATTGAACGAACTGAAGTTTATAAACAATTTTTTCATCTAACACTATATGCAAGTTCTCCTTTGATGCTCCCTATCTCAGCTTTAGTATATGCCACCTGACTGAGGATTTTGGCCTCTATATAACAGAAGCAACTCTTAGCATAACATAGGCAAAGTGTAAAACTATTATACCCATAATGCACTAGATAATTTTAAAATTGCGAAAAACTGTTTTATTAAAAACCGTAAAAGTCTTGCAGGTAACATGCCCTCTGTCTCCTCCGACTGTAAACAGCTCCGAAATGTACCGCAACTTTGGCGGTTGCAAAATGTTTTTAATTAAACAGTTTTGAGCAATTTTAAAGTTTATTTAATTAACCACGCTAGCTCAGTTAAATGTTGGTAGATCATTTTAACCACTAACTTTAAATTTACTAAGCAAATAAAATATATCCGAAATACAAAGCAGTTCCCAATAGTTTTGGTCCATGAGTTTCTGCAATTATTATAAATTCGAGACTTTTGACAGACATGTTTTATCTTATCAGTCATCAAAAAATATCAAAAGTTAATTAACATTAACTGAAAATATGAAGGCAAAGAAGAAATAAACTGCTCCCCTTATATTCCCAAGCTTTCTCTCGCTGCGGGTGGAGAATATAGTAAATCATGAAATACATTCTTCGATCAAAGCACTTTCTTAATTGATACAAACTGAAGTCTAATGAATTGATTTCTTATGCAACAGTAATATCAGAAGTAAATTAACCTAAGTTATTAGAATTGACCTGAAAACTGGGAGGCATTTTCCTTATGGAAATCTAGTTAAAATTAAGCTGATCTACTCCCATGATAAATTGCACTAGAGAATTGTGGGTACTATGTAAATGCTGTATATAATTCTCATATAATTAAGCGTGCGCTCTAAAAATTACGTTTAAAATTGTGAGCACACATTTGGAAATTATGTAAAGACAGGCTTCATTCCAATATCACGTATTATATTCTCCATTGAAATATAAATTAAGCATCATTACAGTGCTTAGGCTCGATAGCCACTTAGCGTGTGAAACTTCAAAGGACTCTTTAAATTATGGGCAATATAGCAGTCTGATAACTTCGATTCATTTACTTCGGGTAATATTCATTGTGTAAATTGATTGTTTAATTAAGAATGTACTGAAAAAATCAAGTCAGTTCAGTATTACTTCAGGTTTCTTCTAACATGATTTAAGTCACACAAGTGATGTCTTTCCTTTCCTGGATCAAAATAATCATTTGACTTTTTTTTTCTAATTTTAGGCTATGATAGCTTGCTACCCTGGTAATGGAACTCATTATGTAAAACATGTGGACAATCCAAATCAAGATGGAAGATGCATTACCAGCATTTATTACCTAAATAAAAATTGGGATATTAAGGTATAGGACCGGCCACTGATTCACTTAAAATCACTTTTTTTAAAATCAGTCATTAAAACCCTTACCAAAAAATAAGTTGGCTAAAAACCACTTAGGACAACTTGTATATCAACTTGGTTTTCAGTTTGTATTTGGGACAAATGCCTACTTAAAAATAACTTAAATCCTCTTTATTAATCAACTTATTTCCAACTAAACCAGAATCAACATTTACATTTAACTACTTAAAAAGCAACTTAAATCCTACTAGGGAAACATCTAAAAACCAACTTTCAAATATTGTAATTTCCTGACTACTAAAAACCAACTAATTATAAACTTAGCAAAAGCAGTATTTTCCTACCAACTGAATAACAACTTATTACCCCTTTAATAGTAACTTGAAATATGCTGACAACTTGAGCCTACTTAATACCAACTCAATATCAACTAATAATGTGTATACAAACTAAATACAAACTGAAATCCAACTTATTTTTTGGTAAGGGAAAGTCACTTCTCAAAATTGGTTACTATTTATAACTTTTTTTTTTTAATTTTTAGATTTCCTTATAATTGAACGTTAGAGAACAACCCCCTTTTTTTACAAATAATAAAACAAAATCCAACTCCATTCGCTTTTATTTATTTTCAAATTAGCAAATAAGCCGTTGAAAAAATCTATTAGTGACCCTTACCAAAAAATAAGTTGGATTTCAGTTTGTATTTAGTTTGTATACACATTATTAGTTGATATTGAGTTGGTATTAAGTAGGCTCAAGTTGTCAGCATATTTCAAGTTACTATTAAAGGGGTAATAAGTTGTTATTCAGTTGGTAGGAAAATACTGCTTTTGCTAAGTTTATAATTAGTTGGTTTTTAGTAGTCAGGAAATTACATAATATTTTTCAGTTGGTTTTTAGATGTTTCCCTAGTAGGATTTAAGTTGCTTTTAAGTAGTTAAATGTAAATGTTGATTCTGGTTTAGTTGGAAATAAGTTGATTAATAAAGAGGATTTTAGTTATTTTTAAGTAGGCATTTGTCCCAAATACAAACTGAAAACCAAGTTGAAATACAAGTTGTCCTAAGTGGTTTTTAGCCAACTTATTTTTTGGTAAGGGGATAAAAACTTTGTAGAAGAATTAGCCCGAGCCATGCTTGTAGGTGTTATGAAAGTTGAAAAGAAATCGTTTGACGCCATTCAAAAGAAAATAAATGAAAAAATAATCTAGTCTAATTTAGTCTTTTCTAAAACCAAAGTGATATAACTTGTCAAAAAACGCAATTAAAACTATTTTTTTTTAACATTTTTGGTAGATTTTCAGCAGGGTTGGCAAAATCCTTGGTTTTTCAAAAAGAACAAAAACAATGTTTTTTATTGTTTTAAACAAGACTCATTGTTTTTAACTGTTTTTAAATCAAACAATAAAAAACACATAATAAACAATAAAAAACTATGTTTAAAACACGTTTTAAACTATTCATTATACTTATGAATCAGACTCACGAGTAAACTCATTAAACGTATTATCATAAGGGGCATAATTTCCCTAAGTGTGTCAATAAGATGAATTTTTCAATGATACCTTGTTTAACGAAAGTTAAGTAAATGACGTAATTTTTTCCAGTGACGAAATTTACGTAATGTGTTTGCAAAGCGGCGTGTGCGGCGCGAGAATTCAAAATACCATATAGGGTACTTGAACGGAATTCGCGAGTCCTACGTTTCTTTGGTCTATTTAGAACAAGCTCTAATTGAAGATTTTCTGTTTGAAAGGCTCCTATTGGCACACTTAGGGTAATTATGCCACTTATGGTATTATAAATAGACTCACAGGGCGAAGAACCAAAGAGTACACGCTTATTTAAACGAGCCAAGAATTTCGCTAAGCGTTGTTGACCAACCATTGACGGCCTTAGGGTTTTCGATGCCCCATGCAAATACTACCTAACCTGTAGTAGGGTTTTTAATATAGCTATCGTCGTGGAATTTTTGGTCGCATAGTACTAAGAAAAGGGAAAATAGCCAGTTATCCACGCATCGTTTTTAGTTTTGGTTTATTGAAATGTGCACGTCTGCAGTCATAAATCATCACAAATAAACAATGTTATATGAACTTAGATACCTCTATAATCTTAAAACTTCCATCACATCATAAAATTTCAAAAAAATCGACCGAAATCCCTTAATTTTTATCTAGGAGAGCCGCCTAGTCGGTTTTAACCCAATCTGTCCACACCGGCCGTGTTTCTTGTACCGGCACAGTCGGACTAAACAGCAACCCTACTCATGCATAGATATGGTCCCAAATAGATGTATATTGGCAGCTATATACATTCTATTTAAACAAAAAGACAAAATTCAATGCGTTCGTAGGATTTTTGCACTGGTAGGAAATTTATGAAATCATATCGAACCCTTTCAGTCGCTCTTTTCAGAGAATCTTAAAATCAAACTACCCGTCATCAATACAATTTACCTTTCTTAGAGCCTTGGAATGGCTTTTTTCTATTGAATAACCAAAATCTTACAAAAAAAAACAATGAAAATTTACCTTATAAAAAACATGTTTAAATCAGATAGTTTAAAACGTTTAAAACAAATTGGTGTTTGTTTAAAATATTTGTTTTAAACGTGTTTTAAACACTTTTTTTAAACATCTTGTTAAAAACTTGCCAACCCTGATTTTCAGTCACTTTTTTAAAATTTTTAGTCACTAAACTCACTAAATTCTACTGTTTAAGTGAGTATCAGGCCTGTATAGATGAGAATAGGAAATTATATATCTATACACTTGGAACGTCTACATTTTTTTAATTGTGACTATTTTTTCAAGAAACATGGAGGTTTACTTCGCATGTTTCCAGTTGGATATGACAATCATGTGGCCAATATAGAACCTCTTTTTGATAGAATTCTTTTCTTCTGGTCTGATCGTAGAAACCCGCATGAAGTTTTGCCAGCCTATTCTGTGAGGTATGATATTTTTAAAATACACTTTCAGATTCGTAGAAGTAAAATAATTTAGTATTTTAATTGCTATTGATAACAGTAATCTTAACCCGAAGTTGTAATACATCTCTTACGAGAGAACCATCCATCTTAAAATTAAATATGAACTTTCCTGCCAAACCACGGATGTCTACACCACTACATTTACCTAATTGGCCTAACCAAGAAAAAATACAAGGTGTAGGGATGTAGTTATTTATAAACCATATTTTCTTGCGGTAATAGTTTTAAAAAGATCAGTTAAAGATAAAAATCAGCAAGAGCCTTCGAAGGTACGTGTTTCAATTTAATAAGACTTAACAGTATAGGAAGATGGATGCTTCTCTTGTAAGAGATATTATTATTTAGTGCATTTCTTTCATTATGACTTAATTTAAAATTTTATATAATGTTTAATTTAAGAGTAACAAAATAAGAAAAATTATGATTAAAAATATGAAACAAAAGCTTGTAACGAGAAAAGCTTATACTTTCCCTTTTTGATAGCACTAACTTACGTTTTATTTCAGATTTGCTATTACGGTCTGGTATTGTGATGCGGATGAAAGAACAAAAGCACTCATGAAATTTCAAGGTATCTTAATTAAAAGATTTTAAGGGTTAATTTTAATCCTACAAATAGTTAACCAAGCTTATTTGTAAATTAAAACAATAATTACCAAAAATAACAGAGCATTTTGCTCTGGTATTAGTAGTTGTGCCAAATATTTGTTGTCACCAAATATTTTGTTCAAATAGCATGCTGAATATGCGATAGTTAAATTGGATAGTTTAAAAAAGATTTTCAAATTGAATACTCATTGCTTTTCTAAAACAATAATAGAAAATTTGAACGGGCGAATAGAAAGTATTTGGTATTTTCAAATAGTTTATAAATTGACTTTTCTTTTATAATTCAAGCAAGCATTAGTTTATTATTTAAATATAAAAATTTTTAGCATGGAAAAGAATGTTTGTTGTGATTTATGCATTTTTCATTGCAGAGAATCAGCAAAGACAACTGCAGTGACAGGACTTCGGGGGGTACATTTAAGGGGTATTGTATAGCAACTTCAGAGAAGTATACTTTTAATAATGCAAGGTTGCCAAAGACTGTTATTTGATGTATTTTATAATTTATAAATTAATAGCATTAGATTAATTTTATAAGGAATGCTTGAAAAATTATAATTTTGCCAAATGAATAAGTTACGTAATTACAGTAGTAAATGTGATTATTTTAGTTTATTTCAAAGACTTAAGATTGTATAGTTGTTATTTTTTAAGATTTTTATTTACCATTGAGGATCGCTACTATTGTCACCACAATGTTCTAGAAGCTGCATTGACTTTAAGATAATAAGTCTTGCTATGAATTTGTTTTGAAACAAGTGCTATTAAAAAAAAATTTTAAAAGCATTCGAAAAAGTTTAATTCACATCTCATGTGTTTTAAAACCAAACACGCAGTGCTATAGACAACAAGGTTGGTATCCAATTTTGAGCCCAAGACTTGTAGCTTTTGACTGTTCTAAATTTATACCCCCTTTGCGATCCCTCTGTAAATTTACACCGTTACCCACGCTTGATGAATTTCTGGCTAAGCCATTGCTTACACTTCATTCCCTTTTATAGATTATAATTAAGAGTGAAACTGAAAGAAAACTATTTTATCATACGTGTTATAACACTGCTTTGGTAAGTTTTCTTAAGGGGACCTCAACCCCGAAAACGGGATTATAGACTTCAATCCCTAACTTTGTACCTAAGATGTGAAATTGAATTTAATCAGGAGATGGACAAAAATTTACTAAAAAAATTGTACTCTTTATCAGTTACGAAACAACTATATTCGTGATATTTTAACCTTGTAAATCTTCTATAGGATAGAAAACTGACTTAAATGAATGAATTACGTCCAATAAATTGAATTTTGGTATCTAATGGCTCTAGTAACATTTTTTTGCCATAAAGTTTCCTCATAGGAAGTAACCTGATCTGTGTTTTCAGTCTACTGAAATATCCAAAATGACTATGCTGCAGCGCCTATTGCGGATATGTTTGTCCAAATAGATCTATACTCTCTCAGCATCGTCTAGCAACATAGCCGTAACAAAAACTTGAACTGCCGAAGCCGACATTTCCCTAAACCATCTTACTACACGCCACCTTCTAAAATTACCCCCCTTGCCCAATTTAGTTACATTCTCATCTGCACAGCTGTGCAGAGTCCAAGATTTTTTCAAATTTATCATTTACCTGGGAAATGCAGATACAAGTTTTGACATATGACAATTTTTACCACTATTTAGTTAGAGGTTAACAGGCAAACATTACAAATGGGCGTCTCTAACAAAAGCATTCTGTAGTCCCGTTTAAACATAAACCAAACTTTCTACAGCTGGTACTTAGTGTTAAATGTATTCGTTACATAGTTCATCAAGTAATAATTACTTTTTTAAGTTAAGGAAATGTTTAATGATCACAAGATTTCATTTTGTACAAAACGGAATAAATGAGGAGCAAGAACTACCTATCCACAATTTTATAAGGCTACTTAAAAAAATGGTTTTATCTCTGGTGGCAGAAACAAAATACAAGTTTATAAAGACTCATGGAACTTGTTTCTCAGTCTGTCAACTAAGGAAATATCGATAGTAAAGAGCAACCTACAGGAGCATTGTTCAGTGAAAGCTGACATCGACACAAATTTAAATCTGTATGGTATTGCCTATTTTCGAAAAATGAGGCCTATAAAGAGAACTTGTTACATATATTTATAGCGGCTTATAGAACTATTATTTTTACTCTAACAAGGGAAGGTCTTGGACTGTAAGTTGGGGATCCGAGGAAACGTTATGGTAACCTTTAGACCTTGCCCCAGGAAGGTATCAGCCGAGCGGATTTTTTAGCAGTCAAAGGGTTAAAGTTTTATGACTTTTCGAAATTTTGACCTTGGTTGAGCCAGAAATTACTTATGGGATTTTATATGCTAATTTCATGAAATTTTTACTTTTGTGATGCCCATGTGAAACATGCGTAAAAGTTGACATTCAAAGTTAAAATGGGTAAAATGGCCAAAACTGGCCAGTTTGAAACAGGAGTGGTCAATATGGTTGAAAATAGTCAGTTTGCGATGGGAGTGGTCAATATGGTCCAAAATGGTCAGTTTGCCATGGGAGTGGTCAATTAGGTCCAAAATGGTCAGATTGCAATGTGACTGGTCAAAATGGTCAGTTTGCTATGGGAGATTTCCATAATAAACAAAAATGGTATTTTTTTCCTAATGCCCCTAAAAACATTGGTTTTCGTCAAGTTGGACCATAGGGAGTTCATAATAAATAGTTAAAATATTATCTGGCCGCCTCAAGAATTTTTATTTTTTTTGAAAAATTTCAAAATTGTTTGTATTTGCAGTAATTCCGAACCCGCCATATATTATTTTGGTTACCATAGGACTGGTAGCGGAAACAGTTGCTAGAATAAATGGCTAGACTATTCAAAATATATAAAAGTGTTATAGATAAAAAATAAAAATAATAATAATCAGCTAGGCTAATACCCAAGGCACCACCTTAGGCCTAAGTCATCATGCGACTTTTGAAGCCCTTAAATCAGGTGGCCGGGTTACAGACTATCATGATTTTGATTTCCTGCCGCAAAAAAAGAACTTTTCCCAAAATATACTCATTCAGTTCCTGCATCTTTATCAAAATTTATCTATCCAATCTCATAGTTAATTTATTGATGCATTTCATTCGAAAAAATTTTAAAATCACTCCCACTGACCGTTTTTAACCATATTGACCACTCCCATCGCAAAACTGACCATTTTTAACCATATTGACCACTCCCATCGCAAACTGACCATTTTTAACCATATTGACCACTCCCATCGCAAACTGACCATTTTTAACCATATTGACCACTCCTGATTTAAACTGGCTATTTTACCCAATTTTAACTTTTTATGACCACCACAAAAGTACAAATTTAAAAATTTTGCAAAGGGACTTTGGTGCCCATGAAATTAGCACATAAAATCCCATAAGGAATTTCCGGATCGACCAGGGTGAAAATTTCGAAAGATCACAAAACTTGACCCTTTGACTTCTTAAAAATCCAACCGGCTGATATCTTCCTGGGGCATGGTCTAAAGGTTGCCATAACTTTTTCTCGGATCCCCGACTTACAGTCCAAGACCGTCCCTTGTAAGATAAAAATCATGATCATCACTAGAATGAAAATAGTGACTTTACCTTTACTTGAAAGGTTTATACTAGGACTTTCTCTTTGAAACTATTTTAAGAATGAAATGTTTAATTGTATTGAAGTAATGTGTGTTTCAATTTGTTGATAACCAAATGGAAATGATATTATTGGCAAAAACAGGAAATGGAAAATGAAGATCCTATTTACTGCTAGGAGGATGGCTACTTATTATAAAGAAAAGATTAAAAGTCAAGTAATTATCATGTCTTTTATGAACTTAAAAATCAATGAATTACAACATTTGTACTGCTGCAAGGACTAAAGATTGACTTAAGCCTTTTTAATTGAACATCTTCACAATCACAGGTTGAGAGTTTTGAGGTGGATGACAAATCTTAAAGGGGACATCGCTATAAAGTGCTATATCTTAAGTAATCCCATCAGGGTTGAAAAAAAACCGTTTTTATTAATAAAAACGCAAAAGTTTTTTTTAAGCACTGCTTTACTTTTAATCTATTTTTCGCTTTTGTTTAACTGTGCATACATATTACCAATCAACTAAAAATTAATATGATTATTATTACAAGCCTCAAGTGACAAGAACAAAGTTGTAGTTGATTTTGTATAAATTCAGGGTGAACAGGAAAATGCCCGTAAAATTTTATAGAGAAAATACAAATTTTTTAAGCGAATTAAAGGAAAATACAGGAAAAACAAAAGCAAAAATAAGGATTCTTATCAAAAATCAGTAGCTAAAATAAAGTGAAATATAGGATGAAGAAGGGAACATGACCACGGAAAACCTAAGGAATTTATAGGAAGGTATTGAAAATAAAGGAAATGTGGTCACCTTGTAAATGTTTTAGAAATGTAATTATTTTGGTAAGAAAATGTACAAACATTTTGGAATAATTTATAGTCAATAAAAAAAATTAAAAAACCATTGGTTTTTACCATGATTTAAACCAGGCAACCCCGATTCCCATGTGCTGTTTCTATCTTAAATCTGTTTCTTTGGCTCATAAGAATTACAAGCTAATCAAATAAAACCAAATAAGTGGTCAAATCTTGATGAAAATAAACTCAAATAGCCCTTTTCATAAAATAAGCTACGCTAGCTTTAATTGGTTTTGTGTAGTTCTTTGATCACTCAATATGTAGAAGTTCAGTTCAGTTTATACTTAAAAACAGGTGCCTCGTCAAATTTACCGTTATGTCTAGGGCTTTTCGTAGAAGAACGTCATCGATCTGTCACCCATGATGCAGTAGCAACAACAAAACAAGAAGGCTAATGTTACTTAATAAAAAGGTCTATTATCTAGCATACCACCTGGTATATATTTTCAATCTAACTTCCTCAAAAAACTGGGAATTATTTAAAAGCCCACTTCGAATTTTAAACAAAAAATTAGCCAAATCCTTACGGGGTATAGCATAATTAGTTACCGAGGGAAAGTAACCCAGCCACCTTAATTAATGGCTTTAAAAGTTGCTTGATGACTTAGGTATAAGGTGTTGCCTTGGGTATTAGCCTAGCTGATTAAGTTGTCTGGCAGCTGAAGTTTGACGTCTGGAGAAATTCCATCCATAAGCTTCAAGATTTGTAAATTGTATGTTCAATTCTCAAGCCAATGCACGAGGATTACTCATTTAAACATTAATAGTCTAAGAGATTAACCATAATGGAATTCTGCATCTATCCCAAAATCCCAGATAATATTAGTCTCTATTCAGATTCTAGGGTATTCTCAACTTGGAGAGAATTGAATAAATAAAGGGTGTCAGCATGAACATTTACTACAAAAGTTTTATTCCTCTTATTTAAAAGTTCCTGGATCAAACACAATCCCTCAATTTTAGAAACAACGGCTCTCAATTATCTGCCTAGATTATCTTATTCTAGGTATAATTTCTATTCTTCCTCAAAACTTCAATGATCCTTATCTATTTGGTGACAGAAACTGGGATGTTTCAGCGGCGCTAAAAGCTGCCAAAAATACTACTTCATACATTTACAATATATGGTATAAATTTTGGCATGTAATTTTCTCTGATTATGATCGAGGAAAAAAATAAGTTTACCTCATCAAGCTTATTTCAGCCCTATCAATATTCGCTACACAACTGTGTTGATAATAATTTTGCAATCTTTTAAATGATGTGAAAGTGTACCTGATTCATCTGAGATTTCAAATTAAATTAAATTTTTTCTTATTAGATTTGGATGTCTGATTTTGAGGGAAGTGTAATGGATTTGACTTCACAAATTGACCATAAAATTGCAAATTACTATTGTTGCAATTAACTTTCAAATAATAATGCTAGTTGAGATTTATACTGATGAATAAGTGATTTAGAGGTAAACTAAAAATAGAGGCTTTAATTTAACCCTTTTCAAGGCGGCATCAATCGATTTTTAGTGTATTGTTACAACATATACCTATTGATAACAAATTACAAATTTTAATGAAACAAAATTTACAGGAATGGAGAAACGTTTAACTATCAGTAGACAAAATTGGTCCCTTATAAATTACATTAATTATACTTATTTACTTTTTGACTTCTTCACATTCTGAAAAAAGGAACAATCAATTAGGACTTTAAAAAATTAAAAAACAAAAAATTTACATACTGAATGTTTTAAACAGTCAATTTCTTCTTTTTGTGTTGTTAGTTTGTCATTCATATTTGATAAGTGTTCTGTCATAGAATGAAGTTGACTTTCGTAACTGTTGATGGTTTCCTGTACCTTTTCCTAAATTTAATTTAAATAATTGACTTAGAAGGTATAATTTATTCTTATAGACATGCATTTAGGAATATAACTCAGTAGAAGGCAAATTGGTTTTCTCTTACAGTGCATTAGTTAAAGCATTTAATGCTCTATCCCTTATATTCATTTAAAATCATTATGGGAGGGTATTAGTAAAACAAATGAAAGTTTCGCGATAGCTGTTTCCAGTGGCAATGCTAGGCCTCCTTGGGAGGATTTATATTCTTTTCCACAGGACAAAAGTAAAAGGAAAATGTTTGCCCAAAATAACACTCCCGCTGCAAAATCCTGGTGCCGAAACAGCAGTGCATCATGCTCTTCTCTATAGTTTTTAGCATCCCACTCAATCCATTAGATGAGGAGTAATTTTTTTCGTTTTTGTTACCTTAGATTATTTAATCTGTGATCTATAATGTAAGCTGCGAAACAACTCACCTTAAGTGATTCATTAATTGATTTCAAATCAGATAACTCCTTTTTACAAATTGAACATTCATCATCAATAGTTTGTATTTTTTGATAGAGTGCTGAACACTGAAACAATACAGTTTAAGCTCTTAGAAGATATATATTTTTTTGTACACTAGTCTACATTACAGTTAATATTTTATTGGAAATGCTTATACAAAAAGCCCTTAACAAGTGCTAGGAGCTAATGTTATTTTTAAATGCTTTTCCATTTAAAGTGACACATAAAATTATCAGACTTCTCTTCCCGCTTTACTGAATATGTGAAAAGTAACTAGTCATTTTAAATAGTTACTCCAGATTTATGGTTTTATAATGTCATTTTTATGGATTTGTTCATTTAAACCTTCAACTAAAAGTATGAATTTAGTCTAGGCACTACATAAACAACATTAAAAAATAGTAAATCTTTCAAGTGAATTATCTGCAGTATTAATTCATTTAAATAATGATATTAAAATATTAAGTTGAAAATTTTTCTATGGGATTCCAAGTTATAGGACATAAATTTTGTATCCTAAATAACTATTTCCTTTTATTTATTTAGGTAATACTGCTGAGAGCTCTTATCTATTTTTTAATTACTGAAAAACATTTGTATTCCAAATTCATTACCAGAGGTCATTAATTTTAATTCTGAATAATTCTTTGACCCCTTAAGTGTGTTTAAAAAAAAACCTTTTTGAATCCAAATGTGCCTTCAACAGAAATAGCACTGTTCATTTTAATCTAAGCACAAAATTTTGGTATGTTTTTACTAAAATTAAATAATACAGTTGAACAGCACAGAAGCTACTTTATCTTAAATTTACTTAAACAAACCAGTAATCAAAATTAAAAAAGGTTTAAACCAAAAAAACATTTTCCAACTTGGCTTTTCACTTTACCTTTTGAACATTGGGTTTAAAACTTAAAAAAGCAGGGATCCTGACATTTTTGTGGGCTTCGTATACACTTTTGGAGGTCTTTACAGCCAAATAAACTTAGTATTTTTACAACTTTTTTCACTTACTTCACTCTGATACGCTACTGCTTTAGTGTCGGCTAGTTGCAGCTTTATAACCAATGTTTGAATATACTCTCTCACACAAGTTTCTAAATCTGATTCGGTTACTTCGTCTTTGCTTGAATCAAACTGTAAATTGATGCTATTTTGTTAGTACTGCACTTAAAAACATCAAATTTCTAGAGACAAAGTTTGACAAACAGCACTAGATTATCATTTTTGACAGTGTTCCAAAAAAATTTCCTGACCGCTCAAAGCTTAATTAGTGCTTTTCCATTTTATGATATAATTTTCACTTCAGAAAACTTTAGTTTTTTTAACAATCACATTTTACAAACCAACAAGACCTTTCCAACACTACAGACAGAAATATAATTATTATGTTCATTGTAATTAAAAGTTACCTTAAACTCTCGTTTTTGCTTTGTTTGTAAAAGCTGACATTCTAGCATCCAATGTTCTTTTTCCTAAAACCAGAAAAAAAACTATTACTTTTTGTACAAAAGTGCAGTATTATTCCCCTTAACTGACTGAATGCGTCTAAGTAGTCCTAGTTCCAAAGTGGCAAAATGGGGCATGACATTTATATTTCATTTTAAAACTTAGTTCTTATCCCTTACCAAAAAATAAGTTGGCTAAAAACCACTTACGACAACTTGTATTTCAGTTTGTATTTGGGACAAATGCCTACTAAAAATAACCTAAATCGTCTTTATTAATCAACTTATTTCCAACTAAACTAGAATCGACATTTACATTTAACTACTTAAAACCAACTTAAAAATAATATGTAACTTCCTGACTACTAAAAACCAACTAATTACAAACTTAGCAAAATAAGTATTTTCCTACCAACTGAATAACAACTCATTACCCCTTCAACTAGTAACTTGAAATATGCTGACAACTTGAGCCTACTTAATACCAAGTTAATATCAACTAATAATGTGTATACAAACTGAAATCCAACTTATTTTTTGGTAAGGGTAAGTTCTCTTTATATTGAAACCCCATTATTTTCTACCTCTTCTAGTGGTAAGTCGGGGATCCCCTGGTTGTTAAATTTTTGGGTTGGGTTTTTTTAAGTTGGGTTTTCCAAATAAAAAAATTTGAATATATGCCCGAGCGAGTGCTTAGCTACAGCCTAAAACCAGAACGGAGAAGGACGGGGAAAGCCAGCAGCCTATTCTCTCAGCGACTTCTCTCGTTCGAAGGTACAAAGGTCGCGTCACACTCACCAGGCTCGCCTCTCATTCACCCTGGTTTTGATTTCGATTTTGGTTTTAGCATAAGTCTATAATATTTTTTCACAATTTTGTCACTTTGGGGAATATTTTACTGAGAGCTAGTGACGTCATCACAAGAAGAAAATCCCCCTAGCGAGGCTCTGTCAAAGGCTATGTGTGACGCGGACGCCAAATGGTAACGAAGCCCGTAATGCAGTCTATCTTGTGAATAGCTCTCAGTAAAAGTTTTACATGTGAAGAATAGAAAGTGTCACACTTATGAAACAATATTATACACTTATGGTTTTACTTTTACTTTTAAATAGTCGGCCGTTGAAGTTACTACTCTCGTCACATTTGTAATTAGAAAACGCTTAATAATAAAAATTCCAAAAAACCCCAACCCGACTTGACCCGGTTTTTCGGGGGTTTTTTCTCTCCCTGACCCCGACTCAAATGTCACGCCATACGATCACTAACCTCTTCCACTAACAAGATTGTTTATTTAATTTATGTTTACAAATTGTATAGGGAGAGATTGTTACATAAAAATTAGTTAAACTAAATTTAAAATACCATTATTGTACAATAAAAAAAGTTTTATTTAAAGCCACTATACAGCCATTTCGACACTGGTTAGAGTTGAAATGGCTTTAGTAGTTTAAAATAACACTTTTTATTACATAGTGGTATTTTAAATTTAGTTTAATTTCTGTTTATTAAATTAAATTTATTTAATACTGCTACCAAATTTCATTTTCATTATAAACCTACCTGTTCTAACTTTGTAACCTTTGTTTCCAAGGCATGCAACTAGATGGGAGAAAAATAAAACAAAAATAAACAACTTATAAGAATAGAAGTGTAGTCATTTTTAAGATACCAAATTTCCGTACGAGTTAACAGGGTGACCGTTTTTATAGATAGTGTTACCATAGCAGAAGTTCACTATAATATTAGTATTCAACACCCATTTGTTGAAGATTAAGCATGTATCATTCAATATTGAATACTCCTTAGTCTGATTACCTCTTGTTTATAGCAATGTGTAAATTTATACACTGCCAGTGCAACCTATAAAATTATTATTTTTTTCTTACAACTAATGTCTTATTTTCACCTAAGACCTTTACAGAAAGCGGTAAACATTTCTTCAGAGTACCCCACGTAGGACCCCAAACTGTTAAGAGTTGTATGTTATAAAATTTTCTAATTCCAATCCTATTTTACATTAGAGGCTTCCGTGATCCAGAGACTACATACAGTACAAAAAAAATAACTTAACATCTGTCTCCAAACAAATCTTCTTGGAACTTTCATGAGTGACCTCATCAGGATATTATACAGGTTGACTGTCCAAAGAAGGCAAATTAAAATACACAATTCTTTGGATCTTGAGGAAATTTTTTTGATGCATAGCCCTGAATACCATCTAACTGCCCCTTGTCCACCTAAAAATGTGGATTCCACACCGAACTACCATATTCAAGTAGAGAAGGAACAAAGCATTTGTATAACTAGTAAGAACAATAGTACGGAAAATGGGTGGGAGAGTAGTAAATCATTTTCACATGAACATAATAATAATAATAATCAGCTAGGCTAATACCCAAGGCACCACCTTAGGCGTAAGTCATCAAGCGGTTTTTAAAGCCATTAATTCAGGTGGCCGGGTTACAATGCGTAGGAGGTTGGTTGGTTCATGCGACGTGAGCCAACATGTTTTGCTGATATGGCTGTGAAATAATAATAATAAGCAGCTCAGCTAATACCCAAGGAGCCACACATGCGTAAGTCAATTAGTGACTTGTTAAGCCAATTACTCGTGGCACCCTGCGAGGTCTCTGCACTCACAAGTCAGTAACCCTGATGATATTAAATTAGTGTCAGAAAGTCTCAAAGGTTAGTTGAGGATTGAATAAAAGTTTAATTTTCCAGTTCTGAAAACCCTTTGAAGAGTTAAATTCACAAAATTTTAAGTCATTGAATGTCATAATAGAATTGCATAACAGTTTAGAGTGTTAGTACTGTAATGGACTAAAAACCATTATACCAAAAATTATAAGATAGTAGTGGGTCTATGCAAATAGAATAGACTTAGTTAAGGGGTTAAAGGACAAAAGATAACATAAGGGAAACCTTCTCATTGTTACTCACTCCACACCTTGCCTCATCATGGGTTAAGTCACCAGTATAAATTGTGTTTTTAACTTTTAATATAAAATGTATAGTTACTAATAATAAAGAAGCTAAGTTTAATTTTGAATGTCTGCACTATTTATTCACCAAAACCTGTATCTCAAAACCCCATCAGTCACAGTAACATTTATTTTTTCAAACTACATGGCCTAATATTCTTACACTTATACCAAGAATGGACTTGGGAATAATATCTCAGTGGATTTGATTCTTGGCATTGCTCCCAATGACCCACACATCTGAAAAGTAAGCTCCTTCCCCCTAGCATCTCATCTAACATAGTCATTCTCCTTAAGTATAAAATAATACATCCTTTCTTATAACATATAAGCATTGCATCTATTTCATTTTAAATGAGAACTTAATGTTATGTTATTATTAAAGCTTTATAATAAATCATTTGTGTGTTATACTTCATTGCATTGGCCAGCTAGCAAAACCCGAATAACAAAAAGAGTACAACTCTTACAAATGTGAAAATAGATGGCAGCAATAAGAACTAGTCAGAACAAGAGATAATTCCACATAAAAACCACTATTACATATATTCTTTAAAATTCTCCCATCTGCTTTGCATTCCCCAAACATTGATTGTTGCCAAGAAACCTGTAAAAGGAGCCTTTAAGAAAATCAATTTACCTGATGTCTTAAAAGTTCTTGGTTTTCTATGTAGTAATTTATTGACTCTAAATTTTTTATTGCTAAGCAATAAGGTATTTCTTTGGGTGGCACCTAAGATTTAAAAAAAATTAAATTAAAAACATTGTCTATTCATGCCAAAAATATATTAAATTATTATTAAGTCCATCACATACAACAGGCATTAATGGAATCACTAAAAACTGTGACACTCTTATTTATGTAAGACCATTATGTTCTCCTAAATACGCTTTAAATTTAGTAAACAACGATGATAATATGGACTTCCACCACTGTGAACTAGGTAGTGTTTGAGCATATTTTACTACGATACAGGGTCTTAGTTTTAGGATAATTTTTTGTTCAGAGTCAATAATATACATCATGATTTCTAAGAAAAGCGTTCTATTTACTTTGAAAATTTTTCAATAAGCTGTGCCGAAAAAAATCAGGTTAGACATAACTTATTAAATCAAAATGCATGACCCAAAATTATTAGGGTAATGTGGATAATTATTTCTAATAAAATTGCTAATCACTTTAAAGTTAAACCAGCCAATTAAAACGATTTGAGATAATCAAAAAGTATTACTGGAACACCAAGAGATGGATCTTACTCCCCATGGTTTCACTCAGGAATACATGTACTACTTACATCTTCAGGATCTTGAAGTAAATTTACATATTTCCTAGCTCTACTCTTGAACCCAGTTACTGCACCATTCACGCAGGCAGTATTTCTAAGTGAACCAAAAAGTTTCTTGGAATTAAAAATATTATCTTTTGGAACATCGGATATCATCTGAAAAAAAGGTAACATTAATTATGCACATCATATAAGACCAAAATTATATGAGTTTCCCATAGATTTTTAGAAAATATTTAGGTCCTAGATTAATATACTATTTCTGAAAAGACTAGCTATTAATAAGAGGTTTTCCACTCCTAGCATCATCCTTGTTATAAAATTACTATTCTCAGATATGATGGAAAGTAAAATTTTTAAAACCCTATTTTAACCCCACATTGGGCAAATTATTTGACATTTGAAATACTATAGTAATAAACTGGCCAATAATTTGGTTGAAAAACCTGTGCTGCAAAAAAAATTAAATTTTCAATATGGTATTTGGCATTTTTTGAAAAATATAAAGTTCAATTTAATCCTAAAATATGGGCGCTTGTACCTTTAAACGATTTATACTCTTAACCATACCAGGATAAGCTCATAATAGTTTGGCAAAATAAGTGCTGAAACATATTTTCGAAGCTGTTACATATTCACTAACATCATCTAACCCTTACCAAAAAATAAGTTGGCTAAAAACCACTTAGGACAACTTGTTTTTCAACTTGGTTTTCAGATTGTATTTGGGACAAATGCCTACTTAAAAATAACTTAAATCCTCTTTATTAATCAACTTATTTCCAAAACTAAACCAGAATCAACATTTACACTTAACTACTTAAACGCAACTTAAATCCTACTAGGGAAACATCTAAAAACCAACTTAAAAATATTATGTAATTTCCTGACTACTAAAAACCAACTAATTATAAACTTAGCAAAAGCAGTATTTTCCTACCAACTGAATAACAACCCTTACCAAAAAATAAGTTGGTTAAAAACCACTTAGGACAACTTGTTTTTCAACTTGGTTTTCAGTTTGTATTTGGGACAAATGCCTACTTAAAAATAACTTAAATCCTCTTTATTAATCAACTTATTTCCAACTAAACCAGAATCAACATTTACATTTAACTACTTAAAAGCAACTTAAATCCTACTAGGGAAACATCTAAAAACCAACTTAAAAATATTGTAATTTCCTGACTACTAAAAACCAACTAATTATAATCTTAGCAAAAGCAGTATTTTCCTACCAACTGAATAACAACTTATTACCCCTTTAATAGTAACTTGAAATATGCTGACAACTTGAGCCTACTTAATACCAACTCAATATCAACTAATAATTTGTATACAAACTAAATACAAACTTATTTTTTGGTAAGGGAACTTATTACCCCTTTAATAGTAACTTGAAATATGCTGACAACTTGAGCCTACTTAATACCAACTCAATATCAACTAATAATGTGTATACAAACTAAATACAAACTAAAATCCAACTTATTTTTTGGTAAGGGAACTTATTACCCCTTTAATAGTAACTTGAAATATGCTGACAACTTGAGCCTACTTAATACCAACTCAATATCAACTAATAATGGGTATACAAACTAAATACAAACTGAAATCCAACTTATTTTTTGGTAAGGGAATGTTCTCTATATCGAACAAAAATAATATCAGTAAAACTGAAATAGATAATCCAAATTTTTTGTTTGACAGATCTCAAATCATCATCTAGCTTTAGCTAGTGCTAGATAGCATATATGATCTGCTTTCCACTGGTGGGAGAACAAACAAATGTTAATATTTAAATATAGCCAAACATATCCCTTACCAAAAAATAAGTTGGATTTTAGTTTGAATTTAGTTGGTATACACATTTTGGTTGATATGAAGTTGGTTTTAAGTAGGCTCAAGTTGTCAGCATATTTCAATAAACAAGTTAAAGATGTAATAAGTTGTTATTAAGTTTGTGGGAAAATACTTTTTCCTTTAAGTTGGTAATTAATTGGTTTTTAGTTAATGTTTAGTTGGCATTTGTCTCAAATACCAACTTAAAACCAACTTTAAGTAGTTCCTAGACAACTTATTTTGTGGTAAGGGATACCCTACTTTCATTGAATGAAATAAATGGTGTTCATAATAATAGCAGTACAAATTTAAAATGAAATATTATTTAAGTTAGTAAGAAAAATGATACATCTACAGCTACATCCTAATAAAGTGGGAATATATAGCTAAAAGCAGACGATGCTAAAGCCCAATAGTCATCTACAGTCATACATAAACTTATTTTTGGAGGTATATTTCAAATTATTAACGCCTGCTATCAATCTTGTCGAAGAAATGCGACTAGTGGGTCACTGAAGAAACGGAAATGAGTTAGTCAGCAAGCTTGCAGGAATGAATGAGAAATCAGGAACCAATAAGACTTGGATTAAATGTTGAATTTACATACTGAACTTATTATTATTATTATTGTCTTTTAGCACTTCCATACATCATTAAAAACTGTTAAAAATACACAATATAATAAAATCTAGGCCTAATAAAACCATTATATATTTCAAATCTCCACACAGTATCTAAAATTAAACGTTTATGCTCTATCAATAAGCAGAAAATCATGGTATTTTATTTCCTTAGAGGATTGCACATTGTATCTGCCACTTTAGAGGTATTCATCCGTAGAAAAATTAGTGGAATGAGTAGTATGTACACTGGAGCAGATGGGAAAAATCTTGAAGAGGGAAGTGTGAGATCTTAGGTAGTATTGGGGACACAGAGAAACCAGGTCTCCTGATAAATCATACTTCAAAAGTCGAATAATTAGCCCCTTTCAGACGCATGGCAGAATTTTGATGCTGCGCAGTTTAAAGGGTTAATTTCTTAAAGTTTACCATCAAAAAATTACCTATATCATACAATTTTTTAAAGGCATCAAAATAAAAATTAATTAGTTCCTTCCTCACTCTGTTTAAAAAATGTTGCAAAATTATTATTTCATAGTAAAACTATAAACTTAAGAAAACACCTTACCTTTTCCAAAATATTAACTATGGCAACTAAACATGACAGTATGCATTGATCTGTATTTTTTGTTTCGACACTGACAGTTGGAAGTTCATGTTCTACAGCTATTTTACAACTGAACTGCTTTTTAACATCTATGTAAAGAGACAACAATACAATACATTAATTTATAGAAACCAACTGTGTAGTTAACATTATTTACCACTGAAAATTTCCAATAGGTATTCTACTGAAAAAAACAGTCTTTGAAATATGTAATTAAGATTTCCAGTTACTCTTCCATCTTGTTTTAAAATGTCTGCAATAGAAAAACCAAAGCTATAATTATATTTCACGTAAAAGTGCCAGTTTCCTATCTTCATCATATTAAATTTCTAGAATAACTAGTGCACATTTTTGGTAGACTTCAGACTATATCATTATACCTTACACATGCTCTTTTTCACCTTGTTATCACAGCGAGCGCATGGAGGGAGCCTTGCACAATTTTTTTTTCTCTAATCTATTTGGATGACTTTCAGCCTACATCATACCGCGCAAAGCTATCATTAACAATTTTGGGGAAAAAGATTTTAGACAACCAGTTATTTACAAATTGGTTATGTGGATATGAATTACCAATATGAAGCACACTTTTTCTGGATAGTATAGTTTGTTCACGAAAAGTTAAAAAACTAACTTACAACTCGTGATTTTTTTCAAAAACTATGTTTTCTAGAAAGTTGAAATTTGTACTGTACATTATACGTGCCGGGGGACACTTTCTACCAAAAATGGATCTAAATCGAAAAATATTTTCACGTTTTTTGAAAATTTAAATTTTAACCGCTAGGTGCTATAAGAAAATTGTCAATGAGAAAATTGTAGAGCGTCACCGAAAACGTACAAATAGCATTGGCGCGAAAAAAATAGACGTCTTTTTCACTGAAAAAATAAGACTTGAAAAAGTGACAAGTTGGGCAAGCTAAAACAATTTTTTTTAATTCCATTGGGAGAGTAGTGTAACTTTAAGAAAGTCAGAAATTTGTTAATCTGGTGGTTAATGCAATAAACACCGCTGAAAAATCGTGGAGACAATGGCGAAGAAGGTATTACACGATTTAATTTTGTGGGATGAAAAATGTGAATTTTTAAAAAAAAAAAAGACATTTTATTTATCTACTTACAAACAAAATTTATAAGTACGTTTCGAAAATACCACCTTCGGCTGCAATGCAGGCTTGGGCGCGAACAATCATATTGTCGAAGGCGGCTTGAATCATTTCCGGGGTTACTTCCCGGCAAGCGCTTACAATTCGTTGACGCAGCCCTTCAAGGGTCTCAGCCGGAGTGGCGTACACCTTGTCCTTGACGGAGCCCCAAAGAAAGAAATCCAACGGAGTTAGATCGGGCGACCTTGCTGGCCAGTGTACGGGACCGTTTCTCCCTATCCATTGTTGTGGAAATTCGTTGTTTAGGTAATCTCTCACGGCTCTGGGGTAATGAGGCGGGGCACCGTCTTGCTGAAACCAGTCTTGCTCGTTGCGCCAACGGCAGTTCGTCAAGTTGTTGTTCTAGCTCATTTCTCAAGACATCTAAATAACTCTGGTCATTTAGATTTTGCGGTAAGAATACTGGACCAATTAAACGGTTTCCAATAAGACCAATCCAAACATTCAAGCGCCCAAATTGAAAATGGTGATGGTGTTCATATCCCCAGTGTGGATTTGTCTTCCCAAACATGATTATTTTGGTGATTGTAAGGGCCATCTCTTGCACACAAGGATTCATCCGAGAATAGCATGTTGCGGAGGAATTGCGGGTCGTCGTGCACGGAATTTAGCAGCCAGTTGCAAAAATCCAGCCGTTGTTGATCGTCTCCATCTCGTAAACCGTGGTGAAGCGTTGCTCTGTAAGGATGGTACTTATGCCTATGTAAAATTTCCCAAATGCGAGTTTTACTGCAAGCCAAATTGCATTAAACACCAGATTAACAAATTTCTGACTTTCATAAAGTTACACTACTCTCCCAATGGAATTAAAAAAAAGTTATTTTAGCTTTCCCTTCCCTAAACTGCAACCTTGTACCTCTTCGTGGTGGAAGGGAGTAACAGGTGGAGGGGCAACCTTCCATGCTGACCAACTAAAGCTCTGCTTCTTCCTTAAGCTAAGGTGTAAGGTATCGTGCTGAGGGCTGTGTGGTACCGGGGAAGCGAAAATACGGTATCATTAAGGATCCCCTCGGGGAACCAGGCGACACCCCGTTGTATTCTAGCCTTCCACCTGGACAGAGGATTAAGTGTGGTGACCGTATACTTTCCTCTTTACTCGTGGGATCTGCATGGATTCTTTAAACAAAACAAACAACAACAAACAGGGCAAGGGTCTGTCTTCGACAGTACCCGGCCAACAGGGATTGGGCAACCAATCTTCAAATAGCACAGGACAAGGGTCTATCTCTACCAGTACCCGGTCTGCAGGGTTAGGGTCCTCCCAAGGGGGTACCCAACCCGGACAAGGGTCTGGTTCTGGTGGTACCCAGTCAAAAACATCCAACAAGAACCTTAAGCGCAAAGAGCGCCGGAAGGTTCAAAAGCAGAAGGGGGCAGATGGTCCACAGTTAGGGGACGTAGTCAACCCTCCTTCTGGCAAAAGACTAAGGTCTTATAACTCGGCTGTATCTTCCGAGTCTCAGCAGAAGGCTTCCAAAAGGCCTAGACCTTAAAGTGAAGTTGCAGGGTCGACCAAGATGGCCATCATCAAAGATGGCTTTCCAGTCGCCACTATATCGGATGAGGAGTTTAACACCATCCAGTGTGGAATTCTTGAGCAGATAGATGGGATACCTTCGGGTAACCCTCTACCTCGCTTCTCGAATTTCCAACTATCCAGGGGTGCTATTACTTATATATGCGGTGACAATTTGTCATGTGAATGGTTGAAGAAGGAGTTCGACCAAAATGATAGGATGTTGGAGGGCACGAGGCTTCTGGTCACAGTAGCCAGTGCGCTTCCAAAACCTTTCAAGTTCGCCTTTAAAACCAAGAACGTCTGGACGAAGGACCCAGTTGTTCTTTTAAAGTGGTTGAGGGCCTACAACAGTGAGCTGAACACTCACTGCTGGAGGGTTGTAAACTGCATAGCAGAAAAAACCTCCATTCGCTGGATTTTCCAGATAGATGGGGGTTCGATGTCTGTTATTAGGAAGGCCGAGTTCAGGGCAGACACCGGCTGGGATAGGGGCATTTTCAAAGTGCTTCACGATCCAAGTTCGGGTAAACCCGAAGATGAGGCTACGGCCGGGTCAGACATGTCTGGCACAGAAGGTGGGAACATTCTGTTAGGTGGAGAGGATGCACTAACAGATGGGATGGGTGGTATCTCTATTTCAGATATAGAGGACACCTTGCTGGGTGCAGAACCCAATGTAAAGGGAGATGCCTCATCTAAAGGGGCAACAGAGGAGGATACAAGAAACTCTGAGGAAGCCGGAGGGAGTGGTGTGGTTCTCACACCCACCTCTGGGAATAATCAGTAGTGACGGGTACTCCTCTGCTATCTATCCGAGAAGATGGGCATCAAGGTGGTTCAGATAAACCTGCACCACTGTAAGGCAGCCTCAGCAGTATTATGCCGCAGGTTTGCACTGGAGGGCATAGACGTTGCACTCATACAGGAGCCATGGACTCTCAAGGGCCAAATTCTTGGTCTTAAAAGTGCAGGTAATGTCTTTTACGATTATAACTGCGATACACCTAGGACTTGCATACTAGTAAGAAAAGGAATTCATTCTCTTCCGCTATCTATGTACTTCTCTAGGGATACGACTGTAGTTAGACTGACGGGAGACGAAGAGCTAACTATAGCATCGGCATATTTCCCATATGATGAAACCATTTCCCCTCCATCACAGGAGGTGACCAACCTGGTCGACCACTGTGAGAGAGAGGGAAAGAGGCTGATCATCGGATGCGATGCAAATGCACACCACGTAGTATGGGGCAGCAGTAACTGCAACAGACGTGGCGAGGACCTACTGGAATATTTGGTTAGTACAAAACTTCATATTCTCAATAAACACAATGTACCAACTTTTGTTACTTGTAACAGAAGTGAGGTCATTGATCTTACGCTGTGTACAGAGAATGTCGCAGATGTAATTCATAACTGGCATGTGTCTAGTGAACCATCATTGTCGGATCACAGACACATCTGCTTTAGTATCCTGGTCAAACCTACCCGGGTTGACATAGGGATTCGTAATCCCAGACGTACGAATTGGTCTGGCTATAGGGAAGACCTAGGTCTTTATCTTAAAGATGAGAAGCCAAGGCTCTCATCGGTGCTGGACTTCGATTTGGCTGTTGATCATGTGCAACATGCTATAATCGATTCCTACCACCGAAACTGTCCAGTGAAGTCTACCAACCAGCCAAGGCTAGTTCCTTGGTGGACAGCTGAGATTGGTGGACTTCGCAACAACACAAGGAAGATCTTTAATCGGGCAAAAAAGACGGGCGACTGGGTTTCTTACAAGAGTACCCTAACCGCCTATCACAAAGATATTCGCGATGCCAAGAGGGCATCATGGAGAAGTTTTTGCGAGAATATATCTGATATTCCCAGCACTGCCAAACTAATGAAAATTATGGCACATGATAATACTAAACATCTCGACACCATTCTAGTGTTTCTTCTAGACTGGTTCTAAGCTGCTTGGATCTCCTTTTTAATCTCGGGACGCTTAATAAGGTTCAACTTTATTGGGTCCCTGGACATGAGGGGTATCATGGGAATGAAAAGGCTGACGTCTTGGCCAGGGAGGGTGCGACGGTTGGGTTCTGTGGACCAGAACCCGCTGTCCCTATCCCCCGTGGCTTTATACGCAGCCTGGTCTCCAAATACATGACTAACCATCAACTCGAGCTTTGGCTCGAGATGCATGGCCAAAGACCGGCTAAGGAGTTTATCCCTGGCCCCTCTAGGCAAAGTGCGAAAGAACTGCTTTCGCTCTCGAAATCTAGTATAAGGTTGGTTACTGGCCTGCTTACAGGTCACTGCCAGCTCAATAGACATTTAAATCTTATTGGTATCAGTGATGACCCACGTAGGGCCTGCAAGGCCGAGGAGGAGACTGCCTCTCACGTTCTTTGTAGCTGCGACTTTTATGCGGCTCAAAGGCTAGAGCATCTTGGGATGCATCAATTACAAACTAACGACTTCTTTAATATGCCGGCCAAAAATATTTTAAGGTTTGTGTCGGAGATAGGACTTTTCTAAGTCATGGGTCAGGGGTGCACAATGGACCTAGGGTCGAAGTGCATGGGTGGGCATTTATGCCTTCCCGCCCCCTCTCAATAATAACAGAAATTTGTTAATCTGGTGGTTAATGCAATAAACACCGCTGAAAAATCGTGGAGACAATGGCGAAGAAGGTATTACACGATTTAATTTTGTAGGATGAAAAATGTGAATTTTTTAAAAAAAAAAGACATTTTATTTATCTACTTACAAACAAAATTTATAAGTACGTTTCGAAAATACCACCTTCGGCTGCAATGCAGGCTTGGGCGCGAACAATCATATTGTCGAAGGGTGCTTGAATCATTTCCGGGGTTACTTCCCGGCAAGCGCTTACAATTCGTTGACGCAGCCCTTCAAGGTTCTCAGCCGGAGTGGCGTACACCTTGTCCTTGACGAAGCCCCAAAGATAGAAATCCAACGGAGTCAGATCGGGCGACCTTGCTGGCCAGTGTACGGGACCGTTTCTCCCTATCCATTGTTGTGGAAATTCGTTGTTAAGGTAATCTCTCACGGCTCTGGGGTAATGAGGCGGGGCACCGTCTTGCTGAAACCACAGTCTTGCTCGTTGCGCCAACGGCAGTTCGTCAAGTTGTTGTTCTAGCTCATTTCTCAAGACATCTAAATAACTCTGGTCATTTAGATTTTGCGGTAAGAATACTGGACCAATTAACCGGTTTCCAACAAGACCAATCCAAACATTCAAGCGCCCAAATTGAAAATGGTGATGGTGTTCATATCCCCAGTGTGGATTTGTCTTCCCAAACATGATTATTTTGGTGATTGTAAGGGCCATCTCTTGCACACAAGGATTCATCCGAGAATAGCATGTTGCGGAGGAATTGTGGGTCGTCGTGCACGGAATTTAGCAGCCAGTTGCAAAAATCCAGCCGTTGTTGATCGTCTCCATCTCGTAAACCGTGGTGAAGCGTTGCTCTGTAAGGATGGTACTTATGCCTATGTAAAATTTCCCAAATGCGAGTTTTACTGCAAGCCAAATTGCATTAAACACCAGATTAACAAATTTCTGACTTTCATAAAGTTACACTACTCTCCCAATGGAATTCAAAAAAAGTTATTTTAGCTTGCCCAACTTGTCACTTTTTCAAGTCTTATTTGGTCAGTGAAAAAGACGTCAATTTTTTTCGCGCCAACGCTATTTGTACGTTTTCGGTGACGCTCTACAATTTTCTCATTGACAATTTTCTTATACCACCTAGCGGTTAAAATTTAGTTTTCAAAAAACGTGAAAATATTTTTCGATTTAGATGCCATTTTGGTAGAAAGTGTCCCCCGGCACGTATAATGTACAGTACAAATTTCAACTTTCTAGAAAACATAGTTTTAGAAATAAATCACTTTTTCGAGCAAAAAAACACCCTGTATATTCCATCTGTGTATACACCAAAAAATAAGTTTGATTTAAGTTTGTATTTATTTGTTTTACACATTTTAGTTGATTTTAAGTAGGCTCAAGTTCAGGGCCGTAACCAGGGGGGGGGGGGGGCGGTCGGGCCGTGCCCACCCTGGACCGTATGGTTGTATGTACAATTTTTTTTAATTGGTTCCATTGCGTGCCCACCCTGAAATCAAATCCTGGTTACGGTGCTGCTCAAGTTGTCAGCATATTTCAATAAACAAGTTAAAGGGGTGATGAGTTATTAATATTTAGTTGGTATTTGCCTCAAATACAAACTTAAAACCAACTTTAAGTAGCTCCTAGACAACCTTTTTTTTTAGTAAGGGTTTGGATTTTTTTCGTTCATAGTCTTAATAACAGGGTTTATTAGTTAGATAAATAGTTCAGTGGTGCAATTACTCGAAATATAAAAGTAGCAATTCCCAATGTTACAGTTAATTACTAGCTACTATAAATCAATACTAATAAAAAAGTTCCATATAAAAACTTACCATATCTGCTTAAAACAATCATCCACCTTTCAATTCTGCTAAAGGCTCGAACAACTTTAAAAACTAAATTATCGAGTGAATAAAATGAAGCTGCTAATCTCGGAACAGTCTCTGACATCTTATATTTCATCTGCAAACTATAAAATGATTGATAGAATTATAATTTATAATGAACTTAAATTTTTACACCTTACCAGAATGTAATATATGGTAAAAGCTTCTGAAGATAGGACACATATTTAGACACACTATTCACAAAAATTGAACTTGTGAACGCATTAGACTGTAAAAAAATTGTCTTCATTAGTGTTAATTTGATGATACTACAATCATGTATTAAAATTAATACAACTTACCCAAAGTAAGGTCGAATTATTTTGTCGTTTTGAGTGAAAATTCATGAAAGATTCTTCAATTGCCTTCAAATATGTTGGATGTTCATGTAAATGTTCTACAAACTACAAAATTAAACATAAATTATTAATTAAATATAAGTTCCATAAATTCCAAAAGGGTTCAAACACTAAGAAAAATGATAAAGGAAACTTCAAACACATTTATGAGCTGTTAAATAAACTGCTGGAATATATTCAGGTTACACGTCCCATCAATTTCAGGTTCTGATTGGGCAGTGGGTTGAATACTCCTCTTCAAAAGTCGCTTGGTGCCTTGGGTATTAGCCTAGCTGATTACTATTTTTTTTTAAATCAGGGTAGAGGCTGGTAAATTTAACTGAGCTGAAGTAATATGGTGTAACGCGAAGGCTGCAATCAGTTTCATATCTCCGCGAATTTTTATTTCCGCAAAAAAATTTTGACCCCGAAACGTTCAGTATCGTCTAAAGTATAAAAAAAAATGCATAAAGTAGGATATGTAATACCTTTAGCTATGGTTATCATTTTGGGAAAGTTCTTTCGCCAAAAAAAATCATTTTTGACATTAAATTACATGGGAATGATAAGCAGTTGCAGAATAGGGGAATGGGGTACATTATCATTATCAGGAAACTATAGAGGTATACACTTGGAATGTCTAAGGTTTCATTGGGACGGTGATACGAAAGCGCACCGAGAAAAAGGCGGGGCTTAACTACGTCAAGTGTAAGATGTAAACACGACATTTCTAATTCATTGGCTTGAGGTTGACGCGAAAAGAATGCGTCGTCATGGAAACAACCCTTACCAAAAAATAAGTGGTCTTGTAACTTTTTAAGTTGGTTTTAAGTTGATATTTGGAACAAATGCCAACTAAATACCAACTAAAAACCTACTTAAAAACCACTTTACACCAACTTAAAACCAACTAAAAGCATTCTTAATAAAGACCACTTAAAACCAACTTAAAACTTACTTAAAAAGACCTCTTAATAAAGACCACTTAAAGCCAACTTATAACCTACTTAAAAATTATAAGAAATTATCTAACCACTAAAAACCAACTTTAAAAAATGAGTATTTTCCAGCCAACTTAAAAACAACTTATTACCTCTTTAAATAGTTTATTAAAATATGCTGGCAACTTGAACCTACTTAAAACCAACTTAAAACCAACTTAAATGTGAAAACCTACTAAATACCAACTAAAAACCAACTTAAAACCAACTAAATACCAACTAAAAACCAACTTATTTTTTGGTAAGGGAAATAGGCGGTCTTCCCGCTCAAAATAGACTTATAAAACAATGGATCTAAAAACCTCAATTTGTTATCGTACTTAATATTTTAAAGTAATTATAATGTTCTTCGTGAAAGAAGTGTATTGATACCTAATTTCAGGTATTTGTATGGTTATAAAAGAGATAATCAGGTAAGCTAATAATATAATAACCATGACTAGGCTTAATGACGAGTTTTCAACGAATTAGTGTAGCGAGGCGCAAGAGTTTTTCTCGTGAGTTTTCCCGCTTTAAGACACGCCCGTTTCTACTAGCTTCATCACGGCCGTAAAAATCTTCCTTAGACATTCCAAGTGTATACCTATATAGTTTCCTTCCTGTCATTATATATTAGAATGATAAAAAACTTACTTTTTTTAGAACATTAGACTCTGTATTTGATGAAAGTCCACAATTAATAAAGTTTTCTATTTGCTGCTCCATATACATGTGCAAATCAGAAAGTTTTCGAAGAAACTCAACAAGATTTGAACCAAATAAGGATAAACAGCTAATGACATCTCTCCAATATTGCATTGCAAAGACTGGACACTCAAGATTCATTAAATTCATATTTCCTAAAAATTGACTTGCATTTAAACCCATGTAAAATTAGCAAACAAACCCACATGCTTTTAAATAAATAATGTTATCAAAAACATAGCAAACAAATTCTAAAAATCACTGTATAAAAGTTTCAAAAAATTACAGGTGGCGCTAAAAACTCATATCCGGTGCCCCTGGATAGAAGAAAAACAAAAAATAACACCTAGCTAACAAGGACTTTGCCTTAGGAAGCTAGCCCGTGCAACATCCTTTAATGTTTAATCCATGTTTTGTCCACAAGTTCTATGGTTTTCCCTTTCCATAAAAACTGCTAGTCGTTAACGGTTGTGTAGGGAGCTGTTGGCTCACGTGGCATGAGGGTCTTGTCACCACCCTCCTACGTAATCTAACCCGGCCACCTAAATTAAAGGCAATAAAAGTCCCTAGATGACTTGGGCCTTAAATGGCCTAGCTGATTAAACTAACAAGGAGACTACCCGAGGTGTAACTCATCGATTTTGTTTAAATTCAGGGATTAAGTAAACCTTCATGTAACTTAAAAAACCCAAAAGGGAAAAAATGCGATGGTCTTTAGTTTTACCATGGCAACCAAAAATGTTTTTGACAACTAAATTATTATATTTCCCTATGTAAATTAACATGGCAAAATCAAAGATTCTAAGGGTCCCTCTCTCCCCCCTTATGAAATTATTCATAAACAAAGGTGGTTAAATTTGGGTAAATATCTAATTTTGGGTAAATATCCAATTTTGGGTAAATATCCAATTTTGGGTAAATATCCAATTTTGGGTAAATATCCAATTTTGGGTAAATATCCAATTTTGGGTAAATATCCAATTTTGGGTAAATATCCAATTTTGGGTAAATGTCCAATTTTGGGTAAATGTCCAATTGTGGGTAAATGTCCAATTGTGGGTAAATGTCCAATTGTGGGTAAATGTCCAATTTTGGGTAAATGTCCAATTTTGGGTAAATGTCCAATTTTGGGTAAATGTCCAATTTTGGGTAAATGTCCAATTTTGGGTAAATTTACAATTTTGGGTAAATTTACAATTTTGGGTAAATTTACAATTTTGGGTAAATATCTAAATTTTGGTAAACTTCTAAATTTGGGGTCATTCCACGATAAATCGACCAATTTTTTTGGAATTTACCAAATTAGTAAAAATTAGTCTTAAGGGTTATTCTGGTTGATCTAAATTTAAATGGGTAAATTCAGGTAAATTGATAAAATTGATATAAAATGTCTGAATTTGGGTAGATTGATAAGGTACTGTAAATTGGGTGAATTCATATCTAATATCTTTATTTGTTTAGATTTATCAGGCACTGTAAATTGGATAAAATTTTACCAGCTACTGTGAATTGGTTGAAATTTTATCAGCTACTGTGAATTGGATGATATTTTATCAAGTTTTTAAATTGAATAAAATTCGAGCAGGTTAATTATGTAAATTTAATTCGAAAAGCTTTATTAAGTACGTGTAAAATGAAAGTTAAACAATATTGTTTAAGATAATTTTTAATTTAAATGAAATATTTGAATGTATTTATATAGAAACCAATTTAGACATTGGCCCAAAATAAGACATTGACCCAAAATTTGATATTTACCCAAAATTGGATATTTACCCAAATTTAACCACCTTTGTTTAAATTTTTTTTGAATAATTTCATAAGGGGGGACACCCTTAGAATCTTTGATTTTACCATGTTAATTTACATAGAGAAACATAATATTTTAGTTGTCAAAAACATTTTCGGTTGCCATGGTAAAACTAAAGCCCATCGCATTTTTTCCCTTTGGGGTTTTTTAAGTTACATGAAGGTCTAATTAATCCCTGAATTTAAACAAAATCGATGATTTACACCTCGGGTAGTCTCCTTGTAAGTTCAAGCAACAAATTTAAGAAAACTACCTAAAGAAGGGTAAATTAAAAATTTATGATATTAATACTTTTAGGTACGTTCAAAATTCAGTCATGGATATTTATTTTTTCTGAAAAATGTTTAAGTTTTCGTTGAACTTGGAAGTCAAGATTGAAACACCATCGGACATTCACATTTTCCAATCCGAATAATATTTATTTAGGAAAAGTTGCCTATATGAAATTTATGTTTTCTATTAACAGAAAAAGCACCTTCAACCATGTTATAGTTCTACAATATTTAAAGTAATCTGATATTTTATTACAGGGGTATCGTTTATACACCCTTATGCATAGCATACCTACATTATAAAAATATATGATTATAGATAAAATAAAATTTATAGGAAAATTAAACAAATATTTTATATTTGTAGATACAAGGATATATACTTCTTTATCTACACCGAAGAATGATTCAAGTCAGGGTATAACTGTGTTCAGATTTCAATATAATAAAGAGAAAATCATTTACTTGAATCAACAAAAGGAAGTCTTTCTTGTAAAATAAAAAGTGCGGATGATAGCTTCTTCCCAAGCTCTGTTTCTACTTTTTCTAAATCTTCCCTACTGTGAAAACAAATAAAGAACATTAAACAAGTACACAAATGAAAAACTTTAAACAAAAAAAGAATAAAAAGTATAAGGCAACCAAAAGTAATACATAAAATTTTTAATTATTCACTCATTTATGGTTTAGTGGTTAAAAAAGTGCACTAACAAGGAGACAACCCGAGGTGATAATCACCGATTTTGTTCAAACTCAGGTATAGTGTACACCTCCATGTACCTTAAAAAACCTGCAAGGAAAAAGTTGCTAAGGGCTTTTGTTTTGCCATGGCAACCGAAAACGTTTTTGACATCATGATTTGGAATATTTCCCATTGAAAATAACATGGGAATCTGAAGGATTTTAAGGGTCCCCCCCCCCTGTGAAACCTTTAAAGAAATGAAAAAAATTAAAAATTTCAAAAACGTTAAAAAACATTTAAATTGATTTTAAAAATTTAATTTAATCAAGTTTAAGTGCAGTTTGGTCAATTGTTATTTTCAATGGGAAAAATTCCAAATCACGATGTCAAAAACGTTTTCGGTTGCCATGGCAAAACGAAAGCCCATCGCAACTTTTCCCATGCAGGTTTTTCAAGTTACATGGAGGTGTACATTATACCCGAGTTTGAACAAAATCGGTGATTATCACCTCGGGTCGTCTCCTTGTAAGTATTTGGGATTTCCAACAATTCATTCAGAAAATACCTAGTAAATTCTGAATATCTACTGAGGATTGTTGCCAGCACTGCCACTTATAACCACTATAGTTCATAATTATCTAATGAATCCAAATTAAATTTCCAATACTTTTTGACAAAAAATTAGGCAAAGATTTTATTCCTTTTACATCATAGTTTTCTACAAAACCTTGTAGTGAGAGCACATGATTACAAAAAAATACCCGAATTGTTCGGAATTAACATACAGATCTGAAAATTGATGTACACATTCCTCTAACTATACTCTCGACTACCTAATTTTTATTTTAAAGAAAAACCTACTGGAAAAAAGTTTATAAGCTTGTGGCTTAGGACGCCCACATCTTCGTATGAAATGTGTTTTTAAAATATATATTCTAAATTGCGCGGCATTTCCCAACTTTACAAATAAAAAATGTTTAATTGCATGTAGCTCGGGTCCCTTACCAAAAAATAAGTTGGCTAAAAAATATTTAAACTTGGTTTTAAGTAGGTTTTAAGTTGGTATTTGAGACAAATACCTACTTAAAACCTACTTAAAACCTACTTAAAACCTACTTAAAACCAACTAGAAGTAGACTTAAAACCAACTCTGATTTTGCTTAATGGAGGCAACTTAAAACCAACTTAAAACCAACTTGAAACTTGCTTAATAAAGACTACTTAAAACCAACTTAAAACTTACTTAAAACTTACTTAATAAAGACAACTTAAAGCCAACTTGAAACTTACTTAGTAAAGACAACAACATGTTTAGTGGGTGGCCTACCACCAGGGTATTTGCACTGCAGGCAAGTCAATATAAAGGCGGACTGACAGAAGCAAACCTAGGCCTTTAAACCACTTAACAACTACTAAAATATACATATACATACTCCCTTTAAAACTATATATTAAGGGGGGCGCAAAAGCGGCTAAATACCTCGGGCGCCATTTTCTCTCGCTACGCCTCTGCTGGAACAACACTAGTCAAAAGCATGAAATGTGCCTGAAATATTCTGTTAAAGAGCGACCCTTGGACGGATCGTTACAAAGTACCCTCGTAGGTTCTTAGAAATATAAATACGTTCTTTGCATATTTGGACGAGCGTAGTTATTTAGTAGAAAAATATTCGTCAAAACATTTTAAACCTTCTCGCGATACAAGCACAAACTTAAAGCCAACTTAAAACCAACTTAAAACCAACTTAAAAATAATATGAAATTTTCCGACCACTTAAAACCAACTAATTACCAACTTAGAAAAAATAAGAATTTTCCAGCCTACTTAAAACCTACTTAAAACCAACTTATTACCCCTTTAACTAGTTTCTTGAAATATGCTGGCAACTTGAGCCTACTTAAAACCAACTTAATATCAACTAAAATGTGTAAACCAACTAAAAGCCAACTAAAAACCAACTTATTTTTTGGTAAGGGTATAATATCCCAGCCTTATTATTCTGAATAGGAAATTTTACTTGTTGCCCACTTTGGTACTCATTTCCAGGATTCGTAATTTTTGTTTATTTTCTAATTGTATTTGTAGATACCTTTGACCCGTGTTTCCCCCCCTTTTTTTTAAATATTTTGCATTTTCTTGTTGGAATTTTCATTGATGCTTTTTTCCTTACAGTTTGATTTCATTTATAAATGTATTATTATCTTTGGGTATGTCAGTACGCAAGACACAATTAGCTTAACAGACAACCCTTACCAAAAAATAAGTGGTCTAAGAACTATTTCAGTTGCTTTTAAGTTTGTATTTGAGACAAATACCAACTAAAAACCTGCTTAAAAACAACTTAAAACCAACTAAAAACTTACTTAAAATGTTACTTAATAAAGACCACTTAAAACCCACTAAATACCAACTTAAAGAAAAAGGCATTTTCCCACCAACTTAAAACCAACTTATTACCAACTTAACTAGTTTACTGAAATATGCTGACCACTTAAAACCAACTTAATATCAACTTATTTTTTGGTAAGGGATCTAATTTTTCATTCTGAATTTGTTTCTAATCTTTGGCACTTACTCAAACAATTTGGCAATCTCAAATCAAATAAATTTTTAACGTAATGACAACAAGTGAATTGTTGTCAATTTATCGAGCAGGTTAGGCAAAATACTTCTTATTTTTAGCTCTGATTCCATAAAGGTTCAAATCAAGTAGTGAATCATTATAAAATTTAAAAGCTTATTTAACAACAGGCATAAATTTTAGATACAAACTTACTACCAGGTGCATGCAATATCTAAAAAGAGTAGAGGGAGGCTCTCTGTAGTAGATAGAAAGCTATTAAGTGAAAATCTAGCTTTCTTTGGTGACAGTAAGTTTACTATAGAAAAAAAATGACAGACATGCAAAATGGCCCTAATCATGTAAAAACTAAATAAGAAAGCATATCACATGAACATGTATAACCATCACAAAAAGTGACAAAAATTCCCTTACCAAAAAATAAGTTGGCTAAAAAATATTTAAACTTGGTTTTAAGTTGGTATTTGAGACAAATACCAACTTAAAACCTACTTAAAACCTACTTAAAACCAACTAGAAGTAGACTTAAAACCAACTCTGATTTTGCTTAATGGAGGCAACTTAAAACCAACTTGAAACTTGCTTAATAAAGACTACTTAAAACCAACTTAAAACTTACTTAATAAAGACAACTTAAAGCCAACTTGAAACTTACTTAGTAAAGACAACAACATGTTTAGTGGGTGGCCTACCACCAGGGTATTTGCACTGCAGGCAAGTCAATATAAAGGCGGACTGACAGAAGCAAACCTAGGCCTTTAAACCACTTAACAACTACTAAAATATACATATACATACTCCCTTTAAAACTATATATTAAGGGGGGCGCAAAAGCGGCTAAATACCCCGGGCGCCATTTTCTCTCGCTACGCCTCTGCTGGAACAACACTAGTCACAAGCATGAAATGTGCCTGAAATATTCTGTTAAAGAGCGACCCTTGGACGGATCGTTACAAAGTACCCTCGTAAGCTCTTAGAAATATAAATACGTTCTTTGCATATTTGGACGAGCGTAGTTATTTAGTAGAAAAATATTCGTCAAAACATTTTAAACCTTCTCGCGATACAAGCACAAACTTAAAGCCAACTTAAAACCAACTAATTACCAATTTAGAAAAAATAAGAATTTTCCAGCCTACTTAAAACCTACTTAAAACCAACTTATTACCCCTTTAACTAGTTTCTTGAAATATGCTGGCAACTTGAGCCTACTTAAAACCAACTTAATATCAACTAAAATGTGTAAACCAACTAAAAGCCAACTAAAAACCAACTTATTTTTTGGTAAGGGGTGGTAAAGGTGGTAAAGTTATGATTTTTTTTACGGTGATACATGTCATAGTAATACTTAAAACCTGATACGGAACCATATAGATATATTTTTTTACATCCCTTACCAAAAAATAAGTTGGTTTTTAGTTGGTATTTAGTTGGTATTCACATAATAGGTTGATATTAAGTTGGTTTTAAGTGGTCAGCATATTTCAGTAAACTAGTTAAGTTGGTGGGAAAATGCCTTTTTCTTTAAGTTGGTATTTAGTTGGTTTTTAGTGGTCAGAAAATTACATATTTGTAAGTTGGTTTTAAGTAGGTATTTAATTGGTTTTAAGTTGGTATTTGTCTCAAATACCAACTTAAAGTATTTCCTAGACCATTTTTTTTTGGTAAGGGAATTGACATTTTTTACAATTTTACCTTTTTGGTAAAGTTATTAATTTTTTTACAGTTACACCTGTCATAGTACTTCTTAAAACCTGATATGGAACCACATCTAGATATTTTTTTACTTGACTTTTTTATTTAAATAAATAAATATCTTGACGTGGTTGTAAGTAGTACTATGACACGTATAAATTCATAACTTTACCACCTTTACCACCTAAGCCACACTTGATTTACCATTTTTCCCTATAGAGAAAAAGGTTAAATCGTTAAAAACGTCAAGTAAAAAAAAATCTCGATGCGGTTCCATATCAGATTTAAGAAGTACTATGACCATCACCGTAAAAAAATTATAACTTTCCCCCCGACGTTATGCACGATTTATTATTTTTCCCTATGGAGAAAAAGGTAAAATCGCAAAAAACGTCAAGTAAAAAACATATCTCGATGTGGTTCCATATCAGGCTTTACGTAGTACTATGACACGCATCACCATAAAAAATTTAAAACTTTACCACCTGAGCTACACACGATTAACCATTTCTGTTGAGTATAATATTAATTTGTCTTTGATTAAAGAGTTTAGGTTTTGTTCGGTTAATGTTTATCAGATGACACATGATAAGATAAGATAAGATTTGTTTTTTGGGTGGGCCATGTGACCTTATTTTGTGGAAGGGTTTTTTGTTGTCTGGTCTGGCAGACAAGTGCTTATCAGAGAGATTGTTATTGGAATGGCGAGGTAACTAGTTTTTGAAATGATGCCTCTTAGCTTAGTTCGTTTAGTCTTCTGTAAATAATGTATATAACTTTTAACTTATTTACTAAACGTGTTCTAACCTCTACTTGGCCTCGTTTTTGTCCCAACAATTTCTTATTCGTTAAGTTGTGAAGATGTGGTGCAACTTAGAATACGTAATTTGAAAAACACTCACAAACAAAGATGCGCACGTCCTCGGAACAAGTGGGTTGTTTGCTTAAAAACTTTTTCCAGTAGGTTTTTTTGAAAAATAAAATTTAAGTAGTCGAGAGTATAGTTCTAAGCATGTGTATATAAATTTTCAGAGCTGTATACCAATTCCGAACAATTTATCACCATGCGCTCTCACTATTGATACGCAAAGTGAAAGACAATTATTAGCTCATACACTTAACTAAACAGATGGTGAAACAAAATCTTGAACAATACCTACCAAATTGATTCTTGTTCTCTACTGTCAAATAGTTCCTTTTCAAGATTTCTTAATCGAATCTGAATAAAAAATACTTAAATTGAATAACAAGTAATTCTACGATGAAAAATAGGGGAAATAAGTTCATATACTTTGGTTTATCTAACTTCCGAATGTATTAAAAGTCATTAGAAAATAGTAGCTTGGAAAAGTTCCAGAACAAAAATACATAACTTACTTCAATTTTGGCACGATCTTCGGTAAGTTTTTGGATCGCTAGATCTTTAGCATTGACGTTCTCACTATACTTTGCTTCCTGTTGAATTGCTTCAGCTTTGAGCTGCAACAGCTCTTCAGACAGATCTTCGACTAATTTTTTTTGTTCAAGTTCAGTATTGTAAACCTGATAATAAATCACTTTCAAGTTAAATGATTTGCATATACAGGGTGTCCACTAAAAAATGAACCAGGGCGAGTATCTGAAAATCGGTTTTATTTACGAATTGGAAATTTCCAGGTCACATAATGTGTAGGGGGAACACCTACTATGAAAATGTCGATGACCTTGAACCATATCTTCAAGGTCATCCAAAAATTATCTCGAGTGTTAGAAAGTTGGTTCCAGTTAGAAAAGTATTCCCTGTCACGTTTTAGGTCTAACTAGCTTTGACCCGGTCGGGTTAGGCCAATAGGTAGTCGAGAAAATTGTTACTAAAATCACAAAGGTCGTAAAAGGGAAAATTGAAAGAAAGCGCTAATAACTTGAAAACCAGTCGTGTTACATTATTATAAGTTATTTATAATATAGCAGTTTTTCTGGATATTGAGGGAGCCTTTGATAATGTCTCAAGCGCAGTTATACTTAAGGCTGCGAAAAGATTTGGTATCAATGACACATTATGCCTTTGGATCAAATCTATGTTAACCGACCAGAAAGTGACATCCTCCTTGCTGGGTGACTCCCTTATGGTCTCCACCAGTCGTGGTTGCCCACAGGGGGGGGAAAGTGTTCTCTCCCCTTCTTTGGTGCCTGGTGGTCGATGAGCTTGTTCGGAGGTTGAACAGGGGAGGATGCCGCTGTTTCGGTTACGCTTATGATATTGCTATCATCATTACTGGGAAATTCCCGGTAACAGTGAAGGACGTAATGAGGAGGGCTCTAGCATCAGTTGAGATCTGGTGCAGGGAGGTCAACCTCATGGTTAATCCTAATAAAACTGTCATGGTTCCTTTTACTCGTAAAAGGATAAAAGGCATGTTCGAGGGTATTTGGAAAGGACCTAGTGGAGAGCACCGAGGTGAAGTACCTCGGGGTCATCCTGGATAGCAAGCTAACATGGAAGCCACACCTTGACAATATAGTCAAGAAGGGAAAAATGTTATTTTGGAGAACTAGAAGTACAGTTAGCTTCTCTGGAAATTCTCCTGAATATGCTTCCTCTCCACCTTTTTATTGAGGAAGCTGCCTTTTTAGGTGCCTATAGGCTTAACCAAAATGGCTGGTGGAAAGCTAATAATTGGGAGCATAGCCACACCAAGCTTTATCGAGATATTTCCAATCAGATGCCGACTATGACAATGGGTTCTGATATGATGGTTACTAAATTTCAATTTAGTAAACCTTTTGAGGTCAACTTCCCCTAGCCGTAGTATTCTTTCTAAACTGGTTCTTAGCTGCTTAGATTTCCTCTGTGCTCTTGGGTTGCACAATAAAGTTCAACTTTGTTGGGTACCTGGGCATAAGGGGCATCTTGGGAACGAAAGGGCCGACGCCTTGGCCAAGGAGGGTGCAAGGGCTGGGTTCATTGGACCAGAACCTGCTCTCCCCATCTCCCGGGGACTTGTACGCGGCCTGATCTCCAAGTTTAGGTCAGATTGTCAACTCAGACAATGGCCTGAGATTGAGGGTCAAAGGCAGGCCAAAGAGTTTACTCTTGGCCCTTCTAGGGAGAGAGCCAGAGAATTACTCTCGCTCTCTAGGGCTAGTATTAGGATTGTTATTGGCCTACTTACAGGCCACTGCCATCTGAACAGACATTTAACTCTCATTGGGGTCAGTGATGACCCGATTTGCAGAGCTTGTCTAGCTGAGGAGGAAACTGCCTCACTGGGTACTCTGTAGCTGCAATTACTATGCAGCCCAGAGATTTGAGCATTGGGGTCTCTAACATCACGGCCAGGCAGATTTTAAGCTTTGTGTCAGCAATAGGACTTACTTAAGTCGCCCAGTTTGGGGATGCACAATGGACCTTAGGTCGAAGTGTTTTGGCTTGCCACTCCACTCAATAATAATAATAATAATAATAATATTATAAGTTATTTCTCAAGGTCATTTTCGAATGTCCTTGAAGACATGGTTCAAAGCTACTTTGACGAGAATGTGGTGATACGCATTGTTCTAAGACATGGTTCAAGGTCATCGACATTTTCATAGTAGGTATTCCCCCTACACGCTCTATGCGACCTGAAAATTTCAAATTCGTACCTAAAACAGATTTTGAGATATTCACCCTCGTTCATTTTGAGTGGACACCCTGTACATTAAAGTTTCACTAGATTCATACATTTTTTTAATTTCTAACTGTCAACAAATGGTTTTGGATATATTGGAAGAATTAGTGTTCAGTCTTTTTTAAATTATTTATTAGTTTAGTTTATTTGAACTTATTTTGAATTTATCAGTTTAAACATTTGGAGGGAATATAACCTCTAGTATTCCAGACAGCCTTCTGGCTATCAAATTTAAGGAGCTGCTTTATGTTTTGTTGTGATGGTAATCTTAAAATGTTTTGGGTCTTCTGACTTAGGCCTAGGATGGCGTTGGCAAAATTGCACTACAGCGGCCTCATGTAATTTCGTGGAGAATGTAGCACTTGACGCGTAGATTACGAAACAATTTTTTTTGGGCCGCAAATGATAATTAAATTAACTTAATTTTAAAAATTTTGTAATTTTAGGGAATTACCGTTTTTTTGTATTTTTTGTGGTGGAGAATGTAGCACTTGACGCGTAGATTACGAAACTATTTTTTGGGCCGCAAATTATAATTAAATTAATTAACTTAATTTTAAAAATTTAGTAATTACCGTGTTTTTTTATTTTTTTTGTGGCGGAGAATGTAGCACTTGACGCGTAGATTACTAAACCAATTTTTTTGCGGCCGCAAATGATAATTTTTTAATCATCTTAACTTTTAAAAAAGGCGTCATTTTAGGAGTTTAGTAACGTTTTTCTAATACTAAACTCCCCGTATTGGCGCCTGACGCACTTTGAGATTCCCCGTATTGGGGCCTGACGGCGCCGCGCACCCGCTTCGCTCAAGCGCTAGGGCCGCGCAGCGCCTCCCCAACCCCATACTAAAAAAAGCGATGGGCCATCTATAACGCGACCTAGAGGACAGTACCAAGCCTTACGCATCAAGTATATATTTTTAATCTCAACCAGAAAAAAGTGGCCCAAAAATAGAAAACACCTAGAAAATGAACAAAAACTGTAATAGATTTGATAACGTACGGGAATATCACTTTGTGGCCCAAAAATACAAAACACCGAGAAAATGGACAAAAACTGTAATTGATTTTATGAAAAATGTAATATCACCTGGAATTCATTAGGACACAGAAACTGTGGTGTCGGCGAACACACGACGGAAATAAGTACAACGAAACACGTGAAAATGCCCAAAAATTAGAAATTTAAAATTACATTAAAAAATTAAATAATCATTTGCGGCCAAAATAAAAATTACCCTCGGCATCTACGTGACAAGGTCTATCAGGCGCAACCAAAATTAATATAAAATTCAATGAAAATGAGAAATTTTTAAAATTAAAAAAATTAAATTAAACAATTAAATACTCATTTGCGGCCAAAATAAAAAATACCATCGGCATCTACGTGACAAGGTCTATCAGGCGCAACCAAAATTAATATAAAATTCAATGAAAATGATAAACTTTTAAAATTAAAAAAATTAAGTTAAACAATTAAATAATCATTTGCGGCCAAAATAAAAAATACCCTCGTCATCTACGTGATAAGGTCTATCAGGCGCAACCAAAATTAATATAAAATTCGATGAGGCCGCTGTAGTGAGGGCGTTTGTTTGCTATATGTGAGGCGGTCAAAATGGCTGTCTCACTGGCCGAACGTTGTTTCGCAAAGCGCACTTTTGTCCGGGGCTGGTTGTTTTGGTGGCCGCTGTAGTGCTTAAGGCGGAGCAGCGGGGTACAAATACATATACTTATGTAGTGCACTTCACCCTGAAACGGCTATTTCAGGATATTCCTATCAGTTAGAAACTGGTTTACATAGGAGTCCGCGTTATTAATTTAAATTAAATCTAAAATTCAAAACCAAAGAAAGGATAAAATACTACAATTTTGTCACCAATTTTCAATTATATAATTTTATAGGTCTTTTTTTTAAATATTAAAAGAGTTCTGACTTTTTAGCACTGCTTCTAGTGAGTTCCATAACCTTATACCGTTTACTCTTATGCTTTTATTACTAAATGAATTAAGGTAACTCTGAGTATTAAAGTTAATATTAGTGTTTCTTGTGACGTACTTATGGTTTTGATTGAGGGACGAGTTGAATATTTCTAAGGCATATCTGGGGCATTTTTTGTTATGGATTTTGTACATTAGTAGTAAGGTGTGGTAGTTCGCTCTTTGCTGTAAGCTCATCCAACTTAGCTCCTTTCTTGCTTCTGATGCAGAAGATCTTGGGGGTATATGTAGTATAGCTCTGGCTCCATTATTTTGCAAGGTTTGTAGTTTTGTAGGGGCCGCTAGTTTAGAGTGACGAAGAAAGCACTTGGCTTGGCGCAAGACTATTCCCGTATATATAGGAGCCCCCTAGCTAGATAAAGGAGACTAGCAGAAACGTAGCCGAAGATAAAAGTCGTGATGAAGAATAGCTCCGTGGCAGCCGTAAGAGTATGAACCAATAAACTATGATATATAACTATCAAAGCATCTTCCCTAAACAAATAAATATAAGACGTGTAATCTCTCCAGAAGTTGCAGTAAACGGTAAGGAGAGTTTATTACAGTTTCTTCAGATTTGTTTTGGGTGCGGCGTTGTAAAATATATCACCATAGTCAAACATTGATTGCACCAAGGCATTATACAAGATACAGAGGGTTTCTCGGTTGAGGCTTGATATATATGGTTTAAATAGCCAGAACTTTTGTTTTACTTTGGTGAATGTATAGTCAATGTGGCAAGACCATTTAAGCTCATCATCAAAGATTAGACCCAGGTATTTAAATGTACTAACCCTCTGAATTTCCATTTTCGGCAGCTCCGTTATAATTGATGCTATTTGTTTTTTGGCCTAATTTGGTGAGAAGATCACAAAGCAGATTTTTTGATGTTGAGGTGTAATCCTTTAGAAAGTAATACATTACGCAACATGAGGATATCATTCTCAAGATTACCTATTGCATTATCTAGGTTTTTATCTGAATTGAGCAGAGTGCTATCGTCAGCGTATTCAATTAGCTTTGATGTAATTAAGGCTTTGTGGTTATCACTAGTGTATAGGTTAAAGAGAAGCGGTCCGAGCACACTACCCTGGGGAACTCCGGTTTTGACCAATAGTGGTTTAGAGGTGTTCCCATTGACTGATACTACTTGCGTTCGTTCACTAAGATAGGAGATAAACCAATCCAGTGATGCATTTTCTAGACCAATCCTCTTTAATATTTCAATTAAAGTGTTGTGTTTGACACTATCAAATGCTTTGGACATGTCGAGGAATGATACTACGACATATTTGTCAGCTTCGAGTTGCTGTATGATGCGCTCATGTAAATTCAGGGTACATGTCATTGTAGAATGGTCTGGGAGAAAGCCGGATTGCATGTGGTAGAATATGTCGTTATTGTGGGTCAGGACTGGAGCTATAATAATTGACACTGGAAGTCCGTCGGTGCCTGTGGCCTGACTGTTGGGAAGTGATTTTAAGTGATTGAACACT
This sequence comes from Leiobunum rupestre, assembly GCF_980474605.1. Classification (NCBI taxonomy): domain Eukaryota; kingdom Metazoa; phylum Arthropoda; class Arachnida; order Opiliones; family Sclerosomatidae; genus Leiobunum; species Leiobunum rupestre. The sequence continues at coordinate 16,885,265 of NC_143389.1, forward strand.
GTTTTGGTGCTTACCTCCTGGAAATAGAATTTAGAGTTGCTGGTCTCAGTTAATGCCAGTGGATCTTGATGACACCCTAATAGATTGGGTGCTTGACGATTAGTGAAGTACTCATTTAGGCAGGATGGGATGTCCGATGGATTATTTATTAGGACGCCATTGACTTCTAGGGCAGTTAGTGAGTTGGTTTTTGGTTTTATAAGCGTTCTCAGTACTTTCCACATATTTCTCGTGTTACACTAACCATTTTGTTGTTTCTTAAAATAGTTAGTTTTTTCAGCTTTGATTAAACTAGTAACTCTATTTCGCAGGCCGCGGTATAGCCTTGTCAAGACGGGGTTTTTATGCGACTTCCTTTTAATCATGTCGCGGGTGTGCATCAGGTGTTTAATATCGTTGGTGATCCAAGGGGATGTAGTGATCGACTTACGTTTGTGGATAATGGGTGCATACGTGTCCAGGTGTTTAAGGATGATTGTTTCTAATTGCCCTACTCCATGGTCAATGTTGACCATTTGGAAATTACTTAGAGTTTTGGTTAAAGATCCTATAAACTTGTCTATATTCATCCTTCGGTAGTCCGAGGGCATTTCTTTTTTCTGGTGACGTAAATCATGTCATGGTCTGAGGCACCGAAGGATACTACACCACTTGATGTAATTCTAGCGGGGTTGGAGGCATAGATACAATAATAATAATAATAATAATAATAATATGGTCTTTATTAAGGGATATCCCTTTCAGCAAAGCTGATTTTCAAGGGGGTCTCGGTATACAAAGCCTGTAGGTAACAAGACATAATTAAAACAATAAATTAATTAAGTCCTACATTGTATGCGGATTAAAAATTAAATTAATTAGTTAACACCGTTTTCGTGGATGGAATTCTTGAATTCACGAGTATTAGTAATAGTGCCTCTGCATTTGATCGATAGTGTACGTAGGTTAGTCTCTAGACTTTCAACATGGAAGGTGTTCTGACATCCTCTTGTGTAGTGGGTATGAAGTGAAGCAGGTATTCGAAAGAGTTCGGTAATATAGTCAGGAGTTCGAGCAATTGTAACGAGGTGCATAAAGATTGCCATGTGGTTGTCTCGTCGCAGTTTGAGAGGGAGAACTGATATACTGTTACGAGCAGTGGTAGCAGAGGAACGCCTTGGTTGACTAAGAATGGACTTACAGATAGCATTTTGTTGAGTTTGAAGTTTGTCAAGTTTTGTAGCAGTTGCCGCACCGTAGAGAATATCCCCGTAGTCGAGTAGGGGCTGTATAATTGAGTTGTAAAGCATCGTGAGTGTAAGAGTATCAAGATTTGGTCGAAGAGATCTGATGATCCAGGATCGTTTATTAACTTTTTCATACGTATTGATGATGTGCTGACCCCATGTCAGATTTTCATCAAGTTCCAGTCCAAGATATTTAAATGATTTCACACGCTGCATTTTTGAGTTAGGAAGAGTGTCATAATTTTCTAAGCCTTTGGTTGTTTTTTTGTGAAATAGCATGAAAAAAGTTTTTGAATGATTTAAGACCTGCTTCCGCTGGAGTAGATAGTTTTGCAGGTTGAGGGTATAGAATAGCGATAAGATTCTGTGGGTTGGGGCTGGAGGAGAGCATTGCCTGGTCATCAGCATATAACATGAGGAGACCCTCCTCGGTGATTGCAAGATGGGCTTCGTTGATATAAATTGAGAAAAGGAGGGGGCCCAGGATACTTCCCTGAGGTACTCCATACCTGGTAGGTAGGCTTGTAGATGAGTGGTTGCCGATATCAACCTTTTGCGTTCTGCCTCTGAGATACGTATTGACCCATGAGAGAGCGTCATCAGCGAAGTCCAATAGTTTAAGGTCTTTTAATAGGATTGAATGATCGACAGTGTCGAACGCTTTCCGGAGGTCTATGAATACCACACCAACTATGTGTCCGTAGGATAGCCTAGAGATTATGGTTTCTAGTAGAAAGGCGGCACAAGTGATTGTGGAGTGGCCAGGTCGAAAGCCGGATTGGTATTTGTACAGGTATTTGTTTGTAGTTAGGTACGGTATTAGCTGGTCATGCGCAGCCCATTCCAGGGTCATAGAAGCACAAGGTGCGATTGTAATTGGTCGGTAGTTGTCTGGATTAGTGGGGTCCCTGCTCTTGTAGATAGGGATAACACGTCCACATTTCCATTCTTCAGGGTAAGTAGAAGTAGAGAAAGAGTGATTTATAATGGTTTGTAAGTATGGTGCAAGGACAGGGCCGTTTGCCTTTAGGATTTTAGGTGGAATCAGGTCAGGGCCAGAGGCCTTCTTTGAGTAAATACGTTTTAATAGCTTTACCATTGAAGGCAGGTATATTTCAGAAAAAGAGAATCTTTCTGTCAAGAGATTACGCGTAGTAGTCGATCTGATAGAGACGCGATTAAAATTAGCTGGTAGATGTTCATTTAGACATTTTTCGGCAGCTTCAGTAAAATGGGTGTTTAAGGCATTGGCAATATTCACGGTGTCATGATAAGAGGTTCCATTGTGATCAGTGATTACAGTAAGGAGGGTATTTGGTTTGTTTTTAACATACTGTCGCAAACAATTCCAGGTTCCAGAGATATTACCTTTATTTTCCGTGAGTTTTTTCTTAAAGAAAGACTTCTTTGAGTTACGTAAGTGTGTAGTCACTGCATTTCGAAGGTTTTTGTACATTTGAATATAAGTGTTGTCGCTATTTGGTTTAATCCTATGACTGTGATGGTTACGTAGGTACATAAGTTGTTTGGCTGTGTCATCAATCCATGGAGGAAGTCCTATATGTATGCGGATAGATCTAATAGGTGCATGTTTATCAAGAATGTTGCTAATAGCCGCTTGAAAGTTCCAGCATAGGGATTTCGAGTTGTTATGCAAGTGTATTTTCCTGACACAGTAGATAAGGTGATGATCAGAAGCTCCGTGGGCAATGACACCACTATCGATAATTCGTAGGGGGTGACTGACATAGATGTGGTCAATCAAAATACCAGAGGATGGCCGAGTAATATCACAATTAATTGCTTTAGAGTAGTCATGGTAGAGCAGAGGGCTTTGGTATTACTTGTTTTGCGATGGGCAAGGAGATTACAATTAAAGTCTCTTATAATTATAATTTCATTTTTTACGGAGTCAGTAATTGAAGTAAGGTGCAAGTTCAGTTCTTGAAAGGATAGAATGTTGAGATCTGGAGGACAATAACAGACACACCTGGCATGGGACGAAACCTTCTTTCGGTACGATTAATGGATGAAGCTCGTTACTCTGGGTCATTCCAAGATTCAAAGTTCAAGACATTTTTTCCTGATGGTGACTTAGCATTTGAAGCAAAGTTAACGAAAGATAATTTTTACAATATTAATGTGAAAGTTCAACAGGAATCCACAGAGGGAAGTCCTCAAATATCGTCATATAATTCTATAAGTCCACACAATGTCAAATTAAGCGGCATTGAATTATGGCACCGGAGAATGGGTCATGTGAATGAAGCAGACTTAAAATATATGGCCACTCATGAAATGCTAAATGGATTGAGTCCATTAGAGGCAAAGCTTGACACGTGCCTTCCTTGCAAGTTGTCCAAGAGTACGAGACAACCGTATAAGAAGACTGCCGGAATAAGAAGTGCTGAACTACTTGATTTGGTACATTCGGATGTTTGGGGGCCATCACCAGTTACTACTCCAGGGGGAGCCAAGTATTTCATTACCTTTATTGATGACAAAAGTCAATTGACAACTGTATTTACCATGAGCAAGAAAAGTGAGGCCATAGATTGCTTCATGAGGTACAAAGCATCTGTAGAGACAAACAGGAAGAAAACTTAAATCTGTACGTACAGACAACAGTATTGAATATTGTTCTCAGTATTTTGAAAACATCTGTAATAAAGAAGGCATTAAGCATGAGAGTACATATGTTTATTCTCCCACCATGAATGGGGTTGCTGAGAGAACTAATCGTACACTGTTGAATATTGTCCGAACGATGATGGAAGATGCTAAATTACATACAAATCTATGGGGTGAATTAATTCAAACGGCAGCTTATTTACGAAATCGATTACGAAAGGCACAGTTAGACAAAGTACCACTTGAATATTGGATGCGTCATAAGCCAAGTGCCAAACACCTCAAACGCATTGGTAGCCTAGCATTTGTTCATATACCGGCTCAACGAAGGAGAAACAAATTTCAGAATCGTGCCAAATTGGGGGTCCTAGTAGGATATGCCGTGTATACTCGAGGCTATAGGATATGGTATCCGAAGGAAGGGAAAGTGATAGAAACCAAGCATGTCACTTTTGATGAAGATAAGCTGGGCGTAAATAAATATCAAGTTCCTGCAGGTAACATTGAATTACTGCAGTGGAATGATGATGATGAAGAAGTAGAAAATGATCTACAGATTATTGACGAACTACCGGGAGCTTCCAAAGACAATGAAGATCTAATACAGGCTGATGAAATAATAATAATAATAATAATAATAATAGATTTATTCATTGGATCATCATATGGGTCATTCCATGACAAAACGCCTGCCACAGAACACCCGACCCCTTTCGATTTTGCCCAAATTTTGTATACAGGGTTTTTTGGGCTTAGGAAAACGATTTTGACAGTTTCATAACGATCGGTTCAGCCGTTTACGAGATACAGCATACGCGTTTTTTCAAAAGTACGCCTTGACCCCCTAAATGTTTTCTACTATATCTTAAGACATAATTATCGCAAAATCACATGTAATACCTCATTTTAAAGACAATGCGCACCCTAATATGAATATTTAATCAGAGTTGTCATTTGACGTAAATGTCATTAAAATCTGGGCCTTTAAATAATTTGACCTTTGACCTTGCCCAGACACCTCAGTCGTAGGTCAACGATTTTAGCATTTTTAAAATTCCCACTATCGAATACATAATAATCACTCAAAATCTCAAAGTAATATTTGTAGTTTTCGAGATATTAATTTTTGAAATTTACCCCTCAAATTAATGAAAATGCTATTTTATACACGAAACTAGTTGACCTACTAAATAAATTAAAAATATTATTATTTTGGTAATTTTGAGTTTAGAATATCAAATACATTAATTCTTAAATTAAGTTGAGTTATTTACATATTATTTTTAGTTTTGCATGTTATCTGTAGACAGAAGACATCACTAAATTGCTTGTCCTTAGTATAGTCTGGCGTTCAATATTATTGTAGCGTATCTTACTGCACCCTAAAATGGAAATGTGCTAGATATCTCAAGAAAACCCAATATTGCTCTTAGTCATATCGATTACGTTTTTAATAACGTAAAAATGTTTTAATATCTTTTTAATATATAATAGTTATAATTGAGTAGTTAAATATATTAACAGCGATAATTGAGTAGCGAAATAGAATTTATTTAACTGTATATTCTCGAACAAAGCCCTGAAATGGATCGAAATTGTTCGTTTTGGAGAGACAGTAGTAAATGTCATTTGCAAACACTTTCGAAAACAGTTGGTATCAACAACCATCTGTCCGAGGATGACAAATTAGTTCTTAGCAGCCGAACAGCTATACCTATGTCCAAAATAAGAAACATATGTCGTCACCATGAAGAACTTTTTATGAAAAGGTATTCAACGAGTCAAAAGAAGTGTATGAATCCTTTTGGGACTCACGACGCTGAAAGAAAGAGTGGACTAAAAACTATTTCATTGGATTTGTTCAAAAAATTAAAGTTACGAGGAATTGAAGTTATCGCTGGAAATAAGTTGTGCATCCAGTGTTTTATGTCTGCTGGAAAAAAAGTAAAGGATGAACTCCAAATACAGTTGGACGTTTCAGAAGTTCACACTGCACAAGAATCACAAGAAAGCGATTCTTTTTCATTTAGTCAACCTTGTTCATCGGGAGATGCGACGCAAGACGTCAAAGCTATAGCTTTAGTGGCAGTTAACGAAACTCTAATAAACTTGGGAGAATCTCCTGTTAAAAGAAGTAAGAAATATATTCAATTTGAAAGAATTTATATATGTATACATATATAAATACATATATTTTTTAACTTTTGTACAGAAGGTTTGTCATCTCGCCAAAAAACAATTCTAAGCAGGACTAAGTTAAACGCTGTGAACAATTCATTGAAACGCAAATTAGAAGAGTCAATGGAAATTTCTCTTGATGAAACAGACGATAATATGGTTACGGACGATGTTTTTAGAAAGCTCGAAGAACATCGATTATATGAGAATATTTTGAACGAACTGAGAGAGAAATTCAATAACTCCAAGACATCATACGGCTTCAGATCCTGACCTTGTCACCATTTGGAATACAACGCACAATGGAGGAATTTGGAGCACCAGAATACATGGTCAAACGAAGCAGGAATCTTAAATCTAGTCAAGGAATTCTTTCGCTACCAGAGAAACAATCGAAGGGATTAATATTGACCAAAGACGTTAAATCAAAGGTCGTTGAATTTTACGAAAATGACGATAACAGTCGTATGACACCTGGACAAAAGGAGTTTGTGTCAGTTAGAAACCACGAGACAGGTCAAAAAGAACATCATCAAAAGAGGCTTGTACTGCTGAACCTGAGAGAGCTCTATAACAAATTCAAGGAAGAGCATGATTTGACGTTAGGATTTTCGTCATTTTGTTATCTACAACCACCTTGGTGTGTATTAGCAGGTTCGTCAGGTACACATTCAGTGTGTGTCTGCACCTATCACCAAAATGTCAAGCTAATGATATCAGCTCTACCGTCTCCTTGTCCTTTAAAATGTGATATCGATTTCATGGCGCTCACCGTGTGTGACACTCAAAACAGGAATTGTATGATGAGGGTGTGCAAGGACTGTCCTGGGAAAAATGGTCTACTTGAAAATGAATATTTAACGAACCTTTTAGAAGATTTTGAAAATATAAAGTTCATGCAATGGGTGACAACTGACAGCACAAAGCTCATGACCTTGAGCGAGAGTGTTGAAAACTTTTTCGACTCTTTGGCCATTAAACTACTTGAACTAACGCGTCATCATTACACATCTAAGTCGCAATCTAATTATCTTAAAAACCTCAAAAAAACTCTAAAACCTGGTGACGTAATTGTTCTCGGTTATTTTGCGGAGAACTATTCCTTCGTAATTCAAGACGAAGCACAAGGGTTCCATTGGGACAATTCTCAAGCGACAGTGCATCCCTTCGTAATCTACTTCAGGGTAGTCGAAAACGGAGAACTTAACCACTTAAATTTTTGTATTATCAGTGATACCAGAACACATACAACCAATACTGTTCACAGTTTTTTAACTTATCTAATTCCAAATATAAAAACACATGTTCCTAATGTTAGAAAGCTAATTTATTTTACGGATGGATGTGCTGGACAGTATAAAAACAAATACAACTTTTCTAATCTCTGTTGCCACAAACAAGATTTTGGTTTGGACGCTGAATGGCATTTTTTTGCCACATCTCATGGCAAGGGACCTTGTGACGGAATTGGCGGAACAGTGAAGCGTAAAACAGCAAGAGTCAGTCTTCAGCGACCAGTGACTGGACAGATTTTGACTCCAACAGATATGTTTAATTTCTGCCTATCAAACTTCGAAAATATCAAGTTCATCTATGTTAAAAACGAAGAAATTGAGCGACAAAAGGAACTTTTAAAAGAAAGGTTTTCTAAAGCCATAACAGTAAAAGGAACTCGAGGGTTTCATAAATTCGTTCCGAAATCGTTAAATGAAATCATGGTTTCTCCGTTATCTAATGACGATTCGCTAACCACAGTTAAGGTTTCGACTTTAGAATTGTCAGATACTCGAAATCAAGAGGCTGAAAACTTTAAAGTGGGAAATTTGGTAGCCAGCGTCTACAAAGGCCAACTTTACGTTGGATTAATTGAGGAAGTATCAGAAGAGTTTGGAGACTTCTTTGTAAACTTTTTGCGTCCCCCTGGTATTTCGGACAAATACACATGGCCCAGAAGGATCGATAGCAGTTGGGTGTCAAGTGAAAATTTTCTATGTGCAATTGAAATTCTTGTAGGTTTACCAAATTCGAAAGGCTATCAAATCAAAGAACACGATAAAAATAAAATTACCAAAGCCTTTTCCATGTATAAAGAAGTTTAAGCTGTTTTGTGTAAATAAAAAATTAATTGGTGTGTAAACTATAAAAATAAATGGTTTTGGTATTTCATTTTGTGTGTGGTGGGGTAAATTTCAAAAATTAATATCTCGAAAACTACAAATATTACTTTGAGATTTTGAGTGATTATTATGTATTCGATAGTGGGAATTTTAAAAATGCTAAAATCGTTGACCTACGACTGAGGTGTCTGGGCAAGGTCAAAGGTCAAATTATTTAAAGGCCCAGATTTTAATGACATTTACGTCAAATGACAACTCTGATTAAATATTCATATTAGGGTGCGCATTGTCTTTAAAATGAGGTATTACATGTGATTTTGCGATAATTATGTCATAAGATATACTAGAAAACATTTAGGGGGTCAAGGCGAATTTTTGAAAAAACGCGTATGCTGTATCTCGTAAACGGCTGAACCGATCGTTATGAAACTGTCAAAATCGTTTTCCTAGGCCCAAAAAACCTTGTATACAAAATTTGGGCGAAATCGAAAGGGGTCGGGTGTTAAAATTAAAAAAAACTAGGTCGTTTTGTCATGGAATGACCCATATAAGTTTACAACTTCTTTACATAAGAGTTCAGTTACACATTAGTTAAATTAAATTAAAATTAAGAAGAAGGAGAAATTTCCAACAAGCGTCACTAAAATCACCATAATGACGAATTAATATAAGTCAAATAATGGGTGGTGATTAGGTTTTTGAAGAGATTAATGCTCTCAACGTTTTTTAAGAGATTTGGAAGTTTGTTCCAATTTTGGGAGCCTACTATTTTAACACTTTTAGAAGTTTTTGTCCGAAATGTTTTGAGAATTTTTTCTATATAGAAGTTATCATTAGCTCCTCTTGTATTAATATTATGAGGAGGGGGGAGGAATCTATCTAAGATATATTGAGGGACTTGATTCTTTTTAATTTTATACATAAAAATTAAGAGATTATGCCAATAGGTAAAATCAATAGAATTAATACGAGCAATATGTTTAGCTTCAGTTAATGACGAAAATTTTGGGAATCCGGCAATTAATTTCGTAGCGCTGTTTAGGACTTTCTGAAGATTAGCAAGATCAGATTTAGTCGCCGACGCATAGAAAATTATGCCATAGTCGATGATTGGTTTAATAAAAGTATTAAAAATTAGTCTAAGAGAGTCGATCGAGATATGGCTTTGGAGCGGTTTCATAAGCCAAAGCCTACTCTTGACTTTGCTGATGATATACTGTATATGTGGGTGCCAATCTAAAGATTCTTCAAAGTGAAGTCCAAGGTATTTAAAGGTTTTAGTCCTGACGATGGCACCATTACAGATGGAGGTTATAGCACTAGCAGCAGCAGCCTTTTCTCGATTAGGGGAGAAGAGCATCATTTCTGTTTTTTCTTTGTTAAGGCATAAGCCTTTATTAGTCAAGGCTTGTTCAAGTGCGAATAGATCTCTTTTGGCATTAGAAATCAATGTAGTTAAGTCTGTACTGGCCGATGAGATGGCATTGTCATCTGCGTATTCATTAGCTACAGAGAACATGAGGCTCTTATGTAAATCCATAAGAGTATACATTAAACAAGAGCGGACCCAGGACACTGCCCTGGGGCACCCCATGTTTAACTTAACGCATTGTTGAAATATGATTATTGTGGGAGACGACCTGATGACGATCCGTAAGATATGACTGGAGCCATTTATGGACAGTGCCATCAACTCCAACCATCCTAAGGGATTGTAATAATGGTTCGTGCTGTACGGTATCGAACGCTTTTGAGAGGTCGATGAAGATAACTAGTACATATAGTCCGTTTTCTAGCTGCTGAATGATAGTTTCAAGTAAATTAAATATTGAGGTCTGAGTCGAGTGACCAGGTCGAAAGCCAGACTGATTCCAATATAAGGCCCTATTATCTTCAAGATATGAGCTTATATTTTTATTGGCCAGTTTTTCACAGCATATGGAGGCAGTGTCCAAGACTGAGAGAGGACGATAGCTAGCTGGGTCAGCTTTGTCTCCTTTTTTAAAAGCCGGGATAACCTTTGCAGTCTTCCAGGCATCAGGGAAGATGCCTGTTGAGAATGACATATTGATGAGGTTTGCAATAAGTTTGGAAATAATAGCAGCGAGGTTTCTTAGGATGACCGGGGGAATGTTGTCTAGGCCACTGGCCTTATTGTGTTTTATGAACTTCAGGACTCTGAAGACCTGATCCTCCGTCACAATGTCAAAGTTAGTTAACTTCTTAGTTATAGTATAAGGTGGTAGATTATTGCTTGCATGTGAGGTTGATATCTGGGTTTTATCGATCAATTTTTCAGCGACATCTACAAAATACGCATTAAGGTAGTCCACTACGCCCTGAGGATCCTCAATAGAATCATCATTTTGTTTAATTTTGGCAATAACTTGTTTTTTATGACTACCTTTAAGAAAGGGAGTTATCGTCTTCCAAAAATGGCATGGTTTTTGATCTTTAGTGAGATTTTCTTTGAAGTAACTAGATTTAGTATTCCGTATTAAGGTGACAACTTTATTTCTTTGTTTCTTATAGGCCTCAGAAAATCTTTCACATAGCTTTGGGTTTCTGATTTTTGTCTTCAATTTGTCTCTCAAATGCATCTCATATTTAACTGCCGGTGTCGACAACCAGGGAGTAAGTTGTGTTGATATATGTTTATATTTATATGGGGCTTGAGAATTAAGTTCCTTTATTATAATATTTTGGAGTATTAAGGCGCCATCATTCGGGGTATTAAACCTTGCAGCTGCTAAGGCCTCTTGAATGTTGTTAACAAAGAGGACAGGATTTAGGTTTCTATAATTTCGTACCATTTTAGTTTCTTTTATATTTTTAGGGCAGAGTTTTTTCCTTACGACATTTATGAGTTCGTGATCCATGAAGCTAACAGGAACAACTGTAGTCAGATGTAATCTGACCGGGAAATTAGAGTAGATATGGTCTAAAATAGTTTCAGTCCCGCTGGTAATTCTGGTTGGGGTAGTGACCATTTGTTTATAATCCGTAAGGGCGTCTAGTAAGATTCTTGTTTTGGTAGATTTTGGTTTAGCTGCGATATCACAATTTGTATCGCCCAGAAGGATAAGTTCGGTCTTGTGGTCAGTCTGAAGAAGGTCCATCTGTCTACGTAACTCGTCAGTCAGTAAGTTATTGAAATGACGGGGTGGTATATAAATTATACCAATAATAAGGTCACTTGAGTTTGGATAGGAAATGAGAGTCCAAAGGACTTCCATTATTGTTGGGAGCTTGTCAGTTTGATCAAGGGTTTTCTTGACAGTTTGAATGCCATTTTTATAGTATAGACATATCCCACCGCCTCCAGTTTCCATTCTATCTTCCCTTATCATAGAGTATCCAGGAATCGCAACAAGAGTATCTGGTATTTCTGGATATAAGAAGGTCTCAGTTATGCCAAGGATGTCGATCTGGTAAAATTGAAGTAAATACTCAATCCCTAAAATTTTATTTTTCAATCTATTCACATTCAAATGTGCAATCTTCAGGCCCTTAGGGCCATTCTTAAGTTTATCGGGTCATACTTCATCCGTTCTCATGTTTGGTTTCCTTAATTCCCGATAGCGTTGGATCTTATACGGGTAGGGCCAGTTTGTGCGATTTAATATTTCTTCATCTTGGTTTATCGTCGAATCGATGATATAAGACCGTTTCCAATTGGTAATCTGCTTTGGTTCGGTAAGTGTTACAAAGTCCAAATCGACTCCTATGTCGTTCAGATGTTCGGTCAGTTCTTGGGTCATTAAGTCCTTGGGGCAATTTGAAAGGAAATATTTGAAAGTTGGGGATGCTGATAGTTGCAAGCCCTTCGCGTGATGGTTAGTTCCCCAAACTTTGGCCCTGTCCGTTGGATCTTTTTGCAGTTTATGGCATGACAACCCCACAGGCCAATTATCAGGGGAGAGAATTGTATTTACTTCAGTTGTTGAGCTAAAGATATAGCATTTTGAAATGGCATCAGGGTCTTGCGACTTCCTAGTTAGTCTTATGGCACTAACATTAATTTCCTGGGATTCTATGTACTGAATTATGGAGTCCTCATCGGTCCTTAAGGAGCAGTTTCCAATAAAGTAATCTGCTGTTTGCTGTTTAGTCGCAAGCTTACATACTGCAAGTCTATCACTAGGCATTAGGCCAGCAGTTCGTTGATTAATCCTGGTTATTTTACGATTGTTGGGATTTACATCACTAGATTTCTTGCCTTTCTTTTGAGTATTCTTTCCATGTGGTTGTTTCTGGAAGGCTGGGCGTTCATTCTTATTTCTGGTTCTTGATATCGTGAAGATTGGTCACAATCTGAGGATACTGCGCTGTATGGTTTATTGATGTTATTGTTTAAATTTTGGTTATATATGCTATTTTCAGCCACTGCAAGATAGTTCATCGGTTCCGGGGTCCCTTTGCTTTCATCTGTGCAGTTAATAAGTCTTTGGTCAATGGCCTTAAAACCTTCAATATGGGCTTGCTTGATGATGTTGATTTTTACTTCTAGTTCAGCCTTGGCTTCGCTTTTAAATTTCTGAAGATTTTCCTGTACGGCTCTTAGTTCACTCTTAAATTGTAGCTTTAAGATTGCTATTTGATTCTTTAATTCTATAAGTTCATGAGAGTTATTCACTATTTTAGCAGGTTCCAGGTCCTTGCAAAGGCATGGGGTGAAATAGAGTTCTTTACAGGTGCTACAACAGTAGAAATGGCTAGCTTGTTTAGCAGTAATGTCCACACAGGATAAATGGTATTGTTTAGAGCAAATATCACAGGGTACCATTTGATTATCTTCCTTCCGGTTGTACAGGCATTCTGAGGTACAGTGTAGATCCTCATCAACAGTAGTCATTGTCTAATTTTGTGGCTGTTTCATCAAAGACACGATTTATTTATAAATAAAACCATTAAAACTAAACCAATTGAAATTAGTTGCGTTAAAAATTATCTAAAATGGCCAACAATGTAGATGTAAAACGGGAAACGTCCTTAGATGATAAACCAGTAGATAAACCAACAGAGAAGAAAGTTGGTGACCTACCAGTAGGATGGCGTAGAGAAGTTAAGTTCCGGAAATCCGGAGAGTCCAAGGGCATGGCCAATATATATTATCATGAACCTAATGGAACTCTTTGGAGATCCAAAAAGAGTCGAGTTGAGCACCTGAATAACAATAAAATACCGATTGATCCAGAAGTATTTGATTTTTCAAGGAAAAATTTAGCGACATCTTTGTTCACAAGTATAACAGAAGATGATATTGATGATGTATTCCAAGTCTATTGCGCTGAAATCAAAATCCCGAACAATTATAAAGAAGCAATGCAATCCCCTCAACGATTAGAATGGAAAGCTGCAATGGATGACGAGATGAAAAGGCTAGATCAGAGAAAAGTCACTGAAATTATTTCTAGACCAGCTAACAAAAAGATCGTTGGTTGTCGTTGGGTATTTGCACTTAAAAAAAAACAGTGAAGGGGAGATCATCGATATCGAGCAAGAACAGTCGCCCAGGGATTTAACCAGATCGAAGGAGAGGATTACGAGCAGAGTTTCTCACCTGTCATAAATTTCTCACTGATACGACTCTTTCTTGCAATCTTTGTGGTGACTCTTGGCTGGATTCATAATCACATGGATATCAAAAATGCGTACCTATATGGAACATTAGATGAGGAAGTATTGATGAAACTTATACCTGGGTATGAGAACGAAGATCCGGGAAAATATTTTTTTAAATTGCGGAAAGCACTTTATGGCTTACCACAGAGTGGCCGGCAGTGGTATTTGAATCTGGATGCTACTTTCAAAGACTTGGGATTAAACAAATTGCTAGGAACAAATGCATTTACTTCATTCCATACAAGGTAATAATCCTGGTTTACGTGGATGATCTGGTCGTGCTAACTCGAAGTGAAGATCTAATGAAAGAAATCTATCAACTATTGGCAACCAAATACGACATTAAAACGCTGGGGCCAATTAAAACACTATTAGGAGTCGACTTCAATTTTGATATAGAAGGTTCATTGCAAATGAATCAATCAAAGTATATCCAGTCAGCTTGCCTATCCCGTCTGGTGTAAATCTAACCAAAAGCCATTGTCCAGATAGTGAAAAAGAGAAAGAGAAAATGAAGGATATACCCTACCGAGAATTAATTGGGTGTCTACTTTTCATTGTGCAAAAGACAAGACCCGATATTTTGTATTCGGTCGTAGTCCTATCACAATTTAACAGTAACCCTGGCATTGGATGCGGTTATGCCAGTTGATGCGATATGTGATCTCAACATCTGAATATGGGCTGTACTACCAGCGTAACCCGAATTCTAGCTTGACTGTATGTAGTGATAGCGATTGGGCTGCGGACATTGATAATCGAAAATTCATGTGCGGTTATGTAGTATATTATGGCACATGTCCTATTTCATGGAGATCTATGAAACAAAAATCAATTGCTCTTTCAACAATGGAAGCGGAATATATAGCTACCTCAGAAGCCGTTAAAGAACTGTTATGGTTAATTCCAATCATAAATGAACTTAAGATTGTCAACATAATTACAGAAACACCAGTATTATATTGTGATAATAAGGCAGCCATAAACTTTTCTCTGAATAATATTGAGAATCAACGATCTAAACATATAGACATTAAATTTCATTTTATCAGAGAAATATCACATTGCACGAGATTGTTATGCTAATAATGAGGGACCTCTATGTACTATATGCAATCAAAAGGGCCATACTTCGCGAGATTGTCGCATGGACCACCGATATCAAGCTAACAGATTTCATTCCCAACAGAGCCATCGAGGTCAAACTTATAGAAATAGAGGCCGAGTCGCACAGTCATTTTTTGCGTCCGCAACATGTATGGTGGCGACGACCAACAAGGACGGTTTTGCATATGATTCGGCGGCGACACATCATTTTTGCAACAGAAAAGAATGGTTTTATAATTACCGGGATATGGAGGCCCCGATAGACATTGCACACGGGAGTGCCAAGGCGATGGGTACAGGTGATGGTACGATGCAATGGGACTAGTAACCTAGTTTATTCGCGAGATGTGATATACGTCCCAAAGTGTTCCAGAAATTTACTCTGCAAGAAGGGTTGATCAATCTGGTTTTTCAGCCGTAATTGGGTCCCGCTGTATCAAGGTTTACGATAAAACAAAGAAGTTATATATGACGGCATCTTTACAGGCGAACAACCTCTACATTCTAGATTGTCAACATAATTACAGAAACACCAGTATTATATTGTGATAATAAGGCAGCCATAAACTTTTCTCTGAATAATATTGAGAATCAACGATCTAAACATATAGACATTAAATTTCATTTTATCAGAGAAATATCACATTGCACGAGATTGTTATGCTAATAATGAGGGACCTCTATGTACTATATGCAATCAAAAGGGCCATACTTCGCGAGATTGTCGCATGGACCACCGATATCAAGCTAACAGATTTCATTCCCAACAGAGCCATCGAGGTCAAACTTATAGAAATAGAGGCCGAGTCGCACAGTCATTTTTTGCGTCCGCAACATGTATGGTGGCGACGACCAACAAGGACGGTTTTGCATATGATTCGGCGGCGACACATCATTTTTGCAACAGAAAAGAATGGTTTTATAATTACCGGGATATGGAGGCCCCGATAGACATTGCACACGGGAGTGCCAAGGCGATGGGTACAGGTGATGGTACGATGCAATGGGACTAGTAACCTAGTTTATTCGCGAGATGTGATATACGTCCCAAAGTGTTCCAGAAATTTACTCTGCAAGAAGGGTTGATCAATCTGGTTTTTCAGCCGTAATTGGGTCCCGCTGTATCAAGGTTTACGATAAAACAAAGAAGTTATATATGACGGCATCTTTACAGGCGAACAACCTCTACATTCTAGATGGTCACGTGGTAACCGATCTGGATGATATCCCACCACTTCATGAAACACGGATAGACAAGACTAGCCTTATTAGCATTGCAGAGGACACAGAGCTTTGGCATCGTCGGCTTGGTCATCCGAGTATACAGAGATTGCAGGATTTAGAACGAAATCATATGGTTGAAGGTATCCCGAAGATCAGTCAGACCATGTAAATATGTCATCCTTGCAGATTCTCAAAAGCGACACGATCATCATCAAATCCAATTCCAGCGATCACAACTATTCTACAATTGGAGCTTGTACATAGCGATGTTTGGGGGCCAGCACCCGTTGATTCCCAAGGGGGAGCAAGATATTTCATAAGCTTCATGGACGACTATTCCCGGAAGGTTACAGTATATACGATGTGCAGAAAGAATGAAGCATTTGATAAATTCAAGATTTATCGGGCATGGGCTGAAAAACAAACTGGAGAGGCACTGAATCGGCTTAGAACCGATAACGGTTAGGAGTATTGCGCACATATCTTTGAACGTTTCTGTGAGGAAGAAGGAATCCAAGTCGAGAGGACAAATGTATATTCACCGGAGATGAACGGCATTGCCGAACGCCTAAACCAAACTTTAATCGAAGGAGTGCGAACCCTATTAGAAGATGCTCAACTCCCACAACCCTTGTGGGGTGAGGCATTATATTGTCAAGCTTATTTAGTCAATAGACTGCCACATTCAAAGCTCAAAGGCATTGTCCCAGAAATAGGATGGTCGCATAGGAAACCCCCGATTCGTCACTTGAAGTGTTATGGATGTCTAGCATTCACGTTTGTTCCGAAACCATTCCGAAATAAATTTGCCAGGAGGGCCAAGCTAGGGATTATGGTTGGTTACGCGATTAAGACCAAGGGCTACCGTATTTGGTATCCGAGTGAGAGGCGTGTGATTGAGACCAAACATGTAAAGTTTGAAGAAACAAAGCTTGGGATAAAGTCACTAAATGAAACTAAGGATGTGAATTACCAAAATCATTTCAACGTTTTATGGGAAGCTGCACCGGTAGAGGAAAGCATCCAGGAACAACCGCATGCAGAAGCCATTAAAAGCAAACCCAAGGATGAGTTCCAGGGACACCCTGGGGAAACGAAAAACCCAGATCAGGGACGACAGATAGCCTGGACACGGATTGAGAAGAAACGAAAGACTGGGAACAGAATTGATGTATACTACAAGAAGGATAAAGTTACATTACGTTCTCCCAATGATGTTGTCCGGTATTATGAAGGTCGTAATGAGATCTATGATCCGCAGCTATTCGATTTTAAGCCCAAAGGGCAGAACGGGAGTAACATAAGAGGCTCATTGTTTGGAAATACCACAATCATACGATGAAGCGGTACAGAGCAAGGAAGTTGATCAATGGGCATGCCATGCAGGTTGAATACGATACGATAAAAGAACGTGAAGTTTGGAAATTAGTACCAAAACCGCAAGACAAAAATTGTGGGCAGTAAATGGGTGTACGATATAAAGCGCACAGCTGATGGAGCGGTGGCCAGGTTTAAAGCGAGATTAGTGGCTCAAGGCTTCACCCAGAAATTTGGACTTGATTATTATCACACCTACGCACCGGTGGTCAACTTCACTTTGGCCAGATTGTTTCTGCTCATTTTTGCCGTTTCACTGGGAAGGTTCAACCAACACCTAGATGTTAAAGGGGCATATTTATATGGCACGTTAAAAGAGGACATCTTTATCTCACAACGCAAAGGTTTTCGTAGAGGCCGGGAAGGAAGGCTTCGTCTGGCATCTCCAGAAAGCCATTTATGGCCTCAAGCAAAGTGGTCAACAGTGGTACAATGAGCTGGACGCGACCCTGTTGAAAATGGATTTCAAAAGACTGTGTTGCTGTAACTGTATATATAAGATGGGTACTAACGGAATCCTTATTGTTTACGTTGATGACATCATTGTCCTAGCAAGAGATGAACAGACCATGCAAGACATTGTAAAGATGCTGAAAGCACGTTTCGACATAACTGACCTAGGAGAACTTAAATATTTTCTCGGAATTGAGTTTGAACACACCAAAGGGCGTATAAAAATATATCAAAGCGGGTTTATAACAAAGATCGCAAAATCAACTAAAACCGCTTCAAAGGCTATACCAGATATATCCACAATACAACCTTTAGAGCTTGTTCACAGTGACATTTGGGGCCCCGCACCCGTTACATCTTTAGGAGTTTCAAAGTATTTTATCAGTTTCATAGATGACTACACTAGAAAAACTACAGTTTACGTCAGGAAGAATAAAAGTGAAGCTTAGTAAAGGTATAAAGATTATAAAGTCATTGCTGAAAGGCAAACTGGATTGAAACTGAAGAAACTTCGCACCGACAATGGTTTGGAATATTGTGCCAAATATTTTGAGGAAGGTTGTAGAAAGGATGGAGTGACTTTGCAAAGAACTAACACATACAACCCACAGATGAATGGAATTGCTGAGAGATTCGACCGGACAGCATTAGAAGGAATTAGAGCGTTACTGCAAGATGCCAGATTACCACATTACATGTGGGGAGAAGTATTGCACACAGTGGTATATCTATCAAATAGATTACCTCATTCAAAATTACCAGATGTGACACCAGAGGGACGATGGAGAAAAATTACGCCATCTTAAGCGTTATGGATGTGTGGCTTTTGCTTTTGTACCACAACCACACCGTAACAAATCGAAAGAAGAGCGAAGATGGGCATCATGGTGGGCTATGCTGTAGCAACGAAAGAATATCGCATATGGTTTCCCGAGGAAAGAAAAGTTGTGGAAACTAAACATGTTTCTTTCAATGAGAGTAAATTAGGTATCAGGTTATTAAGAGAAACAAGAGAAGAGATTTATGAACCAGTAAAAGAAATATTGTCAGAAGAAATTGAAGATGATTTGTTGTCGCAAGAAAGTAATTCAGGAGAATCAGAAACCTCATCACAAGAAGAGACTAGTACCACCACCACCAACACCGCCTCAACCTGTAGTTCCACTTTGGAGACGGGAAGAAAAAGCTAGAAAGACAGGCGACAGAATTGATGTTTATCATTATGACAACATTACGAATCAGAAAATAAGATCTGAACCTGAAATGAAGCGCTATTTAACCTATAGAGGTGAACAGTATAACCCAAGTGATTTTAATTTCAAAGCTACTAGCCAACTAGCTACTAAACAACAACTTAAAGGACAGCAAAAGAATGGAACAGGGAATATTGAAGCCAGATGTGTAGAAATACCATCAACATATGAAGAAGCTATAGAAAGTCTAGATACTGAGAAATGGCAAGATGCTTTGAAAACTGAGATCAAAACCATTCAAGATAGAGAAGTTTACGAGGTTGTTACAAAAGCAACTAACAAGAAACTTATTGGAACTAAATGGGTTTACGATGTGAAAAAGAATGCTAATGGAGAAATCAGTAGATTTAAAGCAAGATTAGTTGCACAAGGATTTTCTCAAATTCCTGGAAGATGCTTTAACCAGACCTATGCACCGGTAGTTAATTTTACACTGATTCAAGTTTGCATATTGCTATTAGTGGCTTGTTTCGGATGGCATAATTGTCACATGGATGTAAAAGGAGCATTCCTGTATGGCTCATTTGATGAAGAAATTTATGTAAAACAACCCAAAGGTTTCGTCCAAGTAGGAAAGGACCAAGAAGGAGAATATGTTTGGAAATTAAAGAAAGCTCTTTATGGATTGAAACAGAGCGGAAAACAGTGGTTTTCTGAACTAGATGGTCAATTACTAACACTTGGATATAAAAGAATTTTAGGATGCAATTGTATCTATAGATATGGAATAACAGGATTGGTTAGCACTTTCGCCTCGCAGCAAGAGGAGACGGGTTCGATTCCAACTTGTGGCACTGGGTGAAAACTCGGAACAACTCCTGCGTTGAGTTTGCAAGTTCTCTCCCCACTGGTTTAAGGGGTTTTCCCCCGAGATCTTCGGTTTCACCTTCCATAAAAACTTGTTGAGGTCAACGGTAATAGTTAGTGTAGGGAGCTGTTGGCTCGCGTGGCTTGCAGGGCTTGCCACCACCCTCCTACGCAGTGTAACCCGGCCACCTGAATTAAAGGCTTTAAAAAGTCGCTCGATGACTTAGGCCTAGGGTGGTGCCTTGGGTATTAGCCTAGCTGATTATTATTATTATTATTATTATTGATTGTATACGTTGACGATATTATAATCTTTGCGTTAACCAAAAAGGTTTTAGAAGAACTGAAAAACCAATTACAAAAGAAATTTGAGATGACAGATTTAGGAAGGTTGAGCTATTTCTTGGGAATTGAATTTGAATTTCCTGAAAAAGGAAAGGTATATATTCATCAGAAAAGCTATGTAAAGAAACTTCAAGAGCAATACAAAATTACAAATGAGAAGACGAAAGGGGTGAAGTGTAGTACAGCGGCCTCATCGAATTTGATATTAATTTTAGTTGCGCCTGATAGACCTTGTCACGTAGATGTCGAGGGTATTTTTTATTTTGGCCGCAAATGATTATTTAATTGTTTAACTTAATTTTTTTAATTTTAAAAATTTCTCATTTTCATTGAATTTTATAATAATTTTGGTTGCGCCTGATAGACATTGTGACGTAGATGTCGAGGGTAATTTTTATTTTGGCCGCAAATGATTATTTAATTGTTTAACTTAATTTTTTTAATTTTAAAAATTTCACATTTTCATTGAATTTTATATTAATTTTGGTTGCGCCTGATAGACCTTGTCACGTAGATGCCGAGGGTAATTTTTATTTTGGCCGCAAATGATTATTTAATTGTTTAACTTAATTTTTTAATTTTAAAAATTTCTCATTTTCATTGAATTTTATATTAATTTTGGTTGCGCCTGATAGACCTTATCACGTAGACGCCGAGAGTGATTTTTATTTTGGCCGCAAATGATTATTTAATTTTTTAATGTAATTTTAAATTTCTAATTTTTGGGTATTTGCACGTGTTTTGTTGTACTTATTTCCGTCGTGTGTTCGCCGGCAACACAGTTTCGGTGTCCTAATGAATTCCACGTGATATTCCCTTTTTGTATAAAATCAATTACAGTTTTTGTTCATTTTCTCGGTGTTTTCTATTATTGGGCCACTTTGTTTCTGATTGAGATTAAAAGTATATACTTGATGCGTAAGGCTTGGTACTGTCCTCTAGGTCGCGTTATAGATGGCCCATCGCTTTTTTTAGTATGGGGTTGGGGAGGCGCTGCGCGCCCCCAGCGCTTGAGCGAAGCGAGTGCGCGGCGCCGTCAGGCGCCAATACGGGGAGTTTAGTAACGTCTTTTACGTGTTTTGGAAGTAATTATCTTCGTCGGGTTGTCGCCTACACCACGGCTTGTTACTGTTTGTTTACGTTTCCACTCTACTAACTTTTTAACATTAAGTTAATTAATTTAATTATCATTTTCGACCCAAAAACCAAAGTTTCGTAATCAACGCGTCAAGTGCTACATTCTCCGCCACCCAAAAAATTCAAAAACATGGTAATTCCCTAAAATTAGTACATTTTTAACATTAAGTTAATTAATTTAATTATCATTTTCGACCCAAAAACCAAAGTTTCGTAATCTACGCGTCAAGTGCTACATTCTCCGCCACCCACAAATACAAAAACACGGTAATTCCCTAAAATTAGTACATTTTTAACATTAAGTTAATTAATTTAATTATCATTTGCGGCCCAAAAAAAATTAGTTTCGTAATCTACGCGTCAAGTGCTACATTCTCCGCCACCCACAAATACAAAAACACGGTAATTCCCTAAAATTAGTACATTTTTAACATTAAGTTAATTAATTTAATTATCATTTGCGGCCCCAAAAAAAATTAGTTTCGTAATCTACGCGTCAAGTGCTACATTCTCCACCAAAAAAAAACACGAAATTACATGAGGCCGCTGTAGTGCAATTTTGCCGAAGAAAGATACCCCATTACCTGTTGGTATAGCGTTATCAAATAGATATTGCACACCAGAGCAGAATAACGATTATCCATATAGACAACTAATAGGAAGTTTATTGTACCTGTTACAGCGTACAAGACCAGACATTGTGTTTGTTGTGATAAGTTTAGCTAGTTATTCTTCGAATCCTGGGCAGAAACATTGGAATTATTTACTGCAAGTCCTACAATACGTGTGATTATGGTCTACATTATAATGGACTGAATGGGATAAATCTAAATGTGTTTTCTGATGCCTCTTGGGGATCAGATTTGAATGATCGCAAATCAACAACTGGATTTGTGATTAATTTAATTGACAATCCTGTATGCTGGAGATCAGTGAAACAGAAGAACATTGCACTATCATCAATGGAATCCGAATACATTGCATTAGCTGAAACATCGAAGGAAGTTGTATGGCTGACCAACATTGTTGAAGAACTATTTGAATTTGTGAAATTAGATAAGAAAAGTAAATTACCGATTATTTACTGTGATAACCAGGCGGCAATACAATTTTCTTTGAATAACATAGAAAATAATAGATCAAAGCATGTTCAGATTAAATATCATTTTGTTAGAGAGTGTATCGACAACCGTATTTTTGAAATTAGACATGTGAATACGAATAACAATATTGCTGACATTTTTACTAAGATTCTGCCTAAAAGAAAATTTCAAGAGTTTTGTGCTATGTTAAAATTGACATATTAACTAGATTAAATTAGGGATCGGGAATTTACATAAATAATTTTTGTATATTGGCTTCACCTATGTCAAAGTAAGGGGGAGTTTGTAAGGCCTTTGCTGTGCTTTGCATAGGATATTGTAAATGTCGTCTGCAAAGTCAATGCAGACACTTTAGCAGACTAATGTTGTCTGCTAAACATAACAGACAATATAGCACACGAATTTCGTCTGCAAACCATAACTAAAACTTTACTTGTTGTGTCATGTTCTTTAGAGAGAGATATGTATATTTTGACATTCTAACTTTTGGTCTTCATTAAACTTAATTATATCTCATTTAAAGATGTCTAGATTATTTACTAATTGCCCTTAATCCCCCACACGAGGTCTATTCAGATGCATTATACGCCTCAGATGAAGATGACAGATATTCCACCAGTGGGTTATTCGTCTACATCCAGGGGAATCCAGTGAGTTGGCGATCAGCCAAGCAGGATACAGTGGCTCTAGCCAGTATGGAGTCCGAATACGTGGCACTAGCCGAAGCCGCAAGAGAACTGATTTGGTTAAATAGTATTCTCATAGAAATCAATCCTTTGTGTAATAATTTAGGTGTTATTAAGAAACCATTATTGTTGTGCGATAACCAATCAGCTATTTATTTTTCCGAGAGTCAAATAGAAAATAACCGAACAAAAACATAGATATAAAACACCATTTTGTGAGGGATCATTTCGAGAAAGGTTTATTTAATTTAGAGTTCGTCCCCACCAAGAATAACTGGGCCGATATATTCACCAAACTCTTACCACAGAAAATGGTTATAGATTTCTGTTTAAGCATTAGATTAATTTAACAAGTTTTGTACCAAACAAATTATTAAATTACAGGGGAGTGTTGTAATTAGCTGACCTTGACCCCCGTATAATATTAGCGCGACCTCTAGTGATAACTTATGTCTAAAATATTCCTTGAGCCTGTTGGTAGCCTTGTTGTTCCTCTTTAGTATGTTGAGATGATAGGTTAGGCTAGAGGACGTTATGCCGAATTCTAAATGTTGGATGTGTAAATATATTGTTTATAGTACTAATTAAATTAACCAGTTTTATATTGCAAACAAGTCTGTTGGTAATCGTTTACTTTCTAACAATAATGAAGTATGTTAGATCAAATGAGAATGTAGCAGATATTTTTACAAAGGGGTTAGTGAAAACTACTTTTAAGAATTGTGTTAAAATGTTACAACTAAAATAATAGATTGTCAAAGAGGGGGAGTGTTGTATTCATATCCTTTGCAACTATTAATTAAATGTAAAAACAATTTAGGCTGGCAATCCTGCTATGAGAATGACGTAGTCTGCTAAAAACGTGGTTAGTAAAGGAGATAGATTAGAGCACTTCCCCATTAGTTCATTGTTGTTTTGTTCGCCATGCAGTTAGTCACTTAATACTAATTGAATATTTATTAACTAATTTAATTCCGTAAATAAAATAGTTTAACCATGTTTAATAATGTGTTGTTAATATAACTTGCCAAATCATACAATAACAGACTTAATCTCAACGGGCTGGGCCAATTCTCTAGCTTCGTTATTACTCGATTTTATTTTTTCGCACAATCTATCCTAAAGGCTTTTTTTTCCAAGTGTGCTCTTAATGGAGTTCTGTTATGGAGGCACCTACTATTCCAAGCTCTTCCAGGTGTGCGATGATGTCCTCCTGCTTAGTAGTCATTACACAGTTTGATAGGCGATACTTGTACATTGGCGTGTATGCTAGCATTTGGACGGTCTCTTCCTCATTTGTTCCCCATATTTTATTTCTATCCTCACCGTTTGAAGATAGGCATACACAGTAGGTTCCCATCGGCCAAATATTTTGTTTAAGGAAGTCTTCCTTGTTTGCTAGTGATCTTGCCACGAAGCACTTATACTTGGAATTTGGGTTGTGGGATTTTGCTGTTATTCTTATGTCTGACATTGTAAGGCCCTTGTTTTGTACATACATTTGTACATCATCTTCCGTGGTTGTGTTCATATAGTTGCCTATAAAGTAGTCGTTCGCATCACTGGTTTGATTTAGCTTACAGTTCGTGATTTTATCAGGGGGCATTTCGCCCTTATTTTTGGTCCTTATAGGAATTCTGGATTTATCGGCGTCTACAATTGCCGTTTTTTATTACTTGGTTTTCCCGGATTACGGGACCCATTCTCATGTACCATATTAAGGTTAAAGCATTTGGTAATTTGTGAATGACTTGGCTCGTTAATTTGATCTTGATCGGATGTAATAATACTTTCTTTTTTATTGTTAGTACTGCTACTCATATTTGAGTGTTGCAATAGTTTAGCTTCAATAGTCTGTATACTTTCACTGTGTGTGGCTTGTATAATTTCTAATTTTCTACTGACATCTTCTCTTAATTCCCTTTTTGCCTTATCCACTTCTACTTGTAATTCTATAGTATGCTTGTTTAAGGTTAGTTTCATATTGGCTAGTTGTTTCTTAAACTCCACCAGCTCATTCTTATCTATCTGCATGTGTACTTGTGGAGCTGCTTGTTCTTTGCATTGACAAGGCTTGTTTAGTCTTTCTCTACAGCCTTTACAGCAGTAGAAACGTTTTTCTTCTGGGATTTTGATATTAATGCATGGTAAATGATAATATGTGAGGCAAATGTCACAGGCCACCATGGTAGCTTTACTGATTTTCTCATCTTTTCTTTGGTATTTACAACCTTGTACTAGTCAATGTTCTGAATCTTCCTTTGGTACATCCTGTCGTCTGCTTTCATCTCCCATTTGAAATTTGAAATTCCAAAGTATCTTAATACCAATTGGAATAACGTAGTGATAATATTAAAGTTTATTCATGCTTTAAAACTTAAAGAAAATCGTTTCGATTATTCGTCATAGTATACTTAAAGTGCTAAATAGAATTTTTACGGAGCAAGAAAGTACACGTCTATCTCAGGCCAAGGGTTTTTTTTTTAAATAAATACCAATTGAAAATATATCGCGGGGGAGATCAGTGTTTCTCCTTGGCCATCTTAAAAGCGCCTGAACCTTTTTTTGTTGATGCCCCTCCTAAAACTAGGAAAGACATGTCACTAAAACTTTCTATTGGGTTGGATTATCCCTCGAAAACTTACAATACCCTCATTTCGCTATCCCAAATTTCCAAGAAATAGCCTAGCGCTTGGACACTAGAAAACACTAGCCTCATTTGGGAACTCTTTATCTGGTGGGTAACTGGTAGGGCTTTACTGGCGAGAGAGCCATAAAAGACATAGCCCACTCTCGCGTACCCCAGAAGCTGAGATAACCTGCTGGGATTTCGTAGAAGACTAGTTTCGGAAGAAATTGTAACCACGATATATATATATATATATATTGGTGAAAAGAACATTTACAAAGATCCAAATGTTATTATAATTATAAAATTACAAATACGAATATTTACTAAATGAAATATATATAAACCCAAATTATTAATAGTAGGCCACTAGGTGCGAATCCGAAATTCAACAGATGCCGGTGCCTTTTAGGTATTAGCATAGCTGATTATATAAAATAATAATAATAATTATTATTATTATTAATATCATAACACATTCGCAGTTATATTCCATTGCTCATGTGTCTAAAAATAAATAATTCTTTCAAAACATAAATGTAATTCACATGCCCCATTATATTAGGTAAAAAAAAACATTAAAGTAACAAACCTGCTGATGGAGTTTCTCATTTTCTTCAATTCTATTTTGGAGCTCCTCGTCTAAAATGCTTTTCTCTTCAATCTTCGGAGAGTTCTGACCTTTGATCTGAAATATAACATTGTAATCCTAATGGTCAAAACCAAAAAATTACTTGGCGTGAACTTTAAATGTGTCTCATATAGCACAAAAACATTCAAATGTTGATCATTGCTTTCATAAGTCACTAATTCAATAAAATGTATTTACATTTGTTAAAATTCCACGTACCCAAAGTTCTTACCTTATTTCTTAGTACTAAAAATCTTATAGCTATAAAAACTATTAACAAAACATCTAAATCAGCACAAAGAAACTAACCACACTAATAATACTTCAGAATCTATTAATCATTATCAGTTTTCCAAAACCAAATTACCATTTAAGTGTCTATCCTCGAGTTTGTTACTAGATATTATTTTACCAGTAATTATTCAGTTAATTAGAATTAGGAAAAAATTAATATTTAGTGGCACCATGCATTTAGCAACAAACAACATTTAACAGAAATACAACATACTCCTACCTTTCTTAATTTAGTTTTCTCATCTGAGACAGCACACAAATCATCTTGCAAAACACTGACCCTTTTTGTCAGTTGCATATTTCGAAAATTCAAACATTCAATTTCTTGTTCAAGTTTTCTCATTATCTGATCTCTTTCTTGGAGTATTTCCTGTAATTGCAGTATTATGATGTCACTATAAGCTAATTATTAGGTTCCAACTAAGTAAAGCTAGAGTATAAGGCCCCATGTTAATGGCAATGTCCATGCGCGAAAATGACAGAAACATATTAGTTTTAAAAACTTTCATGTTAGGTTGTCAGTGATGAATAAAAGTCAAAACATATTTGTCAATTTTATGTTCCATTTTCAATTTCTTTTTAGCAAAGTAAGGATTTTTATAAATGTTATGATTTTCTTAATATTGTCCAAATGCTGTGTATACAATCTTTGATGGTTTGTACTGTTGATTCGCACATTAAATATGTTATTCTATTCAATTTACTTTAAAATGTTTTATTTATCAAAAAACTCCAAAATATAACTCATCAAAAATTACGAAAGTCGGTATATATTGAGGAATGCGAAATAAGTTTTTAGCAAGAATTTTCAACTCTAGTTTCCCCCTTAAAAAGAACCTTCCAAATAGGGAAGGTGACAGTTAAACTAAATCATGAATTAGCCACTCATACTTTTAAATCAGCATTCTTTGACTGTTCCTCAGCAACTGCTTTCTTTAAGACTGCTGTGTGTGTGCGAAGCTGTCAAATATAAATGGAATCTTATTATTACAACTATCTTGGTGTCACAAAATAAACACCCAATTGCCTAATATTTTCTCTTATATGATAATTTTTCACATCTCCATTTTTCTCCTAGCAGACAACGAAAAGAGGTCTATTCGTAGCTAGCTCGTAGGTGCGGTTTGTGAACATTACCAAGGGATGACAATAGATGCCCATGGAAGTCACGTGATATTTTCACATGATCATATGGGGTTTTGGCTCTTGGTCTATCATGGCAATCATTTCAAGGAGGGACTTAGTTATGATGTATGCCTCCCAAGCTATGAGAAAGCCCCAAATAAGATGGGGAAAATGCAGAGGTGGATTAAGCCAATTTGAGGCCCCCAGGAGTAAAAATTTTGAGGCAATTTGGTTTTAGCATTTACACATAGAATAGGTTAATAATATTAAATATTCATTCTTTTACTTTTTCTGTTGTGGCAGTTTTTAACTAAGAATATATCAAGCTAGGGGGCCCCTGGCCGCTGCTTAAGGGGTTTTCCCCCAAGAACTTTGGTTTCCCCTTCCATAAAAACTTGTTGAGGTTAACAGTAATAGTTAGTGTAGGGAGCTGTTGGCTTGCGTGGCTTGCAGGGCTTGCCACCACCCTCCTACGCATTGTAACCCTGCCACCTGAATTAAAGGCTTTAAAAGTCGCTCGATGACTTAGGCCTAGGGTTGTGCCTAGGGTATTAGCCTAGCTGATTATTATTTTATTATTTATCTGCCCTTAATGATATTAAGACAGGCGACAGTGATAAAAAAATTCCAAATAAGGAAATAATTATCATAAATCTGGAATTTTTTTAATCGCTTTATTAGTAAGTCCTCTTTAATAGAAAAATTTCCTCCCTCAGGGGAAGTCTTCGTTGGCTGGCATCTTGGAAAAATCGTTATGCCGATATCATATGTTCTATTAATATTTTTTACATACTTTGAATGGATAGATTATTTCCTATAATAATCTCTACGAAAAGGTCCTAATGACTTTGTTGATAAAAGTGAAGCTTTATTTTGGATATCCCCTTCAGCGAACTGATTTCCAAGGGGGTCCAGAACTATTTACATTTACATTTATACATGATTAAATTAAATGTTTTACAAAGTATACACACAACCAATTTGTGATAGTTGCGTTAATTGTTTTTTTAAACAAATTAGTTCCCTTGATCTCTTGTATAAATGAAGGAAGCTTTTTCCATAGTGTTATGCCTCTGCTCTTGAGGGAAATATTACGAAGTTTCGTATCTAGTTCTTCAACATAAAAATTACGCTGGCTACCTCTGGTTTTGTGATGATGAATTGAATTTGGTTTGTGAAAAAGTTCAGAAATATAGTCTGGGACCAGATCATTAAATATTAGGTACATAAAGACCGTAAGATGTAGATACCTTTGCTGATCAAGAGGAAGAATTGATAACTGGTTTCGGGCCATAGTATCGGAAGATCGTCGAGGCTGACTGTTAATAATTTTACATATATTATTTGGTTGTATTTGTAGTTTTTCTAGTTTTTTTGATGAGGCAGAAACATACAGCACATCACCATAGTCATTTTTAACGTTGCTACATCAAGGCTAGGTCGTAAAGATCGAATAATCCAAGACCTTTTATTTACTTTTTCATAAGTATTAATTATGTGTTGACCCCAAGTTAAATGTTCATCAAATTCTAAGCCGAGGTATTTAAATGTTGTCACCCTTTTTAGTGTAGAATTAGGGAGAGTCAGAAAACCGTCCAAGTCAAAAGAATTTTTCTTATGAAAGAGCATAAAGAATGATTTGGTAGAATTAAGTACTTGTTTTCTCTGGAACAGGTTTTTCTGTAGCTTAAGAACATTATCATCGAGATTGTTAATTAAAAGTTGAGGGTCCGGGTGAGAGGCGCTAAGAGCCTGATCATCGGCGTAGAGTAGTAAGGTGCAATCCTGGGATATGGCTAAATGTACCCCATTAATATATATCGAGAAAAGTATCGGTCCCAGGATACTTCCCTGAGGGACCCCATGGTTAATTGGAAGAAAAGTGGGTGAGTGTTCTTCTAGGTCTACTCTTTGCATTCTGCCCTTGAAGTATGATTCAATCCAGTTTAGCGATTCCTCAGAGAAACCAAGGTTTTTTAGTTCCGAAAGAAGTATTATGTGATTAACTGTATCGAAAGCCTTGCTGAGGTCGATAAACACGACTCCCACTATGTGCCCCGCTGACAATCTAGTAACGATGTATTCTAATAAGAATGTCGCACAAGTTATAGTCGAGTAGCCTGGGCGAAAGCCAGATTGATGCTTGTAAAGTAATTTATTCCTTGTTAAAAACGAGAGAACTTGCTCTAACGCAGCCCATTCCAAAATTTTTGAGGCACAGGGGGGGATAACGATTGGGCGATAATTATCTGGATCCGTAGAATCTCCTCCCTTATGAAGTGGAATCACCCGTCCAAGCTTCCATTCCTCAGGGTAGCTTGAGGTTTTAAAAGAATTGTTTATTATAGAAAGAAGAAAAGGGGCTAATATCGGACCCATTGCCTTCAATAATCTTGGGGGAATCAAATCGGGTCCAGTTGCTTTATTAGGGGCGATACGCTTCAGTAGTTTAATCACTGTCTGCATGTCAATTTCATTAAAGGTAAATGTTACATTGTTGCTTAGAATTGTGGTTGGGATACTTGTAGTAATTGTCGATACTTGGTTTAACAGACATCTTTCCGCAACCGTTTTAAAGTGTAAGTTGAGAGTATTCGCTATTTGTACGGGTGCAGTGTATAAGTTGCCACTTTGGTCCTTGATTTCAGTTATGTTACTCTTTGATCTAAGCTTGGTGTGTTGATTTAAGACTTTCCAAGTTTTAGCATTATTTCTTTTGCTTTTATTAATTTCATTTTTAAAATATGATTTTTTAGCAGAACGTAGTTGGTTAGTCACTTGGTTTCGAAAGATTTTACAAAGATCATTATGTTGATTATTATCATTAGGATTTCTTCGGTGGCCATGGTGATTTCTTAGGTGCATTAGTTTGCTTTATTTAGTCGTTGATCCACGGTGGGAGACCAACGTGCACCCGAATAGATCTTTGTGGAGCGCAAATATCTAAGGTGTCAGTTACTGAGGATTGAAGAGTCCAACAGAGAGATTTAGATTTACCTTTGTTTTTTAGTTGACTTTGTAAGGTGACAACAAAGTTTTCAGGATTTGTCAGCGATAAGTGCCGGGTCTGGCTGTTTAGATAGGGTAATTTTTCGAACGCAGTATCCAGGTAAATGATCAGAGGCGCAGAAAGGAAGCATGGCACTATCAATGATTCAAGACGGGTGAGTTATATAAATATGGTCGATTAATGTTCCGGATATTGGTCATGTAACTTCTTTAATTACTTGTTTTAAAGTTGCAGTGGCTACTTGGAGAACTTTAGTGTTGTTGGAATTAGATCGCGGTCTAAGGTCGCAATTGAAGTCTCCCAACAGGACAATTTCACCAGGAGCATTAGTTAAAATCGATTCAATATGTGGTCGAAAATCGTTAAAATGTTGAACTGGAATGTTTGGCGGACAATAACAAACCCCAATGAGGATAGGTAGGGTTTTAAGAAATGTAAATTGACACCAAAGCATTTCAATGTGCGAGTCATTTGGAAAGTTGACAATATTTGGCGAGGACCAGGGCTGTAGGTTGAGCTTTTCCTTTGCGTAAATACATAGACCGCCCCAACGATTTCTAGGTCGGTCCTTTCGAAGAAGATTGTAGCCATTGATATGTAATAAGTTGTCAGTCAGGGAGTCGTCTAGCCATGATTCCGTGATGCACATAATATCAAAATCATAGTCATTTAAAAGAAGGATAACGTCATCCAGATGTGGTAGCAGGCTGTGTATATTTATATGACCAACTTTAAGTCCACTGAGGAGCATCTTAATTTCAGTTGTTTCCTCATTAGTGTTGACGATTAGTTTTTCTGATGCAGAGAGTTCTGTTCAGACTTCATCCTTTTCCAGGGTAACTTGAGGTCGTGGTTTTCTATATTTCATGATACGTAGGGGATTTGGCCAATTTTCTAATTTGGGGATAATGCCATCTTGATTTGTTGGAGAGTCAAAATGTAAATATTCGTATTTGTAATTTTATAATTATAATAACATTTGGATCTTTGTAAATGTTCTTTTCACCAATATATATATATATATATATATATATATATATATATATCGTGATTACAATTTCTTACGAAACTAGTCTTCTACGAAATCTCAGCAGATTATCTCAGCTTCTGGGGTACGCGAGAGTGGGCTATCCCTTACCAAAAAATAAGTTGGATTTCAGTTTGTATTTAGTTTGTATGCACATTATACTTATTTTTTGGTAAGGGATGTCTTTTCCCTTACCAAAAAATAAGTTGGCTAAAAACCACTTACGACAACTTGTATTTCAACTTGGTTTTCAGTTTGTATTTGGGACAAATGCCTACTTAAAAATAACTTAAATCCTCTTTATTAATCAACTTATTTCGAACTAAACCAGAATCAACATTTACATTTAACTACTTAAAAGCAACTTAAATCCTACTAGGGAAACATCTAAAAACCAACTTAAAAATATTGTAATTTCCTGACTACTAAAAACCAACTAATTATAAACTTAGCAAAAGCAGTATTTTGCTACCAACTGAATAACAACTTATTACCCCTTTAATAGTAACTTGAAATATGCTGACAACTTGAGCCTACTTAATACCAACTCAATAACAACTAATAATGTGTATACAAACTAAATTCAAACTGAAATCCAACTTATTTTTTGGTAAGGGTTATGTCTCTCTCACCAGTAAAGCCCTACCAGTTACCCACCAGATAAGAGTTCCCAAATGAGGCTAGTGTTTTCTAGTGTCCAAGCGCTAGGCTATTTCTTGGAAATTTGTAATAGCGAAATGAGCATATTGTAAGTTTTTGAGGGATTTAAGTTTTAGTAACACGTCTTTCCTAGTTTTAGGAGGGGCATCAACAAAAAAGGCGCTTTTAAGATGGCCAAGGAGAAACAGGGATCTCCCCCGCGATATATTTTCAAATGGTATTTCTGTGTTTTTGAACATTTGGATTTTCATAATTAACATTATAACGTTAATTCGTTTAGTTTATCTTGTGTCCCCTCGTCAATTATTTATCCCACAATACTGTTTATTAAGTAAATTTTAAGTTGGCTTTAAGTGGTCTTTATTAAGTAAGTTTAAATTTGGTTCTAAGTCTAGTCTAATTGGTGTAAAGTTGTTTTTAAGTAGGTTTTTGGTTAATATTTAGTTGGTATTTGTCTCAAATACAAACTTTAAACGAACTTTAAGTAGTTCCCAGGTAAGTAGGCCTGATATCTCACTCATGCAAAAGTATTATTTAGGACAATGTCAGCCCAACCTATACTGCGCAGGCCACATTGGGCCCTTGAAAGGTTGATATGCTTGGCTAAAAAGATTGGGCCCTGGAGACTTTTCTCATGTTTATTGATTCCTGTAATATAAATATAATAAAGGGTGAATGTTTTTTTTAATTTATTATGTTTTACAAGTGATTTGTATTTATTTTTCACTTCAATGTTGATGGTGATTTTTTTCAATTTCTTCATTTGAAATATGTTCTAGCTGGTCTGCGTAAGAGAAAATTTTCTTGGGTGTCTTCGCTATTGAGACGAACCAGTTAAAAATCGATTTCTTCATCGTAACTATAATTTTCTTCAACATGTCTTATGTTAGAGAAGAACAGAACAATAAATTAAGACGAGGACAGGCAATATATTACAGAAACGAAATTCCTCTTAATGTTGTGAATGTCCTAAATAAAAATACTAAAAACCCAATATCCTTTGATCAAAAATTACATGGATGAAATAAAATATCAACTTGATAGTGTGAGAAATAAACAGAATACAGAAATTATTTTAATGGGCGACACGAATTTCAACATAATGGCACAACCAATTGCGTCAAAAACAAAGCTCTTACTAAACACTTTAATGGATTTTAAATAAGTAATTAAAAACCCTACCAGAGTAACAACTGGCAGTCAAACCCTCTTAGACCATGACTATGTGAATTCTCCAGATAGGATACTAGATGTCAATGTGTTTCATACGGGAATCTCTGACCATAGCGTAATAAGCCTAATAAGGAGGAAATCATGTCCCAAAATCAAAAAACAAGAAAAGCTGGTCGAAATTATAGGAAAATGAAAATTGAAGACTTTGTCAATACAGTACAGAATGAGCTAAAAGAAAGAGGAAAAAGTATGACAGATCCAAATAAGGGAATCACAATGCTCCAACAGGTGATTACTAAAAACTTGAACTATCACGTACCGTATCCAAGGAAACATGTCCCTCTAAAAAGCACCCCAAAAGAGTCCAGATTCAAGTTTAAGTTACAAGAGAGTCCAATTTCAGATTCAAGTTTAAGTTAAATTAAATTAGGAGTCAAACAGATAACTATCTTCGGTCAACACGTAGAATGTTGGAAAATACATAGGAGAGTGAAATTCTTTTCTTGTGTTACGTACTTTTTAAGTTCAGTTTTAAATTTTAGTAGAGAGTCAATTGTCTTTAAACTACAGGGCCCTTGATTCCTCTTTCTTTTACACTTTTATTTTTTTTAAATGTTTAGCGAAATAGAAATTTAGTTCTGTACCTCTAGTCTTATTATTTAAATTATTTCCTATGAACCAGTTTATCACATTTTGAGGGGATTTTTTATTTTTTTTATGCATAAAAGTTAGAAGATTAGTTAAACAACTGATTAAAGGTGCTTATATTTGCAATCTGTTTAGCTTCAGTCAGTGAGCAGTATTTAGATTTTTTGCCAATGAATTTGGCCACCTTATTTATTACCGCCTCTATCTTTCCAAGTTCATTCTTACTTGCGTTTGCAAAAAATATGTTGGCATAATCTAGAACAGGCTTTATGATGGCGTTATAGAGAATCTTGAGGGTTTCAGAATTAAGATGAAATTGGAGTGGTCTCAGCAACCACATCCTCGTTTTAGTTTTGTTTATAGAGTAAGATATGTGTTTATGCCATGCTAAGTCCTCATCAATCCATAAACTTAAGTACTTCATAGCAGTAGTCCTTTCAATTGTGTCGGCGGAGATATTCAGTATTCCCTGCACTTCAATCTTCTTATTTCTATTTGGCGAGAAGATCATGAACCTCGTCTTTTCCGGGTTGAGACATAGTCGTTTTGAAGTTAGCATAGTAGTCAAATTTTCAATATCCTCCTCCATATTTTTAATTGCAACGTTTAGGATTTCATTAGTAGTGGTAATAGCGTTGTCATCAGCATACTCGTTACCCATAGAATTGTTTAAAGATTTCATAGTAAAATATCATGTTGCACAGTATCGAAAGCTTTAGATAAATCTATGACGTATTTTCCTTTATCCAAGTTCAATATAATTGTTTCATAGAGATTGAAGATTGAAGTAGTAGTTGAAGGCCCGGCCTAAAGCCTGACTGACCGATATATAAGGCATTATTTTGTTCTAGGTGTTGGGAGATATCATTATTTGCCACCTTTTCACAGATCACGGAGAGGCTGGCCAGGACTGTAAGCGGTCTATAGTTATCTGGAATATCCTTAGGTCCTTCTTTATATGCCATGATAGTTTTGCCAGTTTTCCAGTGTTGAGGGAAGACTCCCATTGTGAATGAGAGATTAATTATTTAAGCTGCCAAACTATATATGATTTTTGGAGATGTTGCCTTATTCACCTTGATTTTTTTCAACAGTTTGAATATTTGATCTTCCGTTACTTGCGTAAACTAATTTAGAACCGTTTTATCAAAATTTACTTGATTGCTAGTTTCTGCTGATTTGTTTTGTTTAATTTAAGGTTTGAATAAATGAGTTTGTCCACCACACTCAGAAAGTGCTCATTAAAGCATTCCGCTATTTCTTGTGGGCTTTCATATAGTCTACCATTGTTAGTTATACTTGTAATTGTCTCTGTTTTTCCCGATTTTATATAGGGTTTTATTGAGTTCCATAGCTGTTTTGAGGTTTTATTATCACTTAGTTCTGATTTGAAATATTCGTTTTTAGCTTTCTTATTTAGAAACTTTATTACGTTAAATTTTATAATGTTCTTCATAATGTAGACGGTATTGCTCATTACTTCCGGTCCTTGCTTTAGTTTTGTATTTATCTCTAATGTGCATTTCATGCAAACTTAAAAGATGATTCCAATAAAGCCATTTTATTATTATTATTTGAACACGATTGTCCTCAGCAAATAATGCAGATTGTGGAACACTGGAGCTCAACTTTTCTACAACCACAAGCTGCGTTACAGCCTTTTGAACACGTGCATGAAATAGTTTTCAGAATTTTCTGAGGAGACGGATCTTTTGTAGAGGTGATAGGAAGCAATTAAGCCATATTTAGATTTTCTCCAACCCCAATCTTGCGGAAATGCAGCTGCCTGAGTTGGAGGCAATGTCGCGAGATTGAAATTATTTTTTGGTCAAGATTTAGCAAAAATCTGAGACCTGAGTTTGTCAAGTGTAATTTCATCACTTTTGCCTCCATAAAGTGCTGCAATAAAAAGTTGCCCCCCCCCCCCTCTTGATACCATAAGAATGTGCCTCAGGATTTTGCCTTTCCAAAAAAATAAAGAAGTGGAATCACATCCACTAAAAGTGTGTATTAACAATATATTATTTAGTACATTTAATGGAAGATTGGTACTTGAGGTACAATACATCTATTGGTTGGTTTCTATAGACATATGTTAGGTCGAGATGATGCTAAAGCACTCGACAGGACTAAAATGTCAATATCTTTGCTTACTATAATTGAATAGCTGTTATTTTCCGATGATTCAATTGCAGTTTTCACAAGCAAATCGGCATCTTCATCAGCTGGTTTTGTTAGAAAACCCTCAAATTCTAGTTTTCCATGCAGCATGTCAATAATTTGACTTTTAATTTTATCGTTGGATAAGCATTTTTCTTGAGACATAGTAGTCGTCATTGTCTCACAAACTGTACATTCACAACCGGCATATCTCTTCAATCATCGAAGTCGCTCAGCTGATTTAATAATAAAAATAATAATAAGCTAGGCTAATACCCAAGGCACCACCTTAGTCCCAAGTCATCTAGCGACTTTTGATGCCTCAGACAGGTGGCCGGGTTACAATGCTTAAAAGGGTAGTGATAAGCCCTTGATGCCACGAGAACCAACAGCTCCCTACACCTAGGAGCAACAAACACAAGGAGAACGCAGCTAGCCTTTAAACACACTAACGTTGTGTTGTGTACAAATTTCATTGGACAAACCTTTACACTCAACGTTTTACAGAAAGGGGGAAGACAATTTCCAAATTTTTCCCTTCCGACAGCAGCAGGCAGTAAAGCGTCTAATCAATGTAAGTACACAAGAAAATGCACGACTTTTGTTGGGTTGCGTTCTCCTTGTGTGGAGTGTTGTGTTAGTTGATCCTAGCCTTCTCTAATTATTATCATTAACCTCTACAACTTTTTATGGAAAATACAAGTTTTCACCCAGTGCCACAAGTTGGAATCTGTTGTTAAACATTTCGTTCAAGTTACTTTGACATTTTTTTCAATAATACTTACTTATGTCTCACTCAGTTACTTATGAGACAGTTTTGTTTACATACGTAGTACAAGTTTTGGTCGCGTGATGGCGCCACCATATAGTTAGTGGGTATATAACAGATAGCAGAGGCAGATTTTCCCGCACAATCTCATAGTTGCTGGTTTAACTTTCACTGATGGCTTCTGCTTAGTATAATTGTTCAACTTTTACTTTTGCAAGATGTCTTTATTGGCACTTTAACCTATTATATATATATATTTAACCAAGTTCATTTATAATTAAATATACCTTTATTTTAATTATTCATTTATTATTGTCATAAAAATCCACACAACAGAATCAAACCAGGCTCATCTTGCTGCGAGACAAAAGTACTAATCACCCCACATAATTCTACTGGGTTGTAGGGAAACCCGTCAAAAATGATAGCATTGTTCGGGTCAAGTATTTTTTTACATGTGTAACATATTTTGAAAGTATTTCATTTTGCTTCTAAGTCACTCAGTGAAGCAGATGACCAGTCAACTTAATCGTAAAGAATCGGTCGGCCTCCACATCATAGAGGTCATGAACTATTTTAAAGCTTTCGATTAGGTCAGTGCGAAGTCGATGATCAGAAAGGGACAAGAGGCCCAGGCGTTTAAGTCGATCGTGGTAGGGGAGGGTACATAAACCCGAGACAAGTTTCGTGGCTTTCCGCTGCACCCTCTCCAGTCTGTCAACATCTTTGACTAGGTGAGGGTACCAAATGCTTGAGCAGTAGGCAAGGTGCGGGCGGACATAGGTACTATATATTATCTGTTGGGGTCTCTATGCATTTAACTACTTGAATAAATAAAACTGAAGTAAAATCCAAATAAGTTTAT
Organism: Leiobunum rupestre; assembly: GCF_980474605.1. NCBI lineage: Eukaryota > Metazoa > Arthropoda > Arachnida > Opiliones > Sclerosomatidae > Leiobunum > Leiobunum rupestre. The sequence goes on from NC_143389.1 coordinate 16,923,525, forward strand.
TTACATATCTACAGCTTGCCGTTACCAAGGCTGGGAGAGAAGTGCCACACATACAGTCTGCCACCAGCAGAAGAACTACACCAGCTCAGTTCAGTTCAGACAAGTGTTAACTGAACTGTTCCATAGACTAAACAATCAGCTTATATATGACCTTTATGGCAAAGACTATATATATTCATACAACAACACTCCCCCTTCTTTGATATAAATGGCAACCATATAAATTAAACACAACAAACCATTAATCAATTAACTAACAACATATTAACAACCCAGATTAAGCAAATTTCTAATATTCATAAAATTATGTTTCACTAAAGCTTTTGTTAAGATATCAGCAGCATTATATTGCGATTGAACATACAACAATTTAAACAAATTCCTATCAATATCTTCTTAAACCAAATGAAAACGCACATCAATATGTTTCGACCGCTGCTTCTCTACACTATTTTGAGCGAAAAATATTGTGGCTTGATTATCACAAAGAATTGTCGGATCCCAACACTAACACCAAAAGTTCTGAGTTCTTCAATGATTGGTAAAAAACCATAAGAGTTCTTTGGTTGCTTCAGAGACTGAATAAAACTCGGTTTCCATTGAAGATAGGGATACTGATTTCTGGTTCACGGAGCGCCAAGATATTTAACAGGAACCATAGAAGACTGCATACCAGCTTTGTGATTTCCTTGTATCTCTATCTGAGCCCCAGTCACTATCACTGTAGACAAGTAGATCAGGATCGGGGTGTTTCTTATAAATCAGTCCATCGTCAAATGTTGTGTAAAGATACCGTGCAAGGTGACACAACCAAGCCCATTGTGTATTTCCCGGGTTGCTACTAAATTGCGACAAGGCTATGACAGCAAAAAGAATATCAGGCCGTGTTAACTGAACTGTTCCATAGACTAAACAATCAGTTTATATATGATACAACAATAATATCTTAATGATACGTGAAACATGGTTTTATTGCGGGTAAATAAAGCATTTCCAACGTGTGGGTGGGTCAAGTTTCTCGCAACTTCCTTCGAAAAGCATCAATTTTATCAAAAAATGTCATCCTTTTCTGTTAAGATTATTATAGGGAATAACCTACCCTTGGAAGTATATAAAAAAATTTAATAGAAAAGTTGATATCAGCAAAACACCAACGCGGATCGCCCCGATGGGGAAAAATGTATCTATTAAAGAGGACCTACTAATAAAGCTATTAAAAAAATTCCAGATTTCCAAGAAATATACAGCATTAATATCTAAGGTTTACGATTGAGAATATTAAGCCCTAAGTAATTAAGTTAACCCCAGAGAATTAACAATACAGTAAGTGCTAGAAATAAGAACAGATTAAGTGAGTGCATGAAAATTAAGTGCTTAGCAACATCAATTACCTTTGAGTATTCAGTAGCAAGTTTTTGATATTTTAAAGCAAAATCTGCTCCATTAGCAGCAGAGTTGTCCATTTATTCACACCTGTTAAGTTAAATTTCAAAAATTAATTTTAATTACAGTAGGAAGGAAACAAATAACTCAATTTATCACAACCAAATTTCACAATATATATATATAATAAAAACTATCTAAATGTACAGAAAAATAAAGGCAATAAAAGTCGCTAGACAACTTGGGCGGGTGGTGCCTTGGTTATTAGCCTAGCTGATTATTATTATTAAGTTAAAACTATGTAATAACATGGTGAATTATAACCTGTATTATGAATGGTACTTAGTTGGAGCGAAGAATAAAAACACCAGACTATTTTTTGGTAAAGAAGAACAGGGTCAACTTTACAGTATTGGATTTAGATAGGAGCCTTTCAAGATTTGATTTTAGGTTATTTCACAATAAATAAGCATTTGTACACTGTTCTTACATAATTTGATATTCTACATTTCAAACTGCTGGAAACCAATTAAATGCACATTTAGAAATCAAGCCTTTAATGGAGTTACCCCTATCAAACATTCTTTCTTGATAAATACACTTAGGCTTCTACTAACCCCAAAAATGATGGAACCATCCCTGTACAAAGCCCTATGGTCATGTGAGGCCCCTAGAGGGCTTTTCTGTAAAAATCAAAAATTTAAAAACAATGTGGAGAAGGGGGGGATATTGAAATATCAAACTATGGATTGTGTAAGTTCAATTTTACGTAGTGAAAGTATGTTATGCTATATCTGGTATTTTAATCAAATTATAAACTAAATGCTTACGCGGACATAAAATGCCTGTTTATATTTAGTGCCCAAGACTTAAATTGGCACCATTAACCAAATGTCGAAGTATTTAATTAAAATCATTTACATCGACATTACAGACCACCACCATTTTGAATTAGACCAATACTATCGATAGTTTGATATTTTGATAGCTGCCTCTTCTGCACACAGGCATTTTCATTTTTGACAGACCATAATTTTTGATTTTTACGGAATAGCCTCCCTGGATTTTGCCCAATTGGTTCTTATGCAATGACAGTCCTGAGGAGAAGGCTATTTATTATTTATCCAGGATAATTAGGGCCAGATAGTCTTAGCAGCTATGAAATCATTAAATATAAAGAACAACTTTGAAGGCACACGGATGAACAGTATAAATTTAGTCAATACTAATTTATAAAAAAGATTGCCCACAAAAATGAAGCATCATTTAAGCAGGGGTTCACTAAATGGAATATACGCCTCCCTGTCAAGGCTACTATCTAAAATAAATATTAGATACGTCAATCTTCAACAGCGATTTTATAAAAAATTATAAAATTAAATTGATAATTTATTAAAAATACGATAATTATCAAATAAAACTATAAAATAAATATGTTAAATCAGAAAATCTTACAACTTAAGGCATTGATGATTGATCAATTGCTGAGCAGATACATTTGCAGACGACCAAGAAACCTTGTAACAGACAGCTCATAGACACCATTTGCAATAAATTGTTCGGAAATAAACGCTTCAATAAAACTTCTTCAAGGAAATCGCCAAGAAGTAATATATCCGATATCCATTACCTAGTACTTGTTGAAATAATGGAAACCGAACTTTTCACCTGTACGGTAGGCAACAAGTGTTTCCTTTTAACTAGGTAGCTTTTTTTTCATTATTTCAACTACTACTATCATAAGTGTATAACATTTTAAAATAAGTGTGACACTTCCTATTCTTCACATGCAAAAGTTTTACTGCGAGTTATTCACAACAGTGGCGCTGATTGCTTTTTTTCCCAATGGGGGCCGAAGCTCACAAATAAACTGGGAATGAGGCTGCTAGCAACACTTTCTTGTTACGGATGCTTAAAAGTAAACGGCCTTTAACATCGGCGGTTTTACCAATGGGGCAAAGCCCCCATTGATTTTTCCCAATGGGGCTTCAACCCCGCCGCCCCCATGGGATCAGCGGCACTGATTCACAAGACAGGCGGCATTACGGGCTTCGTCACGGTTTGTTGTCCGCTTGCTAACGCGTCACACGTAGCCTTTGACAGAGCCTCGCTAGGGGGAGATTTTCTACTTCTGGTAACGTCACTCCTTTATTTTGTCTAGCTCTCAGTAAAATATTCCCCAAAGTGACAAACTTATAGGATAATATTATAGACTTATGCTACTATATAAACAGTAACTTGCAGGTCCTGGCTCTCGGAAATAATTTTTCTAGGAGATTTCCTTGAAGATGTTTTACTTAAACGCCTATAGGACCGTTCATTATATTTAGAATAAAACGCAGTACTTTGGCAGAATATGCCGCCTCATTAGTCTTTCCTCGTCGTTATTCGTAAATTTGACTTCTTAAATAATGATACTTGGATTTTATTATAATTTTTGAATCGTTTGCTTATATTTTGATAAGATTTTTTGAAGAAGAAATGATTTTATGACTTTTTAATTAGTCTGTAGCAGACGCTAGATTATAGGCGCAACTTCGGAGGAGCTAGCGCCGTTACGCCACCTCATGTTCCACCTAGAATCGTTTCAGCTAGGAGCAACAAACACAGCACCCCACACAAGGAGAACGCAACCCGTCAAAAGTCGTGCATTTTTTGTGTACAGTTCTCATTGGTTAGACGGCTTAGGGTCTGCTGCCGTCGGAAGGGTATAATTCGGTAATTGTCTTCTCTCCCCCCCTCCCGCCCGTAAAACGTGCAGCGTAAAGAATCGTCCAATGAAATTTGTACACAACACTGCGTTAGCGTGTTTAAAGGCTAGCTGTGTTCTCCTTGTGTTTTGTTGCTCCTAGGTTTCAGTCACAAAATCTTGTGCTTAAATAAAATAAAACTTATTGTTACATACAGTGCTTCCACATGCGGGGATTTTTTTCCTTTTCCGGGATTTTTCAACCTTCCAAAATGCTAAAAGGGAATAATGCAATTTAAGAGGGAATACGGGAAAAGTGAGGGAAAACGTCATTTTGCGGGGAATAAATGAGGGAAAAGTGTTCTTAGCACGGGAAGAAAGGGATTTTTTTAGTTTTTCTGATAACATAGCCTGTTGTAGACGTACTCTAAATGTATATTTAGTCCATGGATATGTTACGAGTCACAGGTGTAAAATAAATTTCCAATACGTTAGACAATAATGAAAGTCATGATCTACATATCCATTTGCGACTTTTGAGGATATATTTTTGTAAAATTATTTAAATTTAAGTACTTTTGTACAAAAAAAACCTTATATTTGGAATTCGTTTCAGAATTAAACTGAATATTTATATAAATTAGTACTAAAAGCTCCAAAATATAGCGAGGGATAAAAAATGGGTATTTCCAATCCAAAAATGGGATAAAAGGGATTTTTTGTTAAATGAAATTATCGCCAGAGGGAAATTTAAGACATCAAATGTGGAAGCCCTGTTTACATAGTAGCTGAAAACTATTCGTGAGTTCTGAACCGTTAAGAGAACGGCCTAGGACTGAGCTGTGACGTCACGCAAAAGTTCTGGATAGTTCAGAACTTTTGTACGAATAGTTGTGATTCAAATTAGAATCGTACGATTTGACGTACGCAGCCCGATGTGCAGACGAATTTTAGAGATTTCAACCTTGAGTTCCGGCCAGTACTTGCTCTTGAGCAGGTACCATTTAGAACGGTTCCGAACGGTTCAACAAGAGGTTCTTGTCTGCCAATAGTTTGCATTTGGGTAGTTCTAGAATTTTTTTGCCGAATAGTGCGCATGGGGACTGGTTGAACGGTTCAGAATTCACGAATAGTTTTCAGCTACTGACTAAAGCCTTACGTCACGGCCAACTTTGATCACGCGCTGTTCGCGCTACTACGGCCAACACATTCGTCGAAATTCCGCGAGCAAGGATTTTCCCCCTATAAACTGTACTAAAATGTGTAGGAGGTCAGCGCCACGCTCGGTTGTTATATTGTCTTCAATGTAAAAACTATACTAAAAATAATAATCCGCTAGGGGCGCTGACGTCATACACATCTTTTGCTCATAGGTTAACACAGAAACGTCAACGAATGAGATGGCCGCTGTAGCGCGAGAGATGCGCGAGAAATCAAAGTTGGCCGTGCTTACGTCTAGCACTTATTTGTAATTAAAAACGTTTCGAGCAGACGACAATGAATTGTAAGGCATCGTAGAATGTTTAAGGTAATATTATCTTTTTAAACGTTTACAGCTTGGTTTTAGTATAAAATAAATTGCACTTTCCAGAATTATAATTTTGGTAAACCTATTAGAAATCTTAAAATATTAATAGAACAATATTTTGTGAAGTCATACTTAAATTATAAATATTTCTTACGATTTAGGCCCAAATAGTTTTAACCAAAATCATTTGATATCATTGAGCGCGAAATTTGAAAGATCGGAAAACGGTAGTAGAATCAATAAATTGATACATTAAGCTGCTGAGTATGATTGCCACATCTTTCAACGATATTATGACTTAGAGTTTGCGGTTGTGATTCACAGAAAGGTATATCTCAAATGAAAATTAACATTAAGGCTGATGTAAACTTATTGTAGTGAGCTCTTCAGAATTTCAGATTGGTGGATTAACTACTGACAAATAAATGGAAAACATTGCACTCATCACATGTGGTCTCTTTCTTCTTCCTTTTTGAGTTCACTAGTTTACCATTCCAAAGTGATATAATTTATTCACCCACTAACATTAATTTCGGAGAATGGTTCAACTCATAAAGGTTTACTCTTTGTGTTATTTTTTTTTTCAATTAAATACTTATGTTTATTTGAGTCTTGTGCCATGCAACTGCAGTTTAGCAAGCCTAATTTTCAAACTAAGTTTATACATTTATATAAACCAGTCGGTGCTTTACAACATGCTAGTGTATTGTATATTTACACTATGACCATATGAACAAAGGAGACAAATTAACCAGAAGCTCTTTCAGGCAGAATGAATATTAGACACCAATGATTGGACTTATAAGTGAAGATGTAGCTATTTTCCACCAAACTTACAATACACTCCTGCGTTTTAACACAGCACTCTCAGCTTCTATATAATATATTTATAGAAAATATAACCCATGTAACATTGAAACCATTTACAAAATACTGTTAAATGTAGCAATTTTAATTTTTAAAATTTTCAGATTATTATGATAAGTCCCTTATTTTCTATCAATACCTTATCCTAAAATATTTACAATATTGTACATGGAAATTCTGTGTAGTCGATAATTTATATAAAATGCTCTTATTTAATTTTAGGTCCTTTAAAGATTTACATGTGAAAAAGACAAATGGCAATTTACTCAAAATGTTTAACTTAAGTTTGGAGAAGGTTGTTCACATTTTAGGTTTCATTTATCTCTCCAATATTACTTTCAACATTTGTTTTGCTGAAGTATATAGAGGTAAGTGTCCTTTATCTTATTGATAGTTTTTTCACACCACCTGGAAATTACACTTTCAGGCATAGAATGTTCAGAGGTGAGATTTGGGAGGATTTTAACTGTTGAAATATCTCAAATGTTAAAAAGTTCTTAAGTTTTATTAACTGGCAAAAGGCGGTGCCCATCACGCCAGAAAAGATAAGGTACATAGTAGTGACTTAATGCAGACATACAGAAAAAAAAAAAGTATATACAGTCAGATTAACAAGAATAGTCAAATTTACAAGAAAAGAAACATAAAATGAAATGATCATTAAACACACAGAGGCACTTATGGCAAACCGAGGAACTCCCGAAGTGCCGGGCCGAACTTCGGCTGAGGCAGACACTTCAAATGGTCAGGCAGCGCGTTCCAGTCACGGACCGACGAGGGAACAAAGGAGTGTTTGCGAAGTTTTGTCCGCATGAAGGGCAGGACCATAGTCTGCGCGACACGAGCACCCCGCGGAGAACGCAGTATGGTTTTAATCCAAGGGTACCCATTACACACTCGAGAAATTGGGTGTACATTTACAAAAAGATCAGTTACTCAATTACTTGAAATTAGTATTGACCGATATTGTAATTTAAATGATATTTTAGTGGACATGTGTGGTAAACATGTTAAATAATTGCGGACCTGTGTAAGCCAAATTAGCAAAGCCATAGTTCAAGGCTAGCAGGGCCATCTGCCTTGTTTTTGAGAAAATTGTTAGAAATATTGGAAAAAAATCAGTATTTTTATTTTTTAAATCTGTATGGGGTAATTAACTGAAATTATTAATCGTGGTATGGGTATGATATCGGTTTTGGCCCATCACTACTAAGAATCCCAAAATTAAAAAAAATTTCAGTAAGATGTGTTTCTGGTATTCAATCGGGTACCCGAGTCCTTCATCAAGGCTTAAAAATTACTCGGAAGAGGGCTTATCCAAATATTTTATTGATAAGTCCATTTTTTACAATAAGTTCATATTTTTTACCAGTTTTAATTTTTTCTTCCGAGAGAACACACTCCGGTACATGACACACTAAAAACACGGCAGCATGTCTGGTCCACATGAGAACAAAATAGTTTTCTCCTTAGAAATAGTAATAGTAATAGTTAGTGTAGGGAGCTGTTGGCTCGCATGGCTTGCAGGGCTTGCCACCACCCTCCTACGCATTGTAACCCGGCCACCGGAATTAAAGGCTTTAAAAGTCACTCGATGACTTAGGCCTAGGGTATTGCCTTGGTTATTAGCTTAGCTGATTATTATTATTATTTGATTATTAATCAGAGAAGTACCTCTGTATTCCGCTGTTTGGAAACGTGTGTGAGGCTACGGAATTTAATCGGCAGGCTGTCAGTAATTCGAATAAGCGTTCTAGGTACTTATCCTATTTCAAGGGTTTTCTGGTTTTAATATTTTTAGATTCAACCTTATGCAGTACCACCTGAGAAGAGATAAATCGCGGAAAAATGAGAATATTGCTTGGCTGTGTTTTTATCAAATGAAAATATTTAGTTTTAAATCTGGTAATTTTTTATAGCAATGAGTCAATTTAAATTAAATTAGTAAATTGAAGAAATTATAATGATTTTTCTAACATGTATAGGCGTTTAGAAAAATCTAACATTTCAAGGACCTGTACTAGAGGTTCATAATAAAAATACTGCCTCTCTGTTGTGATTTCAAAGGATTAGATTCTTGTATTCTATTTGTTAATGGACCTTGTATTTTTTAAATAAGAAAGTAGTTTTTTTGAAGGACATGTTAGCCAAAAATCTAATAGCTAGTCCTCTTGCGTACCATTATTTCTGTTCATTTTTTGGAAACTCATGCAATTAAATTCAAATGATTTAGCCCTTTAACTAATATATATATTTCTTCTATGGTTAACTTAATCATTAGTTTACTATATTTTTCTGTGTTACTTAGGTGTGCAATCAATCGAAATTTAGTATATTGTTTCTAATACCAGTATTTGATGCCCTAAAAATGTATCTTATAACTTGCAACTTTTCATTCATACTATCATTATAGACAAACTACCAAGCATTGACTGCCCAAGATCTGATTTCGCGGATTTATATGTTGATCATCATGTAACACCTTGGGGTAACACAACAGCTGGCGTTTATGAAAAAGTGAAGGAAGTGCTTACTTTGCCAGATTGTGTGAAGGCATGCTGTCAAAGGGATAATTGTGATGTTGTATTTATGTTCAATAGTACATGTTATTTAATAACATGCTCAAGCGATAAAGCTTGTGATCCACTTCCTAGAACTGGAGAAAAGTTTGATCAAGCCTATATGGTTAGGATTCGTGTAGGGGGTAATTTTCTTTTATCATTTATTTTAATTTGATGGGCACAGGTACGATATACATGCCTTTTTCTTAGGATCTGACTTAAATGAATCCTATATGCATATCTCTGACAACATTGATTCCTCTTTGGAAAATGATCACACTTCTGAAAGGTTTGTTTTTTTTTTAATGCAAAGTATTTCTGTGTAAGGAAAATAAAGATACGTTGATTTGTTTTACATTTTACAGTCCTTCATACGAGGTATCTCAAAGTGAACTAGGTGCTGATGAATCAAAAGCCCATGGAATTTTAATGGAAAGTAAAATTAAGGCCTGTCTTTTTGGAATCTATGAAGATTGCAATGAAAATGAGATTTGTGTCACGAAAAATACTCGCGCTAGACATGGCTTATGTGAATGTAAAAGTGATTTCTCCCGAGATACAAATGGTGCTTGTCAACCTCCCGCTATTACCAATGAAGTAAATGTATATTTTTATTACTATTATTATTTTTTTAATATTAAATTTATTTCAGGTGTTACTACCAGTTACTACTATATCGTCATTATCATCAACTGTTGCAATTAAACATCTTGTGGTATCTGCTGGTGATGACAAAATTTTATACTTGCCAGAAAATTCTGTTACAATATCAGCCTACGCTCTACCTAAACCTCCAGATGGTATTGTGTTTTTTATTTTTTATTTCTACTCTTTAAGCTTTACAGGTCCGATAAACCTCATTTACATAGACAAGACACCATACTTCAGCTACTGAAGATGGCTATCTTTTTTAATGGTCAATATTATTTTGATTCAATAATTTACAATCAACACTATCCGATTGAATGATATATAAAATGAAAAAATGGGCAGTCCCACATTTCATGTTACCTGTGCAATATAAAATGTAATTTAGACTCAAATTAAAAGACGGAAATACTATTTGCTACCCAGAAAAATGTATTTTTTGACAATGATAATTATGTGTTCCACCCGAGACGATAAACACAGCCCATCAGAATGTTAGTTTCGATAACTACTAAAAAGTATAGAAGTTTCTTTTAACCCAGAAATACTTCAGCGCATGTTTCCATACCAGAGTGACTGAGAAAAATCACATCACCTCCAGCAAGAATCAAACCTATGAACTTTGGTTTATTGTCCTAACGCCACTACCATTGGACTACCGAGGCCACGAGTGAACAGGCCTTAGACATACAATATCTGAATGATTCGATTGGGTTAGCTTATTTCACAGGGTACTTTTAACCCGTGGTTGACCGTGCCATAGCATTTGAAGTCAACTATAATTATAACAAATCCTTGAGAGCCTGTAGTCAACAACTGGTTAAATGTATCTCATCAAATAAGCAAACCCCCATTCGTAAATTTTATGGCCGAGGCCGGTTCACTAGTGGCCTCTGTAGTCCAATAGTAGTGGCATTGGGATGGTAACCGAAAAGTCGTAGGTTTGATTTCTGCCCGAGAGGGGATGTGATTTTTCTTGGTCACTCTGGTATTAACCTGTGGTTGACCATGCCGAAACATTTTGAAGTCGAACTTTAACAAGTCCTGGATAGCTTGTAGTCAACAAGGGGTTAAGTGTATCCCATCAAATAAGCAAAACCAATCAAGTCATTCATAAATTGGAGGTTCAAGGCCTTTTCACGTGTGGCCTTGGACATACAATTTATGAATGATTCAATCAGCTTAGCTTATTTGATCCGTGGTTGACCATGCCGTAGCATTTTGAAGTTAACTATAATTATAACAAGTTCTTGATAGCCTGTAGTAACAACGGGTTAAATGTGTCCTATCAAATAAGCAAACCCGATCAAGTCATTCATCAATTGGACACTCGTGGCCTTGGTAGTCCAATGGTAGTGGTGTTGGGACGGTAACCGAAAAGTCGTAGGTTTGATTTCTGCGCAAGGTGTGATTTTTCTCAGTCACTTTGGTATGAAAACATGTGCCGAAGTATTCCTTGGTTAAAATATACTTCTGTAATTGTATAAATTGCTTCTCAGTAAAAATATATGTACGTATATATATGTATAATTATCTCTTTGTGACTCCAAAAAAGGGGCGATGATGCCTTGAAACTAAGTGATCAAAATTTTTATTTCCCGAGTTAGATTCAGAAGGAGTCCTGCATTCTTCTTACCTTCGAGGCTGGTGGAACCGTTCAATACATCCCTATTAATTAATTTTATTAATATAGATTATTAAATTAGTTCTTAAAGTTGTTTCTTCATATGAGATGAAAAATATGGTCTTTGCATGTCCTTTATAGCTGTTTTATGCTAAATATATTTCCAGGAGATTCATATAAATTTGAATGGACTTTGGTTTCCCACTATGATGGAAATGAACCGGGGTCTATGGAAGATCAAAATACTCCTAATTTGAAACTTTCAAAGGTACATAAATTTTTCTATTGCCATTTATGGCAAGTTCTCGTAAGTATTAGTTCCTTTTAGGCTGTAAAATTACAAGCATTATTTGAAGTGACGCAACCACCCTTAGTTCCTGTAAGTCAGCTTGGCATAATTGCCTTATTCAATGACTTGGGTATGATTCTGTTGTATAATTTTTTTTTAAATTACATTAGTTATTCAAAATATCTTTTAAGTTAAATATGATTGTTACTGATAGTAGAAGCCAAATTAAATTAATTTACACAAAACAAAGGCCCATGTGTATTGTGCTATGCTAAATATTTTTGTTGCATAATGACTGACATTTCTTTTTCAGTTGAGTCCTGGAATTTATACTTTTAAGGTGTCAGTTACTGGAAATGGTGCTCAAGGGGAAAGCAAAGTTAATGTCACTGTTTTACCAGGTAATTACTGTTTTCAACAATTGCTTGTTTTATTGAAAGAATTTTAACTTGATAAATTGCGGAACTAATAGAAAACTAAGATGGTCTAATTTGATGTAGTTGAATAATCTTGAATTGACAATCGAGTCTGTCTATAGGGTGACACAAGTGGCCTATCTGAATAAATGGCTGATTGAGCGAATTCAGATACAGGCTGCTTTCCCCATTCATTCTCCCTTTGCATAATTTTGTGTTTCCACTGACCTAATAGATAGTAAACATTTTCTATTTTTAAGTTTTTACTTCTAGGGATTTGAAATGATATTTAACAGGGGGTAAATAACGTTAGGGTATAAAATGAGAGAAGTGGTAAATAATGTATTTCCATGAATTATTACAGTATTTAAAACTTAAAAGTTTTATGTCCATAAATGTAGTTTTAACATTTGGAACAGATTAGTAGAGTATATTAGAGTAATGAAAATAAAGTTTAAAATCTTCTAAAGTTGATATATTCCTTTTTTGAATGATTTTCGGAATTTCACATAATATTATACAAAATAAACTAATATTTACCATTATATCAGTGGTATGCGCAATATTTGAAAGAAGTGATATTTTTGTAAATTTGTTTGTCCCTACCCCATGAAAGGGGTGAGCTTGGGGATTTTGGAAAATCACTTTCCTCCAGATAAAAAACTGGTTAATTATATTGGTAGCTATAAATACGAACGAAAACTCGTTCAAGTCTCAAATTTTAAAGTAACTGGCTAATATAATCGTAAATTAAATAGTCAGGGGTTTTGACAGTCCATAGCCTTATAATGATTTATATTGTCATCGGCGAAACAACTATCATTAAAGAATTTAGAGTAGTGAGAATAGAAAGGGTTGTACTTATATTTATTATGTTACTTATGCTACAATGTACTTGCTAAAAAAGCTAAAATTTCTGCATTTATTCTACTATTGTGTATTTTAACTTTTGAGAAGTTACAAAAGATAAAAATAATTCTTGTAGCCAAACAAGCCAACATTCCACCAATTGCTGTCATTCAACCAGATAATGTGACTGTTCAGCTTCCAAATCGTGACACCGTACTAGATGGATCATGTAATTCTATGGCTGAAAGACTTGTTTTCTTTGACTTTTTCCTTATTTTTCTCTTTTTATTTTTAAACAGTCAGTAAAGATAACAATAAAATAATCAAATATCACTGGGAAGCTGTTGCTGAACCTATTGCTTATAAAGCTCCTTTGAACGATACTCCAACTCTGCAACTTAAAAATTTGATTCCGGGTTTTTACCGGTTTAAGTAAGTGGTTTCAAAAAGATTTTAATTTACCAAAATTTTCTATTTTTTTAAAATATAAAAAAATTGTACATAATAATTTAAAATTATAGATTAACTGTGACTGATACCCAAGGTTTATCGAACTGTACTTTTGCCAATGTCACTGTAATGAAAGGTATGGAACTTTCAATGCAATAAAAGTTTATGGTGGGATACTATGAATTAATTATCTAGGAAATTTAGTAATGGGTGCAGGGGCACCTTATATTCTTATCATCATACACCATCTGTCATACCCTGTTATTTCTGACAGTTACGCCCATTTTATTGTACTTCTACTTCCTAAAATGAAAAAAAAAAAGGTTGGACACTCTTTATTACAGTAGCCGCCATTGTTACTGAACAGATTCATGCGCTGAACTTGATGAAACTGTGTTATCAAACATTTTGACTTTCCCATTGCCAAAATGCTTTGCTAGAATAAAATATAAATATCATAAATTTTAGTAAAAATCACCGCATGTGTGCAGTTCCTACCATAATTCAGGAAATATTAGCTCTATGGTTGCCATGGTACACTACAGCCACTGATGTAAGCCATTTTTTCACAAGTCCTGGGCTGAAAATGATTAATTGCTTTACAGTGTTCCGGGGTGGTAAATACCACCTGACATTTATTGTGGCAAATAGTAGCAAAAAGTGTCATGGTAAATAATGATTTTTAGTGACAAATTGACATATAGTCGCAAATATTAGAAAAAGTAAAAATACTAATAGATTTTTCGTATGAAATATCATTGGGCTATTTTTTATATTTTTCACATAAATATATAAAATGTTTGGCTATTTTGAAACATTTGTAAAGCACAATTAAATATTTTTATTTTATTCATTGCTAAACGTTATAGCAAATAAAGTGTTCTAAGAGTACAAAATTATTTTTCCCCTTTTTGTCATTATATGCCATTATTTGTCACTATATGCCATTATTGGTCAAATTTGCCATTACTTGTCACTATTTACCAGTGACATGGCCTATATTCGAAAAAAGTGACATTTTAGGAACACTTGCTTTATTAACAAACTGGCAATCATAAAACGCTGGGTACAAGATATGTATTATCTATGGTTAGAAATGTCTTAGTTAAAAGAACCCTTGTGCATGTTAACTTTTAATTTCTGGTAATTTGACCTATAGCGAAACATGTCTCCCACCTTATTCAGTTAATTAGAGAAGTTCTAAATGTGTGTTTATTGTATCCCATTTTGGGAAAATATATATTTCCCAATATGAAATTAGGTATTGTTAGGTTAGTTTCCTTTAGTTAGAAGAAACCACCTAAAAATACGCGAAAAAGTAGGTTAGTCCATAGTTGAAAGGGATAATATAGCTAAACCCTAAACAAATTTGAATGAATTAAAAAACTTACTAACTCGTACCGATAGGTCTTCGAGCAAACAAAAAACGCAAATCTCGTATCAAATAGATCTTCAAGTAATAAACTACATACTAAATAAATGAAATAGCCAGAAATGCCAACGGTAGACTGGTTTTGTTCTATTTGGAACTCATCAGCACCGTGCGGGAAATCTGGCTGGTGACTGTTATATCTGAAAGAGAAACCAAGCCTAAACATTAAAAATTTCAAAACTCGTTGCATAGCAACGAAAGCGGGAAGTGTGGTGGAGAATAGTATATACGATAAGTTAAGTTAGAAGAAACCACCTATGGACAGTGCGAGGCAAAATTGCACTACAGCGGCCTCATGTAATTTCGTGTTTTTTTTTGGTGGAGAATGTAGCACTTGACGCGTAGATTACGAAACTAATTTTTTTTGGGGCCGCAAATGATAATTAAATTAATTAACTTAATGTTAAAAATGTACTAATTTTAGGGAATTACCGTGTTTTTGTATTTGTGGGTGGCGGAGAATGTAGCACTTGACGCGTAGATTACGAAACTAATTTTTTTTGGGCCGCAAATGATAATTAAATTAATTAACTTAATGTTAAAAATGTACTAATTTTAGGGAATTACCGTGTTTTTGTATTTGTGGGTGGCGGAGAATGTAGCACTTGACGCGTAGATTACGAAACTAATTTTTTTTGGGCCGCAAATGATAATTAAATTAATTAACTTAATGTTAAAAATGTACTAATTTTAGGGAATTACCATGTTTTTGAATTTTTGGGTGGCGGAGAATGTAGCACTTGACGCGTAGATTACGAAACTAATTTTTTTGGGCCGCAAATGATAATTAAATTAATTAACTTAATGTTAAAAATGTACTAATTGTAGGAAATTACCGTGTTTTTGTATTTTTGGGTGGCGGAGAATGTAGCACTTGACGCGTTGATTACGAAACTTTGGTTTTTGGGTCGAAAATGATAATTAAATTAATTAACTTAATGTTAAAAAGTTAGTAGAGTGGAAACCTAAACAAACAGTAACAAGCCGTGGTGTAGGCGACAACCCGACGAAGATAATTACTTCCAAAACACGTAAAAGACGTTACTAAACTCCCCGTATTGGCGCCTGACGGCGCCGCGCACTCGCTTCGCTCAAGCGCTGGGGGCGCGCAGCGCCTCCCCAACCCCATACTAAAAAAGCGATGGGCCATCTATAACGCGACCTAGAGGACAGTACCAAGCCTTACGCATCAAGTATATAATTTTAATCTCAATCAGAAACAAAGTGGCCCAATAATAGAAAACACCGAGAAAATGAACAAAAACTGTAATTGATTTTATACAAAAAGGGAATATCACGTGGAATTCATTAGGACACCGAAACTGTGTTGCCGGCGAACACACGACGGAAATAAGTACAACAAAACACGTGCAAATACCCAAAAATTAGAAATTTAAAATTACATTAAAAAATTAAATAATCATTTGCGGCCAAAATAAAAATTACTCTCGGCGTCTACGTGATAAGGTCTATCAGGCGCAACCAAAATTAATATAAAATTCAATGAAAATGAGAAATTTTTAAAATTAAAAAATTAAGTTAAACAATTAAATAATCATTTGCGGCCAAAATAAAAATTACCCTCGGCATCTACGTGACAAGGTCTATCAGGCGCAACCAAAATTAATATAAAATTCAATGAAAATGTGAAATTTTTAAAATTAAAAAAATTAAGTTAAATAATTAAATAATCATTTGCGGCCAAAATAAAAATTACCCTCGACATCTACGTCACAATGTCTATCAGGCGCAACCAAAATTATTATAAAATTCAATGAAAATGAGAAATTTTTAAAATTAAAAAAATTAAGTTAAACAATTAAATAATCATTTGCGGCCAAAATAAAAAATACCCTCGACATCTACGTGACAAGGTCTATCAGGCGCAACTAAAATTAATATCAAATTCGATGAGGCCGCTGTACTACACTTCACCCCAGTGCGAAGGATGATAGAATACGCGAAAAAGTAGATTAGCCCATAATTAAAAGGGATAATATAGCTAAACCCTAAACTCTAGCCTCTATTACTTAAAAGTCTGAAATTTTAGTGTAGACGCTTCAATAACTTGTGAACTTACGAGGAGTGTACCCGAGGTGTTAATCACCGATTTTGATGATGTAGGGCTTGGGGTAACATTAATTTTCACCAAGGGAAAAGTTACGCTTTGCATCCATTTTGATATGGCAACCGAAAAGGTTTTTGACAACTTAAAATGAAAAAATCTACATTTAGAAAAGCATGGGATTTTCTCGGTTTCACAGGGTACTTACTGTGAAATTTTTTCGAAAAATCAAAAAAAATCGCAACTAAAATGCTTAAGGACATGGCACACTTTCTATGGGATTTGGCTTTCTACGGATTTCCGTGAAATTGAAATATATTGTTAAGCTTAGTTAAAGGAGCAAAATTGTCCGCGGGCACTTTTCCCTAGCGCCAACGGATTTGAAGGAGGTATTTAATAACAACGACGGTATCAACATTAAACTTGATAATAATTTATTTGTAAAGGATTAAAACGTTAAAGAAATTGTATACATGCATTGTCAATGACAGTTGAGAGATTAGTGAGTAATATTCATGGCGGCAAAAACAAAGAAGGCCGCCCATAAAAAGACGATTCAGAATGACGTCATTATTACATAAGTCCATGTGGCAAAAAAACCAATACAGGGTTGCTTACCATGTTTTTTATCAGGATTTTCCAGTATCAACGATTAAAGTTTGGTCACTTGTAGTTGGGTCTGGGATTTGCCATACCATTGTTTATAGTCTTGAAACTAATCAACCTTAAGCACGCGTAAAGCTGCGCAGTTGGTAAACGCGTTATCGATGTACCTGCAGAGACCCGGGTTCGAATCTCCGAAAACCTTTTGAGATTTTTTTGGCGAGTGCTTAACAATTCGTTAAGCTGTGCGTAGGTTTAACCAATAATAATAATACTTCGAATCTCTGATTTTATTTCTTTTTGAATGCTTAAAACGGTAGTTGCTTACGTAAAGGATACAAATATAATAATCTTATAGGCACTTGCGTATCATAAAGTCAGGTTTTTGAATGCACATGGAGAATATAGTATAGTCACTAGTGATACATGTAATTTATTTTTGCCGGAAAGGGGTGGGAGTATAAACCCGCGTCGGTCAGGACGGAGGAGGTTAGTATAAAGCCTGATGCAACTGAGTTAGGAAAGATCACCGCATCGTATGTTGTTTCCTGGCTCAGTTAAAAAGTATATCCCCTATTGCCGCTTTAACCCCTTTCTAGACTAAGTTGCACCATTTTCGATGCCTGCTTAAGCACGTCATTAGGCATTCGTTATTACTTATAAGTGGGGTGGCGGAGTGGTTAGCAGCAAGAGGAGCCGGGTTCGATCCCAGCTTGTGGCACTGGGTGAAAACATGGAACAACTCCTTCTGCGTTGAGTTTGCAAGTTCTTTCCCCACTGGCTTAAGGGGTTTTCCCCCGAGCTCTTCGGTTTCCCCTTCCATAAAAACTTGTTGAGGTTAACGGTAATAGTTAGTGTAGGGAGCTGTTGGCTCGCGTGGCATGCAGGGCTTGCCACCACCCTCCTACGCATTGTAACCCGGCCACCTGATTTAAAGGCTTCAAAAGTCGTTTGATGACTTAGGCCTAAGGTGGTGCCTTGGGTATTAGCCTAGCTGATGATTATTATTATTATTATTATTATTATTATTATTATTATTATTATTATTATTATTATTATTATTATTATTATTATTATTATTACTTATTAGCGAAAATAGAGGCAATCATAACTTTTATTGAAGTTAAAATAATATTGGTGGATTTAGTAATATAACTATTGGAGAAAGGCATACATCGGTTAAATAGTTGGGATATATCAAATACCTAAATGGTGATGTTTTATTAATATTGTTATTATTGTAATGAACTCTCTTCTACGTAGCGAGTATTACAATAAATTACTTAGATTTTTAAATATAAGAGACGCCTGAGTTTGGTTAAACAACATAAATTACTATTTATTAGAACTCACTAGTTTACTCAACGATCCTTTCTTACGCTTAATTGTTCCGCCGCTTGTCTCATACCTTCCCCTCTCTAGTCTCGTCTTCATCTATATCTATTTCTCCTGCACCTCTGGTATTTAACCACTAGAGGTGTTGGAGTTTGCCCCCTCCTGGGGCGCCCTCTATGGCGGTCCTTACACCTCCCCCCGCTTACTTAAGAAAGGATCGTCTGTGATTACAAAATTAATAATGATAAATATAAACATTTCTAGTATTTGAAATGATACAAAATAATAAAAAGTTCAATTAATTTGGTCTTTGGTTTTCACTTTATCGTTGTAAATGTCCTATTTCTTGATACGGTCGTGGCATCTCCCTTTCAGCTCAACAGTCCTTTACGAGATTTTTGTGACCACACCTATAGCATTGGACCACTGGGTGTCTTCTTCTAGTAGGTGGTTGGCTAGGTGCTCGCAATGGGACTTCACGTCGTGGGGCTGGTCGGTTGACAGAATAGCGTTTCGTCTGTTGGGCAGCTGGCTTCTTTACGTAGCTGATATGACGATTATAGCCTGCGGGCTTAATGTCAAAATTCCCATTAAAACGTACCACTGGTTCGTTGGACACGGTACAAACTGTTTTCAGACTCGTAGACTCATTATTAGAGGAATATTCTGCTGGCTCCACCTGGTAATCTAACGAAAACACTAGTTCATACTTGGTTGCTGGGTCGATTAATATCTCTTTGTCCCTTAATTAATTTATGTTCTCCATACCGGACCGCTACTCTAGTGGTGGCAATTACTTCGGTTACCCCATATTGCTTTTGGAAACGTTCCTCGTCTACTTCTTCATCCTGAGGACTCCTTTTCATCATATGGTAGGTTTCTTTTGAAATAATGGGAAACGGCAGATCCTTTCGGTATTCTCCAACCACAGTACATTCCTCTTCTCCTATGAAGAAGGTAGGGGAGTCCATCTGAAATGTTTTGACTATTAATAATTAGCGGGCACTTCTCAACCATTCCTGATCAGGTGTTGCTCCTGGAACTGGTTCGGGACTAAAGTTAAATATCCCTATATTCAAACCTTGGACTGACCCTAAATCGACTAGGGGGTCCCACATTCTCTCCAATTCTTTGCTGGATCTTATTTGTTTTTTGAACGGGACAGGTGAATAGTAGTAAACGTCCCCAATTCGGCCTTTCTTACCGCCTTGTGGCTGCTTCTTCCGAATCACTATTTCTCTTATCCAACCTTGGTTTAGAGGTTCTAAATATGGTGACGGTTGCTCGATTTCCTCTATCAATGGCTCAGTTTCGTTAGGTTTATCTATGTTATCCAGTGATTCTTCCGAGTTGATCAACTCTGCGTTACATATGATTATGTTACCAGGACTAATACTGTCTTCTCCGTCAGGCTCTGGCTCTATCAAGCTAGTCTCAGCCTCGGGTTCTGCTACCTGTTCACTACTCGTACTAGGCATTGATATCACAGTTTCAGTGGGCGGAGTGTCAACTTCAGGTACTTCATTGATATCAGCATTTTGAACTTCATCAAACTGACTCCCATCATCCTGTTCCATGTAAAACTTTAATTGGTTAATATGCCATTTCCCAGTTAGTTTACCAGTTTTGAGGTCCTTGAGCTGATAAGTTACGGGACTGATTAGTTACTACCTGTAACGGTCCTTCCCATTTTGGCATCAGTTTGGCCATAATACCTTTGGCTGCGTTGGACAACTTATGGTTTCTCTTCCATACTAGCTGTCCCTCTTCTAACTCAGATGCACTGTACCGTTGGTCGTAATAGTACTTCTGTTTTTCCTGTGCTATACGAGAGTACCTGTGTGCTTCTTCTAGGGCGTTCTGTAGCTCTGTGAGTGGCCGTTTCTCATAATCTTGTAACACAGAAAGGTCAACTTCGTCAGCCAATTCACCTTGCTGTTTCTTGGTGTTTTCTCCACTTATGGCTTTATCCACATCGGCCATAACATGGTCTGGAATAACTTCTTCTTTCACCCTTTGTTCACTTTCCATGCGATGTAACTGCGTTGAATAATTGCCCCACGTGAGCTTGTACTGATTGAAATTAATGACGGCACCTATACGAGTCAGATAGTCTGTTCCCAAGACTACGGGACAAGGCAACGACCCTACAACATTAAAGTGCAGACAACCTGTAGAGTGACCATTAATAGATGTCTGTAGTGGTACTGTTCCAAATATCGATATAGTTTCTCCACTTGCTTGAAAATATATCTGGTTAGACTTTTTTAATAATTTGATTAGTCCTAAAGATGTTAAAAACGTTTTAGTTAAAAAGCTTGCTTTGGCACCAGTATCCACACATGCCAGTTGGGTAGTGTTATTCATAGTAAAATAGATGCCGTAGGCTTGGCGTAAGTTAATATTTAAAACTGCAGGTTTAGTTATATTCGGAGGCTGAGTCCCTGCCTTGCTCAGTCTCGACTTTCGTTTTCCTTCCTCGAGGTGTCTTCGTGGGTTATGTTGTTGGTGGTGTGACGAGGCTGGCCCCGACGCTGTCCTCCTCGAGATCTTCCATAATTCGAACTGGTTTGCTGGACTGGACTATAATTTAATCGAGGTTGATTAAATTGGACTGGGGTTTGTTTAGCATTCGGTCCAAACATCTGTTCCATCTCGGTAACCTTTACTCGAAAACTTTCAAGATCGTGGCAGTTGTATCTACTTAAGTGTGGATTGTAAATCGGCAGAACGTTTTTAATCATATACTTCACCAGTTTTTCTTTTGACAACGGCTGTAGCAACGACAGTTTCTGTTGTTGTATCCGAGTTATGTAAGCTCCCACAGACTCCTGGTCTCCTTGTTTAGACAACTCAATCTCGGCCTTGATCCGATGTTCTCGTTCTGCGGTCAGATAGTGTCGTTCGAACGCCTGCACAAAGCCTGACCAGCTCCAACCCAGTGGTTCTGTCTCCAGTTCATAACCTTCATACCAGACTCGGGCTTCACCTCTGAAAACACTGCGGGATATAGCAGCTATGCCTTGCATATTTAGTTGATTAGCTTCAGCATACAGTTTTAATTCTCGTAAGAAACTACGTGGGTTTTCCTTACCACCAGAAAACGTAGGAATATTTAGTTTTACCTTACCCAAATTAGGGAAATGCACGCTATTGTTGTTACTCGGGTCAGGTCCCATACTCGACCCAAAGGATAAACGGTGCGGATCGTCAATATTACCCATATCCGGAAAATGTACTGTCCGTCGTGGCGTTGGAAGTTCGGTTGAGTTCAATCCATTCATTGGTCTCGTACCATTGTTAGGTGGGAGTCCAACTCCAGAAGAAACATGGTTCAGTAACTCAGTCATACTGGTTTGTAATGCAACCATCTGTTGTCGTAGTTGTGATAGTTCTCTGCTTTCCGGCGATCTATTTGCATCGTCCACAGTAGTAGTTGTTGTCTCTGCAGAGCTCTGGTCCTGTGTGCTAGTGGTCGGAGTTGATGGTGGTGGTGTTTGCTCAGGCTCAATAGTATTACCCCAATCTAGGAGATTTCGTCCCAACTTATATCCAAAGTCTTCTGCTTGTTGGCCATACTTTAGACCTATTCTACTTAAAAAGTTTAAGATTCTCCACACTCCTATTAACACGCAGGAGATAAAAATAGGTATTAACATCCTCAGCGATTTTGCCCCTCTTATTATATAAGAACTAGGCCACTTCCATAGCCATAGCCAAAAGAATGCGTAGATTAATCCCCAGCAAATCATAAGGTAAAGGCCAAGGGCCAAATAAAGTCCCCATGCTACACTACGGTACAGCCAGCAAATCAATTCCCAGCTATCAGTAACATAGTTTTTTAGCTGAACCAGCACAATGTATATTATATTATTCAACTGCTCCACAGATTCCATATCGTCCCAGATATATTTTATATTCGAATTATTATTAATATAAACAATCGTTTAAATTATTAAAAGTTATTAAGATTAATTTAGTTAGTTAAAATAGATGAAGACGAGACTAGAGAGGGGAAGGTATGAGACAAGCGGCGGAACAATTAAGCGTAAGAAAGGATCGTTGAGTAAACTAGTGAGTGCTAATAAAATATAATTTATGTTGTTTAACCAAACTCAGGCGTCTCTTATATTTAAAATCTAAGTAATTTATTGTAATACTCGCTACGTAGAAGAGAGTTCATTACATTATTATTATGATTTTGGTCATACCTACGTACCGATTTCATATTATTTTGTTATTATTGTTATATTTTGGTTAAACCTACACGCAAAGATGTTTTATTAATATTGTTATTATTATTATGATTTTGGTCATACCTACGCACAGATTTCGTATTATTTTGTAATTATGTTTTAGTTAAAGCTACAAGAACAGTTGTATTATTATTATTATTATTATTATTATTAGGATTTTGGTTAATACTACGCAAGGAGGTCGTATTTCAATTTTTAATATTGCTTAAACCTACGCACAGAAGCCACATAGGTATTATTTAATTGTTTTTATAATACAAAAAATCTCAAAAGGTTTTCGGAGATACGAACCCGGGTCTCTGTAGGTACATCGATAATGCGTTTACCAACTGCGCAACTTTAAGCGTGCTAAAGGTTGATTAGTTTCAAGACTATAAACAATGTTATGGCAAATCCCAGACCCAACTACAAGTGACCAAACTTTAATCGTTGATACTGGAAAATCCGTTGGCGCTAGGGAAAAGTGCCCTTGGACAATTTTGCTTCTTTAACTAAGCTTAACAATATATTTCAATTTCACGGAAATCCGTAGAAAGCCAAATTCCATAGAAAGTGTGCCATGTCCTTTTAATTATTTTTGGTGAAATTCATCAAGTTTGAGTAAACTTCAACCAAATTTGGTAAAATGACTTAAAATGTGTAAAATTGGATAAAATCGTGTTAAACCAACTAATATCGGCTAAAACTGGGTAAAATAATAAAATTCGGGTAAAATAATTTGTCCAAATGACAAAAATTGAGTAAAATTGTGTTAAAACAACTAATATCGGTTACAATTGGGTAAAATAATAAAATTTTTGGTAAAAAGACAAAATTTGGGTAAAACAGCCAAAAATGTGGTTAAAAGTGATAATAATTGAATAAAATGAATGAAATTTGATTAAACAATCTGAATTTGGGTTAAACAAATGAAATTAACTAGAATCGTGTTGAATTAATTGTATTGACTAAAATGAACGAATTTGGATAAAAAGAGCAGTATTTACTTAAAATAATCAAGTTTCGACTACAATCGTCTTGAATCAATTGAAATTGACTAAAATCAATCTGTCAAACTACCAAAAGTGATGAAGGACCAAAAGTAGATAAACTGAAGAAAACCTACAAAATAAGGTTAAGTAAAAACTAAAAAGTTATCGATTTTGTTGTAATTTCGTAAACACTAATTAATAACGAAAACTAATACAACTTTAAAGATTTTTTCGTTAAAAACCACCCGGTTGTTATTGAACATGAATTCAAACCTTTTCAGTAATATAACATGTTAGTTATTAAAATTACTTAAAACTTCATCTTCACATTCTGGGTATTTTTCGTGAAAATGTAAAATTATCAAAACTAAAATTTTAATTGAATATGTGTACGTCTGTTTCTAATTTAGTAAAACTAGGCAACTATATGTTACTTAATTTATATTGTATATACTTGATATTTAAATCTGTAAATATTTGGTTTAATTTATTCTACCTACCAACATAACGACTATACTAAATATTTTATTTTTACATCTTCTGGGTTTTTTTAATTGGAGTTGTTCATGAAACAGCTTTATTTTTAAGTATCATTTACTGTCGACTTGATTAAATATAGTGCTCGGATTTTTATTATTTTTTAGTCATGAATAAAGTAAACTCTGCGGTATTTAAATAATATTTATTTACCCAATTTTGTCTTTTTACCCAAAATTTTATTATTTTACCCAATTGTAGCCGATATTAGTTGTTTTAACCCAATTTTTGTCATTTGGATGAATTCTGATTATTTTACCCAAATTTTATCATTTTACCCAATTTTAGCCGATATTAGTTGCTTTAACACGATTTTATCCAATTTTAAACATTTTTACCCAATTTTGGTCAATTTATCCAATTTTTGTCGATTTAAAAAAAAATAAATTATATTAGGTAAATTTTTGCAAATATTCCTTTTTTTATCATATTCATTGAAATTTTCTCAATTTTACACAATTTTGGATGAAGTTTACCCAAACTTAATGAATTTCACCTAAAATAGTTGAAATTTAGCATTTTAGTTGAGATTTGAAATTTTTTTTGGATTTTTCGAAAACTTTTCACAGTTAGTAAGTACCCTGTGAAACCGAGAAAATCCCATGTTTTTTAAATCAGAATTTTTTCATTTTAAGTTGTCAAAAATATTTTCGGTTGCCATATCAAAATGGATGTAAAGCGTAACTTTTCCCTTGGTGAAAATTCATATTGCCCCAAGGTCTAAATCCCCCCCCCCCCCGAGTTTCATCAAAATTGGTACACTCCTCGTTAGTGTGTCTCCAAAAGTACATTAAAACATTGTAGCTAAGAAATAATGCACTATTTAAAATTATCTATGAAATAGAACACGTGTGCTTTTTCTTAAAAGGAATTATAAGCTCAAAGTTGTGCTAAGTTGTGAAAAATAGGAAGTTTTCTAAGAAATGTATTTCAAAGTTTTTCCTTTTGTTCTCAGAGATTGACTATCCACCTACAGCAAATGCTGGTGATGATGTAGTTATTTTCTTGCCAAAAAATGAGGTTTATTTAAATGGAAATGCAAGCACAGATGACAAGGGCATTAAAAGTTGGCAGTGGCAACATATGAAGAGTTCAGATGCTAATCAAGCCGTTGATGTTGAGGTACAATATTTATAAATATATTTATTTCTTCATGGTTTTATTTGATCGGTTTTATTGCTAAGCATCAATATGTTGCTTTTTGTGAATACTACAATCTAATTTCAACTGAAATATTCAAAATATTGGGAATTACAGTACAGTTTTTCAAGTTCAAAAAGCATTAGCTATAGTAACAAGTTCCTTCACTAATGAGATAAACACCTGTACAGGCCTATAGATGTTATTCCAGTGGATACATAACTACTCAACTTATTATATTTTTATTTAGGGAACAACGAGCCCATACCTACATATTTCACATTTGGATGTTGGGGTGTATAAATTTCAGTTAAAAGTAACTGATACAGCAGATCAAACCTCTGTAGCCGAGGTTCGCGTGTTTGTGAAGCCAGAAAACAACAAACCTCCAACAGCAAACGCAGGATCTGACTTGAAAGTTTCACTACCTATAGAAGGTCCAGTTACACTGGATGGTAGTGGCAGTAGCGATGATTCCATTCCTGTTAAATGGCTTTGGGAACAAATAAGGTGAGCAATTACTAAATAGTGTATAATGTTCCTCTAAAAATTGGAGTATTCATACAAGCAATTGGAACTTTAATTTGATGTTGCCTTTGTAGTTTATCAGTAACAGATCCTTCAATTAAGCACTTTAAAAGAAGGGCATGTATTGTCAAATATAAATCAAAAGCCTGGGCTTAGAATGTTTGGGTTAACAATGGCTTTCGTCTTTTTCAATGTGACAAAGTGATTAACAAGGGCCTTATGAAGGTGAAAGCTCTAGTGAACCCAGGCATTTTATTGCCCAGTTTTTTAAACAAATTTGAATATGAATAACCATTTGCTTCTTCATTTAAAGTATTTATCTTATTACCATGAACCTTGGAGATGTTCATATTTATAGTCATTTGTAATCTAAGCACTTAGAGGAATTTTTTTTATTTACTTTTATAAAACCATGCAGGCCCTACAAGAAAGGGGGGAAGCTGGTACTAATTACCGGGGCTCATGTTGTCCAAGGGCCTGTGTTTGAACAAACTAGGTATACTTCTGCCAGGTTGCTTTCCAATAAGGTATAGCTATCTCCAGTAGTAACGGCTTTCTTGGGGCCTGGAACTTATATTTTACCAGGGCCCGGGCCTGCTCTTGGTGGCCCTTTATAAAACTTATCATTATTGCTTATGAAATATGTATAATTATATTTCTTTATGTTAGGTGGTCTAGAAGTGGTAAGCTCTAAAGTTTTTTGAAGTACAAAATTTAATTGACTATAGCCTTACCTAGAAACTTATTGTTTTAACATATTTTATAAATAAAAAATATACATTCAGTTTGATCTGGTGGTGGAACTAGCGAAAATTAGGGCTGTGCGAGTACTGGATCATAATCAATTACGCAGCATTTTTGAGGTTGAATGCTCAAACTCGACGTCAAATAAGTAAATGAAAAATACTAGTCTATTATCGAGTACCAAAAAATTGCATAGCCGATTACTCGAATAAGCTGCTGTAAGTTCAAAGAGGGGTGTAAATAATAAGCGGTATGTACAAGACGTATAAACAACAAATGCTTTGAATAACCTTGGGGATGGATCATGGTTTTTAATACGTGCGTCCTTCACGGTTTTTCTCCAAACCGTATTAAGTTTTGGTTTTGGTTTGGAGTGTCGCTTTGATGTCTCTTCACGAGTTCGGATGTTGCCCGGTGTTGGGACTCAGGAGTCTTAACTTCCTAAGCAATATATGGACAGACTGTAGAATAATAATTTAAAAAAATTTATATTGTGTTGTTATTTACTATTAGTTACTTTAATTAGGCTAGTTAGTAGCCTAGTATACTAGTCTTTCATATCCCACTAGTCACTATAAGGTTACTAAAGTTGTGAAAAATGGTTCATTTAAATTAAAGAAATATTTTTCAGCATTGAAAGTTAGTTTATTCTCATTTTAAAATTTAATTTCCTAATTACTTGAATAAAACCAGCTCCTAATCAAGCACTCGATAACACGACTCGTTAAAAATATTACTAGAGTTTTTTTCTGAATTACTTGACTCAAATAAGAGAAAATTTGCTGTTAATCAAGTACTCGATTACTCTACTCATCTTCAATATTACTTGACTCGAATACACGAACAAAAATTTCGTACTTGATGGCCTAAAACCACTACTCACACAGCCCTAGTGAAGATCCATTTATCTATTTTAAAAAGTGCACTTCACCGCTAGTCTATGAAGACACACTAAATATGAAGGTTTATACTCCCTTTAAATCTTAGCATTATATTTTTCTGCCTTAGTGGTCCAAAGTCAGCCAAGTTGGACGACTTTGATAAAGTTAAAGCTACGATAAGTGGTTTGGTTCCTGGAGAGTATGTATTTCAGCTAACTGTTTTTGACAGTAAAGGAGCAAATGGAAGTGATCAACTTAATGTCTTTGTTACACAAAGTATGTTACTGTTTAGTTTTATATGCTTAAATTTTCATATAACCATGCATTTTGGGAGGCATGTATTCCCCTCCTATTCTACTATATAAGTATACAGATAAGTTGAACAAAATAATTTTTTCTCAAAAACCACCGCGCCGCTTACCCATTGGTGGAAATAGTTACTAGTATTAGTTAGTACTTAGTGGCGCCATCTTATAGGTAGCTGCTCTTATAGCGTTTTCCATTGGGAACCTCCGATTGTGATCCAGATTTGTTGAGTGACGTCACTGCTCTCTGTAGGAGGCGCTCGGAGGATTTGCCCTGGTAGCTCCCAATGAAATACGAAACGTTTTCGGGGCACTCTTTTGTTTCTCTCCGACTCTTGAGTTGGGGCAGCCGGGAGCACTCTGGGAGGGAGTACCTTGGTAAATGGAAGACGATCCTCCCTCTCGGAGTTGCCCCTTTTTTCCCAATGGAAAACGCTATTAGTAAATTATCTGAATAATGCTGCGTTTGTGCCAAAAGCTTGAAATTAGGACCATTTTCTTCATAGTTTAGGTTCCCAAAATAATATTTAAGGCCTATTCACACAAGCCAATTCGAGTCTCCAACTAAACTGCGTGTGAGTGGAGAAAATATTTTCACAATGTGTTGAAGACACAAATGCTTTTGTATGCAAAGTTTTGAAGAACAACCACTTTTGGTGCATGAGGTTTAGATTCAAATATTTAAATTAAAAGTTTTCGTACACATCCTTATACTAAACTAAATAAAAAAATAATTAATACCTTTATTAGTATAAATTGGCATAATTTGTAGTAAAAGAGGTATTTGTTTAAGAATTAAGAGTAATTTCCTTCGCCGGTTCAGGCATGAAATCTTTGCAACTTTCATGGAGGGTGTGAACCAAAATGGAACGTGGTTCGTAAGCCTGAGTTGAAAAGTATTGCTGGTAGTAATTGAAATTTTTTTGGTTCTAATGTGATTCGGCATTTTTAGGAGCACAGCAAGTAGAGGCAGTTTTATAGGTACAAAGACGAGCACACTCTGTATCTAACATGGTCAGTGGCAGCCATATTGTTAGTAGGCCAAATGGCCAGGCCCTTCTTATTAGACCTAACTCCCAAGGGCGCCAGTGTGGCGTTTATATAAAAGCAAAGCAGAGCAGAGCAGAGAGGCAGAATAGTATAGAGAGATGGGAAACAGTGGTTAGTAGCAGTCACAAGTTAGTAGGGGAGTGGTTCACTCCCAGCTAGCCTGCTAGCTAATATAGTATTTCCCCCAGTGGCTGCAAAGGTTGCATTTCCTTCCTTTGGTGGGAATGTCTACCAAGTATTAGTCTTTTATTATACTAGGATAATTATTGTGTAGTTCGTTCTAAGGCCTCCGAACGCACTTTACCCTGGCACTTGGCCCAAGGCTACAGCATGACAATAAAATGTAGGCCTATTGTAGAAGCTCGTAAGCGCATGACTTTTTTTTTTGAAATTAAGAATTTTGACGCTGTGAATATCACTTTTGAGACACCTCTTTTCGAGGTTGATGCCTTCTTGGGGTAGGTGGTCTGTGGCTCATGTGATCTTTGAAACAACATTTTGAAATATTTGGAGTACTATAATTGACTTTTGAAGAAAAAATATTATCTACTACAAACTGTTAATAAGCCCTATTAGAAACCAAGGACAATGAGCCGGAAAATTAAGTTTAAATATTCAAGCTAAGGCAATATACATAGTTTTTAATAAGCTACATGTAGTAGGATCCTTGGGTTCTTGGCTACAATTAGAAGATCCGAGGGTCAATCCTTTGAACTTAACTTTTAATAGCTAGTTACATGGAAAAAACATTTACACGTGACCTATGGTATTTTATAGAAACACCTATTCAAATACCACTGTAAATGTGTTAATGGTATGCTAGCATTTTACTGTCACTATCTTTACTACTGATAATCTTTTTAGAAAAAAACTTACCACCACATTCTAATGCTGGAGGGGATAAAACCGTGTTTCTTCCTGTTGGTGTGGTTACTCTCAATGGTAGCCTTTCGTCTGATGATGTAGAAATTGTTTCTTACAAGTGGTCTAGAGAACCTTCATCTTTGGCAGTTGGGGTAAACTTTTGATATATGTCAGTTTTCTTATTGTCGTATATTTTAATTAAAAACTATACTTGTATGTTAGGATATTATTGAGGATTCTGAAACCAAACCAATTTTGAAACTAGTAAATTTGATTCCTGGACGGTATTTATTTCGTTTGACTGTTGCTGATGTTCAAGGATTAACGGGAACTGACACCACATCATTAATTGTTAAGCCGTCTCCCGATCTAAAATATGAAATTGAAATGGTTTTAAATGCAGATATCAAAACTTTCACACATGACCAGCTGGTATGCTTATTTTATGATCTTACTTGATTCTGTCTTTAGTTTAGTAAAGGAAATTTTGAGTTATTGTACTTCTACATGTTGTTTTATTTTTTAGAACGTGCTATTGAAGCAATTAGAACTACTTATACCTGTACACAATTTTGATTCGTCTCTGGTTTCTCTAATCAGTTTATCAGCTGACCGAATATCTAGAAGGTATGTAATTTTTAATGTAATATATAACAAGTATTCCAACAATAATTCGTAGGCTTAATATATAATCTTAATATAATAATAGATTTATTGGAACATCTTATAAGTGTACAACTTCTTTACATAAGAGTCCAGTTACACGATAATTAAATTAAATTAAGAAAGTAAAAGAAAGTTCTAGAAGCAGATTAAATAATGAAGAAAAGACGCCACTGTGGAGATCACCATAGTGACGAGTTAATATAAGTCAAATAATGAGTGGTGATAAAATTCTTAAAGAGATTCATACTCTCTACGTTTTTCAAAAGATTTGGGAGTTAATTCCAGTTGTGAGAGCCTATTACTTTGACCCTTTTAGGAGTCCTTGATCCAAAGGTTTTAAAAAAAATTTCAACGTAAAAGTTATCATTAGCACCCCTTGTATTAATATTATGAGGAGGGGGTGGAATTTATCCCAGACATATTGAGGGACTTGATTGTTTTTAACTTTAAACATAAAGATTAAGAGGTTATGGAAATAGGTAAAATCAACAGAATTGACGCGAGCTTGGCTTCAGTTAAGGAAGAAAATTTTGAGAAGCCAGCAATTAATTTTGAGGCTCTATTTAGCACTTTCTGGATATTAGCAAGGTCAAATTTAGTAGCCGACGCTTTGAAAATAATGCCATAGTCGATAATTGGTTTAATGAAGGTATTAAATATTAATCTGAGACAATCAATCAAGATGTGACTTCGGAGCGGTTTCATAAGCCAAAGCCTACTCTTGACTTTGCTGATGATGTACTGTATATGTGGGTGCCAATCTAAAGATTCTTCGAAATATACACCAAGATATTTAAAGGTGTTTGTCATAATGATAGTACCATTACACTAGCAGCAGCAGCCCTTTTGCGGTTAGGGGAGAAGAGCATCATTTTTGTTTTTTCTTTGTTGAGGCATAGGCCAGGCCTTTATTAATCAGGGCCTGTTCAAGGGAGAGTAAATAACTTTCACCATTAGAGATTAATGTAGTTAAGCCAGTACTAGCTGATGAGATTGCATTGTCGTTGGCGTATTCATTAGCTAAAGATTGAGTGAGGCTCTTCTGTAGATCCATAGAGTATACATTGAACAGGAGTGGCCCCAGGACGCTGCCCTGGGGCACCCCATGTTTTACTTGACACATTGTTGAGGTATGATTATTGTGAGAGACAACCTGATAACGGTTCGTAAGATATGACTGGAGCCATTTGTGGACAGTACCATAAATTCCAACCTCCCTGAGAGATTGTAATAATGGTAACCTGAAACATTTTTTGGGATGGGGAACCAAAGAACTTCATGAGAAAACCCCTTCAACCAGGGGGGAGATAAATTGTAAACTCAATGCAGGAGTTTTTCCATTTGTTAACCCTGTGCCACAACCCGACTTCTCTTGCTGCGATTGAAAAAGGGCTAACCACTCTCACACCCAACCTAGAAAGGGCAAGATTGTTGTGTAAATTTAGGTGGCATTTCTGGACCTCTAACTTTACCATTGTAATTTAGTCTAATTTAATTAATGTGGAAATTCCATGGGCTATCAAGGAGATATATGACACTCAGGGTCATGAATAGTATTCCAAATATTGGATGAAAATTTTCATGGGCTCATTGTGATGATTAAAAAAGCATAACTTTTTTCCAAGAAGTAAATAGGGTGGTTTAAAATAGACTAAGCTGTAACAGATAAAATGTTACGATCTTCAGATATAAATAGCCCCAATTTCTAATTTGGTTAAAGATTTTATAGCCTGAAATTTGGGTGGTATAAATAAATGATTTATTAGGTTTTTTACTAAATTTTACCAAAATTATGGGCAAAATTACAACATATTCTATTTCATTCACGTACATTTTCATCAAAATCAGTATGAGCAAAATGAATTGCGAGTGCTAAATGATTTTAAAACTGCACCATGCATTAGTAAGACTTTAAATTTAGGTATTTTGTGCTGGTATTTCAAATGTGAAAGTGATGATAAGTGTCCATTATTTAGATTTGCCTGTCTTTTCTCCATTACTTAAATCTTAAACAAGTTCAAGTTCTTACTATTGCCTTTTATTTTTATAAAAATAATCAGGGTTACAGTAACGTTTGTTGTTAAGAAGAATTCAATGTCATCAGCATCATCGGATCAATTTGTTGATGCCCCTGAAGTTGTAATTCGATTGAAAAATAAACTTAGAACTGACAGTTCTATTTTGAATCTAGAAGTTTTATCTGTTCATACTGTTGGTAAGTTTAAAAAAATAGTTACCATAGTTCTCTTTAAAGGGAATGTTAAGTTTTGGGAAAATGTGGCTAGTAACACCCTTTCACTTGAAATAAATGTAAAAAAAAAATTTATTTGCTTGTTCTCAAAACTTCGAACACACCCAATTCACCCCAGTGATAACATCTAAAACAAATTAGGTGATCAGCCTCAAAATAATTACTTTACACTCCCTTTAATATGAAAAATGGTTGGTTTATTCTACATTTATTTAAATAATTATTTTTAGTTTGCCAAAATCCATGTTCAAATCATGGAAGTTGTGATCCTTACACGAAAAGATGTATATGTGAAGCATTTTGGATGGAAAATTTTTTTAGAGTTCATTTTGGAGATGAGGAGTCTAACTGTGGTAAGCCTGCGAATTATTATCGTACTTAAAATGGTTCAATTGAAAATTGTTCATACAACATTTATTAGAAAATAAAACTTTTCATGGAATTTTAATAATGCTGAGGCCCGTCACACTAAGCAAAGAAACTTTAGATTATATTTAAATATTCTTAATTGCAGTGGATCATATCAACCATTGACAACTATTCATAGTTCTTGAAGGGGAATTTGAATTTTTTTGTAGATCCATGCACAAATTAATGCATAATGAATTACTACCATAATAACAAAGCTTCAAGAAAATTTATCCAACTTAGGCATAAGTTCTCTGGTTTTGCAAAGAACTTACTTAGATCATGGGAAGATTAAATTTCATTGTTGGTATTAAAATAAATTTTTCATGACAATTAAAAGTTATTGATAAAAATTGCAGCTTTTTCAAAAGTTTAGTGCCACAAGCTAGTGTTTAGTAGTTTATATAAGTGTTATTTAACATTTTTACAAATTAGTTATTTCAAATTGTTCTAATGTTAGTCATTAATATCTGATTTGGCATTTAACCACCATAAGTTTACCACAAGTATAATATAGTTTGGTTCCATGTTATTTGTAAGCTATTTAAAACAATTTATCGATTTCATTATTCAAAATAAAACATGGCAGGTATAGCTATATTTACTTTATTGTATCTAGTATTCTAATGAGTAAATGTTATAAACATTTTCTAGATTGGAGTATTCTCTATGTCATAATTGTTTTCATCGTTTTATTGCTCTCTTTGATTGGAGCTGTTTGGGCTCTAACTTGTTCATGTGCAAGGTTGTTTTTCTTTATTTAAATATTTTTATAAAATGGTATTTATTCCTTATTGATATATTATAGAATGAAGTTTATTAAACCAAGAAGAAAACCTAGATACATGCTTTTAGAGGAGTTCATTGACAAGGATATGAGAGACCACTCCTTATCCAGCAAAAGTAAAGGTAAGTTGGTATTCTAATGTATTTTAATCATTTTATTTGAGATACTAAATTAAAAACCACATATCACACTAATTGATTATTATGAAAATTTTCTTTCATTTTTCTTAATTAATAACTCCCAACTTTTCTAGGTAAACAGCAACATAGTAGTGTAATGGTATCTGAATCAGACTCTGATACAGTTTTTGAATCAAGAACCAAACCACTACTTAACTCAAATGGTATGAAAGCCAATGGAATTGTGCGGAAAGTTAGAGCATGATTGGAAGTCTTGTTTTGGGAAGGTGTGCCTTACTTTGGGCCAAAACATGACATTTGTTGGTGTTAAAATGCATTCCAAATCCTAAATTGGAAATGTGCCAATTTTTGGAGCACAAGTTTCTCTAGTCACTGTTATACGTAATTTATGATGCTAAAAAATGAATGTGACATTTCATTTAATATAATCATAAGTACATAATCAACACCTTTGAGAGGAAGTGCCAATCTACAGCGTGGCAACTCAAAAAAAAATTCACAACACTGTTTCTTTGCTTCAGTAGACATACTTATTATAAGAGCGTTTTAGATTGGAAACCAGGTCTATCTCGTTGTTTCAATTCCAAGGACTACCTAAAGTAATATGCAAAAACATGTTGAGTCCATCTGCCTTCGATTGTTATCATAGGGCAACACTATAGCAGGGATAAATGTGATGTAGAACACATCCCCCAGAAGGTGTTCTATTATGTAGTTATGATACAAGCCATTTAACTTTCAAGTAATATGGTTTTGTAGATAAATTTTAAGATGCAAGCAAGTAATTGCAATTTATAAGTTTAGTAATAATGTCACTTTTTTCAAAAAATTTAATAAATGTAAAGTTACTTTTGAAGAAATGTATTTACGGTATTTTATACAAATTAAAAAGTGTCAATTCTGTTAAATCTGAAGTTAAGTTAAATATTTTTATTACTAAAAGACTGGCAAAACATGTTAATTTTTGAGAAAAACAATAACACCTTCATAAGAGCTTGTTCACGGTTTTATATTAAAAAATTATATGCTTGGGTGTAGTCCCTTCAGAATATTGGATGGTTTTGGGGTTTTTTTTTTTGTGTATTTTGTTGCACATTTTTATTAAGTTCATTTGTTAAAATTATAAGAATTCCAAAATGGATTAATGTCAATCTGCTTATCTGTTTTTCAATAGACCAAAACCCTCCAAACATTGATCACCTGATAGCAAACACCACATGTTTTTTGCTTTAAAGTGTTTAAATCGCAAATATTCAATAAGATATAAACTTTTTTTTAAATATATTTAATATTTTTCAAAAAGTCTACCGAAATGTTACATAGTTTTCCCTTAGGGCAATGAAGTATAATACATTAAAATATTGTTAAAGGGAGTATAAAGTAGGATGTTCTATGGTGGATCAATGAAATTCATCTTTTGCTGCTAGTAAAAACTACTGTTATAATAAATAGACTGCAGATTTTGCTGAGGGTAGATTAGGGGTTCTTAGACTTTACAGGTTTTTTATTTTCTAATTGTTCCATTTTCTATCTTCAATGGTTTTTGAGATACATTTTGATGGACCTTGAAAACATGGTTCAAGGCCATTGAAATTTTTCTAGTTGAATGACCCCATACACGCTTTATACACCCTAAAATTTGAAATTCGTACCAAAACTCAATTTTGAGTTATTAGCTCTGTATCATTTTTGATCTAACACCCTGTGTAGTACCATTTTTACTTATTGCTACCATTGGTGACTTTGGATACTATATCTACTGAGGTATGAACAACAGGGCCAGTAGTCCAGTAGAATTTGCACGTGGCCGCAATGCTTATCACCATGGGTTTGTGTGTAACTCAATGTCTTTGACATCTTGTTAGCTTCACATCAAAGTATATATTTCCAAGTACTACTTACTGCAAAGTCGTTAGGAGTTGTTGTTATAATTTCCAATGTATAATACTCCTGACAAGTGTAATAATTATTAATCAATTAAGAATTAACAACGATAGCTAGTGCAATTTCATTAAAGATTTTAATGGTGTACTATCTATGTTGTGTTAATTCTTTGAAATAATTAAAATTAATCACTAAACTAATTTAGGGCAACATTTACTGAACTCCCTCCTGCCATTTGGGCTAGCTTTTATGGGCATTTTATGCATATACAGGGTCTTTTTTTTTGCTCGGAAAAGTGTTTTTTTTCAAAAACTATTTATAGTACCGATTTCAAATTTGGAAGGTCAATTCTCTATACCGGGGGACATCAGTTTGAGAAATTTGAGCGTTTTCGGTAATGTTTTTCACCAATTTTGAAAAATTATTTTTCGACCACTAGGTGCGAGATAAAAAATTTCTATTATAAAGTTGTAGGCCGTCATCGAAAACCCTTAAAAATTGTTCACTCGACGAAAAACCACTTATTTATCAGTGAAAATTCGAGCTTGAAAAATTTACAAGTTGGTGAAGCCAAATTACGATTGTTTGAAACGATAATTGAAAAGGGAACAAGTCTAATACAAACGTAGTAGAGTTTTCACACTTGAAAAAATGTACACGTTTGGTTTTTAAATGCAGATATTTTATTCACATAAATTTTTACAAAACATTTTCAATAATATCACCATTGGCTGCAACACAGGTTTGTGCGCGGACAATTAAGTTCTCAAACGCTTTCTCTACCATTTCTGGTGTGCCGTCTCGGCAAGCACTGATTATTCGTCTAATGAGTTCCTCCCTAGTTTCAATGGGCGTGGCGTATACCTTTGCTTTAACGAATCCCCAGAGAAAATAATCCAGCGGTGTTAGGTCAGGTGACCTTGCTGGCCAATGCACTGGACCATTTCTCCCTATCCACCTTTCAGGAAACTCGTTGTTGAGGTGCTCAGTTACTTGCCGGGAAAAATGCGGAGGGGCGCCATCTTGCTGAAACCACAACTGACGTCTTTCAGCCAATGGAAGGTCGTCGATTGCGTCACTCAGTTCGTTCTGTAGAAAATGTAAATACCTTTGGCCGTTGAGGTTCGTCGGCAGGAAAAAGGGACCAATCAAACGGTTTCCAACAAGTCCAACCCAAACATTGACCCGTTCAAATTGAACCTGGTGATGATATTCAAAACCCCAATGTGGGTTGATGTCAGACCAAAGATGGCTGTTTTGATGATTAAAGGGCCCATCTCTAGAAAATGACGCTTCGTCGGAGAACAAAACATGGCGCAAAAATTGTCTATCTTCTTGGACAGCATTTAGTAACCAGTTGCTAAATTCATAACGTCTTTGATGGTCTCCGTCAATTAGTCCTTGGTGGAGCGTAGCTCTGTATGGGTGATAGCGATTCTTACGAAGAATTTTCCACACACGATTTGCAGAACAACCCAAATCAGCAGCGGCGTTAGCGCAACTGTGACGAGGATATTCCACAAAGTACGCGAGTACATTGTTCTCGAAGTCTAAATCCGGTTGACCCAATCCGCGAAACCTAGGTTGCAAGTGACCAAATTGATTGAAATCGTGAATTGCTCGTCTTACTGTATTTACAGATGGTGCTCCATTTGGATGTCTTTCTGCGAAGATTTCAGTCACTCTTCTAAGGTTTTGCGCTGCTTCTCCATAGTAAATGGCAACTATCTTGGTACGCTCAGCTACTGAATAACGAGGCATTGTTCGAAATATTATCAAACACTGATAATAATCTCCCAAAGTTTTCCTTTAAATACCCAATGCATGTTTAGGATTGACCTATAGCCTCGTGTTTTTTAAATCCGGTCGTTTTTTTAACCAAAGTTTCAACTGGATTAGGTAATTCGGTTTCAATTATCGTTTCAAACAATCGTAATTTGGCTTCACCAACTTGTAAATTTTTCAAGCTCGAATTTTCACTGATAAATAAATTGTTTTTCGTCGAGTGAACAATTTTTAAGGGTTTTCGATGACGGCCTACAACTTTATAATAGAAATTTTTTATCTCGCACCTAGTGGTCGAAAAATAATTTTTCAAAATTGGTGAAAAACATTACCGAAAACGCTCAAATTTCTCAAACTGATGTCCCCCGGTATAGAGAATTGACCTTCCAAATTTGAAATCGGTACTATAAATAGTTTTTGAAAAAAAACACTTTTCCGAGCAAAAAAAAAGACCCTGTATGTTAATTTTGATTACGTCTTTCTTATCATGATTTTTGAGCACACAATAGGCACCCTACGAGCACTTAGGCCGAAACAGTGGTGCTGCTATTGCAATATACCTAAATCGCTCAATCGGTAATTCAAAATAACGGTCGAAAAAGATGACGATTGGTTTCGGAAAATATTACGCCATTTACGGTGTTGACCAGGTGCGAAACGAATCGGAGTTCATTAGGTTAGGTGACTTAAAAAGAACTACCAATCCCGAGAGCAAATATTGTTTTTACGCAAAAGGTTCAATTTTATCAAAGATGATATTGATCTCGTACCATAGATTCAAATTCAGAGAGCTTTCAGATTGACAGTATTGTAACGAAACTATCACTGACTTCCGGCACGTGACCTCCGATAAATCGGTCTACATATATGTCGGTAACACCATTGGGTTCGGTGAGCGCGCAGTGGGCCGTGTTCAAAGTTCATAGAAAAAATTATCTTCTATAGGTTGGAGCATACCCACGGGGGTGCATTCGGGAAAAAATTCTCGCCTCCATTGTCTTTCTCTTTTTGCGCAGTCGCGAGTGACGTCACTGGATTTCGCGATTTCTGTAGACCGAATTAGAGGAGGCGAGATTAGTAGTAAGAGTTGGGTAGTTGGGTTAGATCCAACCTAGCACTTCAACCAGAGGTCGATTGTGCAGCCCCAATCATTTAAACATGGAAAAGCCCAGTCTCGGAAACGAAGCGCAAGATTTTCTTCGCCGGGATGTTGGAAAGATCGCTCGTTTCCAGCCTATGCATACCAAGGTACTCAAACCTTTGAGCCGCATAAGAATCACAGACACAAAGGACATGAGAGGAAGTTTCCTCCTCTGCAAGGCATGCCCTGCACATAGGACTCTCACTGATACCAATCAGATGCAGATGTCTATTAAGCTGGCAGTGACCTAAAAGTAGGCCAGTAACCACCCTTGTACTACTCTTAGAGAGCGAGTGCAACTCAGTGGCTCTTTTCTTAGAAGGCCTAGGAATAAACTCCTTGGCCGGCCTCTGACCTGCCTCTCAGCCATTTGATTTGTTAGTGACGAAATGAATCAAGGAGCCTCAACCGTTCATTGTTTTCTAAAAACAGTGATTACTCACATTAAGACCGTAATTCCACAGATCCGTCACGTTCATTTCTTAAGGGACGGTACTGGCAATATTGCAAATTTCCCAAAATAATTTATCGCAAAAAATGAAAAAGATAAAACTCGTTTAGACAAATTATTGACGGAAACGATTATCAAACGCTGCCTGCACGCTATCGAAGCATAATTGATTCATTTTCATTTTTGAACGAAATTTTTCATTCGTTTCTTTAGTAGGCTCCGGCAGAATACACAGAATGATATCTAAGGGAACGAACACTGGTCTTCTTTCAAGCAGAATGTCATTTTCTTCCTCAACTGTTTCGCCAACATGAGCCGCATACCATTCTTTGTCGTAAATCGCTGCTACATAATCGCCAACAGAAACGTCATCAAATCGTAGCGAATCTTCGGTTTGTTTAGTTTTGCAAACTCGTACTTTTGTGGAAAATTGATCGGCAGATATTCGAAACATATTTAGCTCGCTATTAGATACAAGAATAAATTTACGGTGGCTGCGAGTTCCAATAATTGTACACGCATTTGTTACGTAAAAAAACTTCATGCCTGTAATATTTTTATCTTCCTATTGAAAGAATTAACTAGGTGTTAAAATCTGATTCTCTTGCGTGTTTTGTAAATACGCTCTTGAAACTAGACGTTTGACTGTGCCTCCTACACCATCACACGGGATCTTTCCGTGAGCCGTCGCAAACAAAATTCATACGGCCATTAATCGAAAATCTTCGCTGTGATGGCACAAATTCAAAAAGTTCTTGCAATTTTTGTTCTGATAGCCAGCACCGTCACTAAAGTAGTGAACGTGACGGATCTGAGGAATTACGGACTTCATGTGAGTAATCACTGTTTTTAGAAAACAATGAGCGGTTGAGGCTCCGTGATCCATTTCGTAACTAAAAACGCAATAACTGAAAGAATGGGTAGCTTCTCCAATGTTGTAGCTCTTACAATAATTTTCCCAATTAAATCCATGCACCACGTCTTGCACAAGAAACGAAAAATTATTACTAACTTTTGGCCTAACATTTCGCCTATTAGAAATAGTTTAGACATATGGTATTAAACATCAAATTAAAGCTAATTTTAAGCGAATTGTTATGAATGTCTAAAATTTAAAATCGAAGTTTGCCCTCATAGCGAAATTGGCCGTCAAAGATGACCCCCCCCCCCCCCCCATTGATTAAAAATCATGAATTTTTAACTTACTATAATAAAACGGTAAGATTTAGAAAACATACATCAACGTTTTCGAAATCAGCGCTATGTATTACCCTAAAATCCAAAGTTTCCTAGTTATCATCGAAATATTCTTCAATTTATTATAGAAAATGTTTGAGGGTGCAAAAATGAACTATTTGAAAAAGTGACTTAATTTCGAAGGGCTCTGCATCGATTTCGCCAAAAATTTAAATTTCCCATGATTGTGTCCCTAGTTTAGGTGGTATAAATTTCATTTGAATCAGCCGACCCATGGTTGCATGAGTTGTCGATTTGACGTGGAATGACCCTATAAGATAATTTTTTTTTATGAACCTTGGGTTAGGATCCCTGTTTTAGTTTGATTCCGTCCAATAGCTCTTTATATAAAATACGAGAAGTCACGTGATTACGTTAGATTTATCGTGCAGTTAAAGTTAGAGAGCACGCGCATATTTTGGTTTTTGTTGAGCTCGAACGAAAACGCACGAGACCCTCTGCACGGCAATATTAGGAAGCACGCGCTCCAATAAAAACACTTTCTATACATGTACGCGTATATATCATTTTATAGAAAGAGCTATTAAGATAACTGTTGATTCGAAGGAAACTAGGGACCATCTTCTGGTGGAGTTACTTACATTGTGGGAATTTGCGAGGGCTAAGGCACCTTTATTTAATAATAATAATCAGCTAGGCTAATACCCAAGACACCACCTTTGGCTTTACTTAAGCTATTTATCGCTATATGAAACGACGACTTAGCCACCGCGTACGTCGCTATTATTTCCATGGTCGAACTCAGCCACGTGAGCGTCTAATGAATCCTACAGTCAACTCTGAAAAAAATGCTTAGCGGGGTCAACAATTCCAGTCGTCAATGTTGAAGACCCAGAACAGTCATTAGAAGCTACTGCTCAAACTTAAAGCCATGCTCCCTCTAAGCTAGAGGAGTATCAGCAAACTAAAAAGAATGTGACTAATACGACTAATAGTATAGCGTGTGATACCTCTTATTAGTATAATATTAAAATTCAAAGGCCTCAGAGTGAAAATTTAAATAGTAATTCTATGGTTTTTGTACCTCGCCCCTATAATTCTGCTTTAAAAATGACCAGTATCGTTGATACAAGTAGCTTTTCTGAAACACGTGAGATAAATATTGAGAATAAACAGTATATTAAAAGGAAGCGGAGAAAGAGGAAGACCCACAAAGTGAAATACAACCGAGAGAGCTTTCGTTTTGGTCTCCATAATATCAAGGGTGGTAAGGCCAAGGCTAAGTGGGTTGAACTAGTGCGAATTATGAATAAGGAGAACTTGCGTTTTATCTGTACGACCGAAACTCATCTACGTGATGGTGAAACTCCTCATATACCTAGTGGAACTCACTGGCTCGACCTGAACTGTCAAGGTAAGGATAAGAAGGGTGGTGGTGTTGGATTGTTGATCAGCATAACAAATAGATTAGTAAAGCATAAGCTATGCAAAGAGCACCACTGGTTCCAGCTTGCAAGCCTCGCAGGGATAAGTTTTGTGGTGGTATACTGCTCCACCGGCTCTGGCGGCATGGAATAAACAAATATATAACTGTTTGTAGAAGGATATAATTGATGAAGTGTCCAACGGGAACAAAGTATGCCTGTTTGGGTGATTTTAATGCCCATATTGCGAGTTTGGGGCCGAAAAGGAGAGTGGAAAATTAATGAAGAACCTAACTGAAGCCAACGCTGTGGCGATTGCCAACTTATCATTAAAATGTCATGGTTGTACTACTTGGCGTGGCCCTAGGTTAGTTTCAACGGTAGACTATGTCCTGCAA
Organism: Leiobunum rupestre; assembly: GCF_980474605.1. Taxonomy (NCBI): domain Eukaryota; kingdom Metazoa; phylum Arthropoda; class Arachnida; order Opiliones; family Sclerosomatidae; genus Leiobunum; species Leiobunum rupestre. Next base: position 16,966,072 of record NC_143389.1, read on the forward strand.
TCCGAATGCCTTACGGATAACCTTGTTACTACGTATATAGATGAAGACTGTGTTAAAAGTGTCTGTAGCAACCATAATGCCATCTGATTAGAATATTATTTTGTATCTGACTACAGCAGGGGCGTAGGAACGTTCTAGAAGTTGGAGGGGGCAAAGAGAAACGAAAAGGGGTCTAAAGAATGGTTTTGAATTTTTAATGGGGTGTAGCTTCTCCGAGTGCAAGTGTAATTTTTACTTTTATGTGAATTGGTGGGAAAACACTGAAAATTAAACACAGTTTTGGTTCTATAAGCTTTATATGCGTTTAAAATAGACATTTGAGCCTTTTGAAGATTTCAACAGACCAAAAAGTTGGAGGGGGCAATAACATTAGTTGCCCCTCCCAGCAAAATTCTAGGGAGGAGCATTGCCCCCCCCTGCCCCCCCTGGTTCCTACGCCCCTGGACTACAGATAGCGTGCTAAGGGCGACCGTGGGACGCCGGAGGTGTTTTGGAATTTTGAAAATAAAGACGCGATTACTAACTTCTCGAAGGCAATGGAAGAACGTGCAGAAGCTGGTCTGAAGATTTTATCTCTGCTATTCATGCAACAATGGAATTAAAAATTCCCAAGAAAAGGATGGCAAGTGAGCTAAAGAATGGCTTTTCCCCAAATAAATGGTTTGACCAAGAGGTTTCACAAGCTTCCCGTAAGACCCACCGTATGGCCATACGCGCTAAGGAAGACACCGATGTTGTTAGGGGTAATTGGCTAGAGTGAAAACTCGGAACTACTCCTGCGTTGAGTTTGCAAGTTCTTTCCCCCCTGGTTAAAGGGGTTTTCCAACGAGATCTTCGGTTTCCTCTTTCCATAAAAACTTGTCTAGGTTAACGGTAATAAGTCGCAAGTTGATTTGGCCCTCTAACCAAAAATACTAAACTTAAAAAAAATTAAATATATTTGAATTTGAATTTTGAATTTTAGTAAGTGTAGGGAGCTGTTGGCTCGCGTGGCATGAAGGACTTGCCACCACCCTCCTACGCATTGTAACCCGGCCACCTGTTTAAAGGCATTATAAGTCGCTCGATGACTTGGGCCTAAGGTGGTGCCTTGGGCATTAGCCTAGCTGATTATTATTATTATTATTATTATTATTATTATAGTACCAGACTGCGAAATCGAATGCCCAAACACTTATCGCCCAGAAAATCAAGCACTATCACGATAGGCTAGAGAAGAATATTGAGCAATCTGCAAAGGAACGCGGTCGTAAATTTTGGCAATTCATGAAGAAACTTAGACGCGTCGGAAAACAAGAAGTCAAACGACCCTCACGCGATGGAAAACATCTGACTTTTAGGGCCCTGATATCAGAATGTATATCGAACTATATGCGTGACATCGAGGAAGAATTAGTAGCCCCATCTGGATCAGAATACCATTAGTTTATGATTCCTCCACTGCAGATGTACATCGCACAGAAAACCCTACTCTAGCTTATGACAAAAACGTTCTTCAAGATTGAGTTTACGTGCAAGAATCTTGACCCGTCTGAAAACAGAGAAAACTGCTGGCCTTGATGAGATATATGCTGAAGTATTGAATACGGCGTAGCGAAGACACCCAAAGTGAGTGGAAGGGAAAGGATGACACAGACCTCGACTCTTATCGCCCAATCGCAGTTACGTCTGTAATGTACAAACTGTAAGCAATGCTTATTAAAGACAAGCTTAGTGCTTACTTCGTCGAGTGTCGGGGCTTGCTTAGTAAGGAACAAGTGGGAATCCGCCTAGATAGAAGAACGGCTGACCACCTCTTTGTCATTACTAGGCTTCTGGAATTATCGGCTAAGACTGACACACCTCTGAACGTCTCGTTTTTAGATCTGAAAAAGGCATACGATAGCGCAAATAGATCCGCTTTGTGGGAGAGGCTATTGTCTAAATGTTTGCCGGATGAGATAGTGAGAGATATTTTAATGATAAAATTTAATGAAACGCCTTACGCTATAGATTAAAAAATAATCTAATACGATGATTTTTTCAGGGGTCACCAATATGGTTAACTATACCAATTGGATTCATTGGTATAGTCATCTAGGTCATTCTCTATTTTTAATTGTAATTTCGTTTTTTTTTTATTTCACTATGCTATTAACTTGAGTAACTCCTTTCATTCGGTGTATTGTAAGTGATGTATATATTTAATATTTTAATAATTTCATTGTAATGCTGCGCTCCTTAAAGGAGCCGCCCTGATCCTAAAGAGTGCACTATATATGCCACAAATAAACCTTTCAAATACGGATATAATTTTTGGAGTTCTGGCAGGAAGTGGGTAAGTGCTATTGTCCACGCGCGAAACAGTTATTTCGAATCTAGCCTACGAAGTCTATCTTGTCCTTGATCTTACTTAATTTTTTAAATCGTTTTAAATCGTTTTAAAAGATTAAAAAATTTAAATTAAATATTCCATAAAGGGAGTATGAACTTCTATATTCATGGTTGATCAACAAATTTCACATTTTAGCCACCAGGCTCAAGAAGGTAGAGGTGATTGGCTTGGGTATTAGCCTAGCTGGTTATTATTAATATTATTATTATTAGTTGCGTTAAAAACAAGCCATTACACGTTAGAGCAAATCATTTTTAGATTTAGTTGATCTCCATTTAAAGAGTTTTATTAAAAGCCGAAGTGCATCTAGAATTTTTTATGGGTACTGTTATTTATATTTTTATGCGGACATCAAAAAATTCAAATCAATCTCTTAAGAGGGTGCCACTGCAAGGAGGGTTTTACTGAGAGGGGGAACATGTAGGGCTGTGCGAATACATCATCGAGTACTCAGTCTTTTTTGAGGTCAACTACTCGAATAAGTAATTGGAGAATACTGGTCGATTACCGAGTACCAAAAAATTGCATATTCGGGTACCCGATTATTCGTTAAAGGGAATATAACCTCAAGTTTTTTGGTGTGGAACACCAACACTTCGACCATTTCCCGCTCCCTCCTATCGCTTCAGATATTTTTGGCGCTGTTTAGTGATTCCCCGCCTAAATTGTTAACATAAAAAACCTTAAAAAAGACTTGAGGTTATATTCCCTTTAAGAGCAGATCATTTTTCGATTTAGTTGATCTCCATTTAAAGAGTTTTATTGAAAGCCGAAGTGCATCTAGAATTTTTTATGGGTACCGTTATATATATTTTTATGCGGACATCAAAAAATTCAAGGAGGGTTTTCAGGAAGGATCCGAGGTTGATTTTACTGAGAGGGGGAACATGTAGGGCTGTGCGAGTACTCGAACATCATCGAGTACTCAGTCTTTTTTGAGGTCGACTACTCTAACTCGACCTCGAATAAGTAATTGGAGAATACTCGTCGATTACCGAGTACCAAAAAATGGCATATTCGGGTACCCGATTACTCGTTAGAGCAGATCATTTTTCGATTTAGTTGATCTCCAGTTAAAGAGTATTATTGAAAGCCGAAGTGCATCTAGAATTTTTTTTATGGGTACCGTTATATATATTTTTACCAAAAAATTGCATATTCGGGTAGCGGATTACTCGAATAAGCTGCTCTCGAGTATTTGTTTTTTCTATCCTCGTTGCTTCAAAGTTCAAAGAGGGGTTTTTACAACCTTTTGGGGGCAATAAACGGTACCTACAAAATTGTGGAAACTGGTTCATTTAAATTAAAGGAATGGAAAGTTACTTGATACTCCATTTAAATTTAATTTCATAATGAATTGAATAAAACCAAGTACTCGATAACCCGACTCGTTAAAAATATTACTCGAGGATTTTTTTTAGTTACTCGACTCGAATAAGAGAAAGTTTCCCCTTAATCAAGTACTCGATTACTAAACTCGACTTCCATATTACTCGACTCAAATACTCGATTAAAAAACATTATACTCGATAACGGATTAGATTGCCTAAAACCACTACTCGCGCAGCCCTAATGGCCTCTCCGCGTGATACCTTCGCACACGCGCAGAGTGAGCTGTATGTTTTACTTTTTAGGGCAGCCGAAACGTCCATGTATTTATTGGTTTATCAGTATTGATTTCGATTGTGACACTTATATTTAACTCTATTTATAGACTTATGTTTGTACGTTTAGATTTATTTCGCCGTTAACGCTTTTCATTTTTTTCTGTCTGCGGCATATTGACGTCAAAGCTAAACGATTTATAATATAAAGGCGTAGAAGGCATCGCGTTTTTAAGGTTTCAGACAGCAGATGTGAGCGTAGGTAGTCTGCCCGTACGTAAAGCCGCGAAGGGCAGGAACGCGTCGCGCGGGACCAAGATACACCGGCGAACTGCGCAATCGCGCAATTCCTTTCGCGTTAGTTTATGATCGAACAATACCCTCGTAAATTTAATACGCCATATTGATTCAAAACAGCGTACCGGTGCATCCTTATTCGGCAAGTCCCGCTTAATTAGAAGGGCAGATGGTCTCCGAAATTTATTTGATAAAAGAGAGAACCGCGGCGGTACGAGGAGCCTCGGCGGGAATTTTATATCGCGTCCGTTGTTATGGAAACGTCGAAGCGCTGGCGATATCGACCCCGTTCTCCGAAAGCTTCGACTCTCCGTCACAACGTGGCGACACCGACCAATTCTCTCCGTTCATTTAGCCAGCGCGGATGATGAGAAAACTATAGCTTTACCGTGTTTACGTAATAATATTTATCTCCACCGTTTTTCAATAATAATTATATAATCGTCCGCGTAACTAAAGTTATTGTTTAGGCCTAACGAGCGGCAAAGGCTTATTTTAAACTTAATAAATAAATAATCTGCGACTTGTAAAATGAAGGAAACCGAGGAAGAAGGCGATGGAGAGGAATCGCCTAAATTCTCTTTCGAGCAAGTTCAGTTTGTGTTGCAATGCTTCGTCTTGTCATTCGGGCCCGACGCTCCTCACCTCGGGCGAAACCACCCGTCTTCCGACCCCGAAAGGTACGTCCAGATAAACACCCGCCCCAGGTTAAAGGTCAACGAGAGCCCTCCCGAAATGAACGCCAGAAGAGCCCCACCGACTCGCGACGAAGACGAGGGACCCCCTTCGTTCGCCGACGAATTTATTCTGAGAGAGCTTTCCGAGATGAGAATCCTTCTGGAACGGCTGCTGGAAGCCAGAGACGGAACCACCGACCACGACCTGCTCGATTTACTGATTTTGCTTCCCGAGCATCCGACCAGTAGCGGAGAGTCGTCGCGGAGCTACCCGGTCGGAGAATCGGGCTTCTTGGAGTGCGGGGTTTGCTTGGAGTCGCGTTGGCTGTACAGGAGAGCCTGCTGCGATTTCGCCGTTTGCAACTCGTGTCTCGAACATTACTACGGAAACAAGGTCGCGGACGGCGTCGTGCAGATTGAGTGCTGCAACACGGCCTGCCAGAGCTACGTCCATCGGGATGAAATCGCCGCCCGCCTCGACCCGACCACGAAGGACACCTTCTACAAGTTACTGATTCGAGCCAACCAAGTGGAGAACAAGAAAACCTGCCCCAGATGTTGCCATGTTCTGTCGGTCGACTTCAAGGAACGCGATAAGAAAGACACGTGTAAAAACCATCATGAAAAACACAAGTAAATATGGTGACCAAGAGTAACGTAATTGCCATAAGTATGACACTATTCTGTTTACGCATTTTTTTTAATGATAGTCTCGCCAATGACCATGCAAATCGTTACGTGGCTAAGGACTGAGAAGCCGCCGCGAGCTGTTAGTCTGTTACTGGTCTTTGTAAATTTTAGGTAGTACCATAAGTGTATAATATTGTTACATAAGTGTGACACTTCCTATCCATCCTTCACGTGAAAAAGTTTTACTGAGAGCAATTCGAAAGACAGACTGCATTAAGGGCTTCGTCGCCTTTTTGCGCCCACTTGCTCCCGCGTCACGCGTAGCCTTTGACAGCGCCTCGCTAGGGGGAGATTTTACTCTTGTGATGACGACACTCCGTTACTAGCTCTCAGTAAAATATTCCAAAAAGTGACAAAGTTATGGAACAATATTATAGACTTATGTTAGTACTAGAAAAAAATCAATACCGACCGCCTGTTTCAAGGACTCAAGGATCAGCCAAGACTTATTGTAAATTGTAAGGCCTTCAACAGTAAATATAACGTTTCCTTCGGCAAAGTAGTGATAAAATTTACTATTATTCGCGTCAGACTATCATTTACCGAAATCGTCGAGTGTCATACTTTTGTTTATTATGTTACTTACGATATGCCTTGGGTAGCTTGTAATTGCTAGGTTGTCTCTAGTTGTGACCCGACATTGAAGCCATTATTTTTCCACCACGTATAACAGAAACTAGTCCCGAGTAACTGGCGTTAGTTACGTTTAAAAACAATAACAGCCGGTTTTTTAGCAAATGATTTTTGAATGTAGAATATAGCTACTTTAACTCCGCGACAAACCACTAACATTGTAAGTAGCGCTGAAAAGATTAGAAAGAGCGAACAATATTGGAATCATTTGCGCAGAACGACAGAAATAATAACCGTTATCAAGAATGTATTTATTTACGTACGCGAGGGGCAGATCACTTTGCTACAAGGGTGTCCTAATAATCATTGTTAAAAATTTAATCATGATTTAATCATTTTTGATCATGGTATAGCCAAAGCTGCAGATTTAATTTTAATCTAATCCAATCATGATTTAACCATACGAGGGTGTCCTAATAATCATTGCAGTGAGCTGGCCCTCGCGTATACATCGGGGAAATGACTATGTTGATTCGATCCGCGGGCATCATGGTCTAATTTCCCCTGCCATGACAGGGGAAACTCTTCACTGTCCGCTTTAGGGAACCAATGATATAACAGGCTGAGTTGAGATTGCAAGCTCAAAGTAATAATAATACTGACTCGTAAAGCCAATTACCGGTGGTCGGGTTAAGTTGCGTAGGAGGGTGGTGGCAAGTCAACAAATCTACATTTAATAATCAGCTAGGCTAATACCCAAGGCACCACCTTAGGCCTAAGTCATCAAGCGACTTTTAAAGCCATTAATTCAGGTGGTCGGGTTACAACAGCTCCCCACACTTACTATTACCATGAATGTATTCATTGGAATCGTGAATATCTAACTGTATTAGGTAGTCTCAGTCGCTAGGATGCGAGGGTCTTAGTTATTATGACGTTGGTCACGCGCCGCCGCTTAAAAAATTTAGTTGCTAAATTTTAATACAAATCTTTTTGATTGAACGAAAATAGGTAAGAATATACATAAGAAATTCCTTTATTTATGATTATCAAGTAATTTTGTTAAAGTACAGGTATTTTCTAAGAATCACGAGTCATTTTCGTCGCCGGTTAAATCGCGCAATCCCGGATTTGTGGATCGAGTCAACGACAAACGCCTGTCTCCTAATTGGCTCAAGTGATAATGTAAAAAGCAGAAAGGCACCGGCCATCTTAAGGCCTTTTCACACGAGCCAACTTTTTGACCCAACAAGATGAGTCAACTTTGAGTTGAGTCAACTGGTTGGTTCGTGTGAATAAAAGTTCGATGAGTTGATCCACTAAAAAAGTACGCGAGAAAAAAATGGATCACTGATCCATTTTTGCTGACTCAGCATTTTGATTTGAAAAGTTGGCTCGTGTGAAAAGGTCTTAAGCCACTGATCGTAGAAATCATGGTTGAAATGAATACATTCATGCTATTACCGTTAACCTCAACAAGTTTTTATGGAAAGGGGAAACCGAAGAGCTCTTGGAAAAATCACTCTAACCTCAAACTTACAAACTCAACGCGGAAGGAATGGTTTCGAGGTTTCATTCACAATTTCAGTGCCACAAGCTGGGAATGATTCCGGCTGCTCTTGCTGCAAGGCGAGAGTGATAACCACTTCTTTACCGACTAGTCTCGACCAAGTAACTATTCCTAAGTTAAAATAAATACATTCTTGAGATGATATTCCCTTTATAAACAAATCGAAGCGCGTGTTAACAGTCGATTTTTCTGTGTAGACTACTCCCGTAGCTTTATTCACACTTCGGAAAGTATCCCCGTTCGCGTCATTTGAGTCGGCGAATAATAAGGCCGCCACTTCGCTTCAAGCATAATATCCTTAATTCGTTTGCAGAGTGCAATGTTCGAAATGTACTTTGGAATGGTGCTTTTGTTGCCAAGCTCCTTGGCACGTGAACATGTCCTGCCGACAGTTCCAAAAGGGCGACCGCCTGCTGAAGAATTGGGCCAAGGAAATCAGCTACGGTCAAGTCAATGCTCAAAAATGTCCAAAGTGCAAGGTTAGTACGGCCCAGCCAGCTCACACGCGATTTCACCCGGCTTCAGTTGGCTTTTGTTACACTTGAAAGTTTTTTTTTTTCACAACTATGTCCTTGGACTTTATCTCTATAAAGTATTATATAATATCATATAATACCCGGAGTAAATAGGGCGAGTAAGCATTTGTAGCTTTGGTCGGTGCCATTCGGCATGTGATCCGCTTTTCACAGAGGAGGAGACCCAACATGTCACCTAGGAGCTACAAGCACAAGGACAACGCAGCTAGCGTTTGAACACGCTAACACAGTTTTGTGTACAAATTTCATTGGACAAACGTTTACGCTGAACGTTTTACAGAAAGGGGAAGACAATTACCAAATTTCCCCCTTCCGATGGCAGCAGGTGCTAAAGCGTCTAACCAAATAAATATAATAATAATCAGCTAGGCTAATACCCAAGGCACCACCTTAGGCCTAAGTCACCCAGCGACATTTTAAAGCCAAAATTCGGGTGGCCGGGTTACAATGCGTAGGAGGGTGATGGCAAGCCCTTCATGCCACGCGAGCCAACAGCTCCCCACACTAACTATAACCGTTAACCTGAACAAGTTTTTATGGAAGCGATTTTTATGGTACCAATGAAAAATGCACGACTTTTGACGGGTTGCGTTCTCCTTGTGTGGGGTGCTGTGTTTGTTGCTCCTAGCTGTAACAAAGTGACCTGCCCCTCGGTTTACCCACTTCCTGCTGGAACCCCGAAAACATTTGCTCCATTGTTACCATGGTAACCAACTCTAAATAAGATCATGGCCAACTTTGGCCGTGATTGGATAGTACAGCGACCGAGGGAGGCTGATTTTTTGGAGGTCACCTGCCCGAAGTGGGTAAACGCTTCGTTACAAAACAGTCATACCGAAAGCTCTCAGAATTCGATTCTAGGGTACGGAGTTTTATATCTTTGGAGAAATCCAGCTATCGGCCGGCGGGAAGTGGAAACATTTAAATACTTAAAATAAAATACTACGGAGAATAAGCCTTAACCCTCGACCGAATTGCTAGTTAAAGCTAGGGCCAAATGACGCGTCTTACTTGCTCGGAGCGTTGTACATTGTAGTTTTCTCTCTGGTTGTATTCATCCGCGTAAAATCTACAGAAAAATGTGTAGTGTCTCAAAAATGTCAAAGATGCCCACTACCCCTACTTACTCCTGATCATATGTTATATTATATATTATCAAAGATTTATTTATATTTAATATGTATAAATTCATACATTTTTTATGTTTTATTATATTACATTCAGAGTTGGCAAAAAACTGTTTTTGCCGGGACATGTGGAAAAACTGGTAAAAACCGGAAAAAAGTGGAAAAAACTCTTTTCATGCTAAATTAATCATTGATATTGCTAGTTAAAGCTAGGGCCAAATGACGCGTCTTACTTGCTCGGAGCGTTGTGCATTGTAGTTCTCTCTCTGGTTGTATTCATAAGCGTAAAATCTACAGAAAAATGTGTAGTGTCTCAAAAATGTCAAAGATGCCCACTACCCCTACTTACTCCTGATCATATGTTATATTATATATTATCAAAGATTTATTTATATTTAATATGTATAAATTCATACATTTTTTATGTTTTATTATATTACATTCAGAGTTGGCAAAAAACTGTTTTTGCCGGGACATGTGGGAAAAACTGGTAAAAAACCGGAAAAAAGTGGAAAAAACTCTTTTCATTAATTAATCATTGATATTCAGGGTGTTAACTAAAAAACGATACAGAGCCAATTACTCAAAATGTGTTTTATGTAAGAATTTGAAATTTCCAGGTTACATAGAGAGTGCAAGGGGACATATTACAATGAAAATTTCAATGACCTTGAACCAGGTCTTCAAGGTCATTCAAATTTTATCTCGAGAACCGTTAGGATTAAAAGAATGGTTCCGGCAAAATTGAACTACAGCGGCCTCATGTATTTTTTGTTTTTGTTTTTGGCGGAGAATATAGCACTTGACGTGTAGATTACGAAGTTATTTTTTTGGGCCGCAAATGATATTTTTTTAATTAACTTAATTTTAAAAAAGTAGTAATTTTAGGGGATTAGTAACGTTTATCTTAAAAATAGTTCCGTCGTGTATCCGCCGACAACATTTTTTAGACGCGCACGAGCCCCATTCTGAGCATTGACGGTGGTCCTTCTGTAATCGTACCTAGTGGCATCGTAATTAGTGAAATCGTATCAACTTAAATAGTAACAAAAATGAGAACAGGTTTGAAGCATTTAATATACAGGAAAGTAACACGGCCTCAAAACTAAGTCGAGTAACACTAACACGTGCGATAACTGATCAAAGAGTGAAAACCGAAACAAACGGTTAGTAACAAGCCGCGGTGTAGGCGACAACCCGACGAAGATAATTACATCCAAAACAGTTAAAAGACGTTACTAAATTCGAAGAATTTCCAAAACTTTAAAATTCCCGTAATTGGCACCTGACGCACTTTAAAATTCCCCGTATTGGCGCCTGACGGCGCTGCAAACTCACTTCGCTCAAGCGCTGGGGGCGCCTCCCCAACCCCATACAAAAAAGCGATGGGCCATCTAAAACGCGACCTAGAGGACACTAACAAAGCCTTACGAATCAAGTATATAATTTTAAATTATCAACAACAACCAAAAACGTAAAAAGGCCCAAAAAAGTGCAAGCTTTTAAATTAAATTAAAACCTGAAAAAAGCGTTTGTGGCCCAAAAATACAAAACACCTCGAAAATGAACAAAAACTTTAATTGATTTTATAAACTACCAGAATATCACGTGGAAATTATTAAGACACAGAAACTGTGGTGTCGGCGAACACACGACGGAAATAAGTACAACGAAACACGTGAAAATGCCCAAAAATGTGAATTTTTTTAAATTAAATTAAAAAATTAAATAATCATTTGCGGCCTAAATAAAAAATAATACCCTCAGCATCTACGTGACAAGTTCTATCAGGCGCAAGCAAAATGAATACAAATCTATTAGTCCATGTAGTTCACTGGTCGCCTCGGCGGATTGGGTAGCCTGCTGTGGGGCGGCGGGCCTCCATATGCGGGCACGGCAGTCCTGTTCCCCGACCTTTTGGGGCCCCCCGGGATCTCCGATGCCAGCTGTGCCGGGTTACTTGGGCTGCTGTGTGCTCGTCGTTCCCCTTTAGGAGCTCTCTCCAAAGGGTTTGACTCCTTACCTACGTAGGTAGGGTGTCGGCTAGAGTTGCTAGAGAATCCATTCTAAATCCCACTGCTGTGTGCGAAGTGGAGATTGGTCCACCCATTGCTGCACCTTCTGCTGGGTTGAGTGGCTTGCGTCAAAGGTGCGACCATCAGTAGTAGGGTTCTTCTACCCATGCTGGATTGTCACCTGTCCGGGCTAGGTGGACGCTGGCGTAGGGCACTATGATGATAGGCCTCCGGTGGTATGGTCTCTGTTACTAGGTACACCGGGCTATAAATTCTGACACACTGTAGTTCACTTCCCCCCCCCCCCGGCCCTAAATGGGTTAGAGTGTGCAATAACTGGTGGCTTTACCGGGGAGTCGGGTTCCGGCTCTTGTAACCCATAAGGGCGGTGGCGCACTGGGAGATGTTAGTTCTGATCAAATGGTCCTATCTCCACCTCCGACTTCGGTCAGGTTTGGGCTGGATACTGAACTTCGGTTCAGGCTAACGGAGAGGGTCCAGGCAAGCTGGCCGCCTCGGCGGATTGGGTAGCCTGCTGTGGGGCGGCGGGCCTCCATATGCGGGCACGGTGGTCCTGTTTCCCGGCCTTTTGGGGCCCACCGGGATCTCCGGTGCCAGCTGTGCCGGGTTACTTGGGCTGCTGTGTGCTCGTCGTTCCCCTTTAGGAGCTCTCTCCAAAGGGCTTGGCTCCTTACCTACGTAGGTAGGGTGTCGGCTAGAGTTGCTAGAGAATCCATTCTAACTCCCACTGCTGTGTGCGAAGTGGGGATTGGTCCACCCATTGCTGCACCTTCTGCTGGGTTGAGTGGCTTGCGTCAAAGGTGAGACCATCAGTAGTAGGGTTCTGCTACCCATGCTGGATTTCTCACCTGTCCGGGCTAGGTGGACGCTGGCGTAGGGCACTATGATGACAGGCCTCCGGTGGTATGGTCTTTGTTACTAGGTACACCGGGCTATAAATTCTGACACACTGTAGTTCACTTCCCACTGTCCCTATCTTTCCCACTGTCCCTATCTAGTGGTGTGATGGGGTTACTGGAGCCTTTGGGCGGCTCCATACCCGGCGCTCAATGTCATGTGATCGGGGCGCTGGGTCACTGGAACCTCATGGGTGTTCCACACTCGTCATTCTGTGACCTACTAAGGAGGGTAGTTTGCAGTGGAAGAGGAAGTCACTCTAGTCCTCAGCTGTGCGAGTGTGGGTCTGGGGCAGCCCATGGTGTCGCCTTTTGTTGGGCCGTGATGAGGGCGTTTGTTTGCTATATGTGAGGCAGTCAAAATGGCTGTCTCACTGGCCGAACGTTGTTTCGCAAAGCGCATTTTTGTCCGGGGCTGGTTGTTTTAGGTGGCCGCTGTAGTTCTTAAGGCGGAGCAGTGGGGTACAAATTTATATAATTATGTAGTTCACTTCACCCATGGTTCCAATTAAAAATGTGTTCTACGTTTAATATTAAGTCTAAACAGCGCTGACCCAATCTAATTTGACCAATGGGAAGCCGAGAAATGTTAGACCGAAAACCATAAGGTCGTGTGTGGTATTCTAATTAAGACACGACATTTATGGGCTTATAAATCGAAAACTACCAGATCTAATGGATCAAAATTGTCGTGAAACTCTAAACTGAGTGGGAAGTACGTAATTTGTAACTTATGATGACCTTGAAACCTTAGTTCAAGGTCATTCAAAATTTATCTCGAGAACAATTAGGATTAGGAGAATGGTTCCAATTAGAAAAATGCCCGCCAAGGTTTTGTAAGTCAAATAACCTTTTAACCGAGGTAAATATACTAATAAAACTCCAAAATAAACGTTAATTAATTGATTTAAGACGTACCAAGTATTTTTATTTAGTTTTTTTAAAGAAACTAAATAAGTAATTGAAATAAATAAGCAACTAATACACGAGCGCAAGCATGCGTAGTAGCCAATGGAGGTATTTTTGAACACTTCATAAAATAAGTCTAGAATTGAAGGGAGCTTGAAACATTACATTATCATTGTTATTTTCATTATTATTTGAAAGTTAATCTTCAGTTTTTTCATTATTTATTTAAATTATTTGTAAATAATTCTTACGTTTATTAGTTGCTTATTTATTTCAATTACTTATTTAGTTTCTTTTGAGTTTAAAACATTTAAACTAAAAATTTTAATAAAAATACTTGGTACGTCTTAAATCAATTAATTAACGTTTATTTTGGAAATTTATTGGTTTATTTACCTCGGGTAAAAGGTAATTTCACTTAAAAAACCTTGGCGGGCATTTTTCTAATTGGAACCATTCTCCTATTCCTAATGATTCTCGAGATAAATTTTGAATGACCTTGAACTAATGTTTCGAGGTCATCATAAAATACAAATTTCGAACTCCCCCACTCAGTTTAGAGTGTCACGACAATTTTGATCCATTAGATCTGGTAGTTTTACACACGACCTAATGGTTTTTGGTCTAACATTTCTCGGCTTCCCATTGGTCAAATTAGATCGGGTCAAAGCTGTTTAGACTTAAAATTAAACGTAGAACACATTTTAATCGGTACCATTCTTCTAATCCTAACGGTTCTTGAGATAAAATTTGAATGACCTTGAAGACCTGGTTCAAGGTCATTGAAATTTTCATTGTAATTTGTCCCCTTGCACACTCTGTGCAACCTGGATTTAAAAAATTTACATAAAACACATTTCGAGTAATTGACTCTGTATCGTTTTTTAGTTAACACCCTGTATCTATTAAGTGACTAATTTGGTCATTGCAAATAGGAGAGATGAAAAAAGGCCAGAAGAAGAGTGAATAAAATAGAAGAATATACTGCTTTTATTATTTATTTTTTATTGAATTTTGCCACTAGAGGTGGAAAAACCATGGAAGTACGATTTTCCACAGGGTTTTTAACAGGAAAACAATAGGTGAAAAATACCGCGGAAAAATCTAGTTTTTTCTACCTGGTTTTTTCCTAGAAAAAAACCGCGGTTTTTTTCACCCTTGGCAAAATAGTTCTTTTTATAAAATAACCTTGGCCATCTTGTTGAAATGTTGCCTCCCCGCTTCAGCTGTGGATCCGTTTTCTCTCCCACTAAAGAGCTTATGAACTCATTCTTAGGCATTGGCTGAACTATTCCAGGGCAACATTTCAACAAGTTGGGCAAGCGTAAAGACATTTTATAAAATCAACTATTGTGCCAACCCTGATTACATAATATTATATTATGTTACATATTATCAAAAATTGATTTATTTATTTTAATACATTTTTGATATAATATCATTTTACATAATACATAATATAATATTATATATTATTTTACATAATACATAATATAATATTATATATTATTTTACATAATACATAATATAATATTATATAATGCCTTTGATATTTATGTTCTATAAAATCTGTCTTACGAGAGACGTATCCATCCGCCTACGCGACTATTGTTAATCGCTGGAAACATGTGCCTTCCCTGGTTCTACCGCTGATTTTTCAAAAATATGTTTCGGAAAACCAAATAGTGCACGGTGAAATTCATCAGCACTTGCTTTTCTACAGCTATTACCAAAGATAAGACAGACCTCGTTACCTAGATTCGAAATAGTCAATAGCGTTTAACCACTTCCTGCCGGAACTCCGATAAAATTTTCCCCTTTTCTGTTACCATGGTAACCGAACATAGATAGGACCACGGTCAACTTTGATGACGCGCTGTTAGGGAAACACGGCGTCATCAAAGTTGGTCGTGATAGGACATTACAGCGACCGATGGAGGCCGATATTTCGGAGGTCACATGCTGAAAGTTAGTTAACGCTTCGTAACAAAACCGTCTATCAGAAAGCTCTCAGAATTCGAATCTAGATAATTTTTTTATAGTTTTATATTATCTTTGCTATTACAGAGGAAAAATATGGTTGATAAATATGTAAATATCCCTTCGAAGTGTAAGTCATACAGTTAACCGTTAGCCGCGGTGTTACAAGTTGTTTTTTTTTGGTAATATTTGAATTTTCAAGACAAACATTTTTGAAGGTCAATATCTCCTTTCATATTTTACGTCGTAATTGGCTACTTCTCTATTAAGATATAAATTATGAACTTCTGGTACAGTTCAAAAGTTTTCGAATTTGGAAATACAAGTTTCAAAAATGTCACTGAAATGTCAAACGGAAAAGTGACGTTGAAACTTTTTTAACTTTTTTCACGAAAGATCCTACTTTCATCGTTGTAGGGGCACACTACCGTGCTGTTTTTAGGCGCCATTATCTATTACTTCTCTCGTTTGACTTTGAGGTGGCTCTGCGATATAATTTAAAATGGCAGAACTTATTTACCTTTTGAAGTGTGTGTCAAAACATGAAACGTAAAATGATTTTTCTTTTGTTTCGGGCTTCGCGATTCGTTTCCGTGTCCTTTTTACGTATTTTTAGGGCTAGAGAGGTTAAGCAGGACGCTCTAGTAGTTTGAACGACAACGTCGGGAGTATCGAGACGTTCGAGAAATTAAATTCTTTAAAATCAGTTCAGCATGCTTTCACTTTGACTGCTAAAGAAAACATTTACAGTTACAATAGAATGTTTCACATAAAGCTTTAGAAATATTTGTTAACCCCGAAAATAAAAAGTGTTCAACCAATACTAAACGCGCTTTATTTGTTCTCGTGTACATTGCTTTACTTTAAACGTGTCTATATAGTCCGATTTCACCTGTAATATTCTAGGCTTGGACGACGAGCCGATAATTCCTCGACGACTCCGAACTCGTATCGTCCAATGGCAAAGCGCGTTTTAGCGGGAGGCGTGATTTTATGTTATTTTTCACCCATAGTCTCACCAGGCTGAAGCCTACGCTCTCCTTACGTCAAGTATACAAGTCGTACTGATATAGGGTAGCTTAGGTTCGTACGTGTTGAAAACTGCGGGTGGAATAGATATTGTACGTGTTTTTGGCGGGGAAACATGGTTGTTTGAATTAAAAGATATTAAAATGGTGTACCTCTTCGCTTTTTCGCGGTTTTATATTCGCCATATATTAAAAAATTTAAATTTTGATATGGTTCTTGTTTTTCGAATAAAATAATTTTTATAGAATATTTTTTAATTATTTTAGAGTATATTTATTTTAATTATTTTATAGTATATTTATTTTAATTATTTTATAGTTTATTTGTTTTAATTATTTTGTAGTATATTTTAATTATTTTAAAGTATATTTATTTTAATTATTTTATAGTATATTTATTTTAATTATTTTATAGTATATTTATTTTCATTATTTTATAGTATATTTATTTTCATTATTTTATAGTATATTTATTTTCATTATTTTATAGTATATTTATTTTCATTATTTTATAGTATATTTATTTTCATTATTTTATAGTATATTTATTTTCATTATTTTATAGTATATTTATTTTCATTATTTTATAGTATATTTATTTTCATTATTTTATAGTATATTTATTTTCATTATTTTATAGTATATTTATTTTCAATATTTTATAGTATATTTATTTTCATTATTTTATAGTATATTTATTTTCATTATTTTATAGTATATTTATTTTCATTATTTTATAGTATATTTATTTTCATTATTTTATAGTATATTTATTTTCATTATTTTATAGTATATTTATTTTCATTATTTTATAGTATATTTATTTTCATTATTTTATAGTATATTTATTTTCATTATTTTATAGTATATTTATTTTAATTATTTTATAGTTTAAGTATTTTACAGTTTATTTTAAATATTTTATAGTTTAAGTATTTTACAGTTTATTTTAAATATTTTATAGTTTATTTTATGTATTTTTTAGTATTTTTATTTTTATTATTTTTAGTATAGTTATTTTAAGTTTTTTATAGTATATTTATTTAAAGTATTCTATCAAGAATGTATTTATTTATACTCAGGGAGAATGAATATGTCGAGATTATTTTTAGCGTGTCTCCAATTCCACCCGTTGGGGCCCCCGGTATGCTCCTCCGCTTTTATAAAATCAAATAATACTGCAATCTCATTGGTTTTTAAAAATTACGTTTTTCGACGCGATTAACGCTGCTGCGAGGACGCAAAAAATAAGACCGCCTCCTTTTTTCCTCCCCCCCCCCCTTTAGCGTGACGGGGTTAGGGCCTCAACGTGTCGGTCGATAGTCTCGACATATTCATTCTCCCTGAGTAGAAATAAATACATACTTAATTCTATAGTATATTTATTTTAATTATTTCATAGTATATTTAGTTGAATTATTTTCTAGTTTATTTATTTTAATTATTTTGTAGTATATTTATTTTGATTATTTTATAGTATTTTTATTTAAATTAATTTATAGTATATTTATTTTAATTATTTTATAGTTTTTTAATTATTTTATAGTATATTTATTTTAATTTTTTTATAGTTTTTTAATTATTTTATAGTATATTTATTTTAATTATTTGATAGTATATTTATTTTAATTATTTTATAGTATATTTATTTTAGTTATTTTATAATTTATTTATTTTAATTATTTTGTAGTATATTTTCATTATTTTAAAGTATATTTATTTTAATTATTTTATAGTATATTTATTTTCATTATTTTATAGTTTATTTATTTTCATTATTTTAAAGTATATTTATTTTAAGTATTTTATAGTATTTTTATTTTTATTATTTTTTAGTATAGTTATTTTAAGTTTTTTATAGAGTATTCATTTTAAGTATTTTTATAGTATATTTATTTGAATTATTTTGTAGTATATTTATTTTTATTATTTTGTAGTATATTTATTTTAATTCCTTTGGAGCATATTTATTTTAATTATTTTTGAGAATATTTATTTTAATTATTTTAGAGCAATGTATTTTAGAATAATTTATTTTACAATGATTTATTTTAGAATAATTTATTTTACAATGATTTATTTTAGTATAATTTATTTTAGAGTAATTTAATTTATAGTAATTTATTTTAGAGTAGTTAAATTTATAGTAATTTATTTTAGAGTAGTTAAATTTATAGTAATTTATTTTAGAGTAGTTAAATTTATAGTAATTTATTTTAGAGTAGTTAAATTTATAGTAATTTATTTTAGAGTAGTTAAATTTATAGTAATTTATTTTAGAGTAGTTAAATTTATAGTAAATTATTTTAGAGTAATTTATAGAGGTGTGCCCAATATTTGGTTACACCAAATAACTCGATCGAATATCTAATCGAATATTCGATTCGTCGAATAGAGTAGAGCCTGAAAATATTCGCTAATAGTCGATTTTCCTGATCAAATAGTATAATCTTCGATTTTCCTTATCAGATAGTAGAATATTCGATTTTCCTTATCATGTAGTAGAATATTCGATTTTCCTTATCATGTAGTAGAATATTCGATTTTCCTGATCAAATAGTACAATATTCGATTTTCTTGATCAAATAGTACAATCAGTGGCGGATTTACCATAAGGCTGAAAAGGCTGGAGCCTAGGGCGGCAGATTTTAGGGGCGGCAAATTTGGGTACCGAATTTTTTTAGCCGTCTCACAGAAATCAAAAAGATTTCTGTGAGACGGTTTTCTGATGTCTTGCAACTAAAGAAGTCTACAAGACATTTTCCGGTGACTTTTCCCTTTTCAATTTCATTGTACATTTAACGTACCGAAAATTTCTATAAGTTCTATAAGCTCTATGCTAAAACACCCAGTTCCCGGCCCACAACCAGTAATAGGCTTCTGCGTCTCTGCCTGTATACTTTGTATGAGTGAGAAGAGAGCAAAATTGCGGCAAATATATTTTACACTCTTCCCGAGACTACCCCCCACTCATACAAGTCCGCCTACTGGTCAGGGGCGGCTAAATAGAGTACGCAGGGTACGCAACTGCGTACGAGCGCAAGGGTTTTTTGGGGCGCAAAAAATTCTAGGATTATTAAGTAAGCAATTTTTTTTAGTTGGCGCAGTGGCAGCGTTTGGAAGTTGTTTTAATTTAATTTAAAAAATAGAAACATTTATCCTGCAAAATGTATCTGATACACGTTAAAAAATTAAGTTACGGAGTAAAATATAAATAATAAATAAATTAAATAATAAATATAAATATTAGTATTATCGAAGATTCCAAATACGTTGTTTTCCTGAGTTAGGCGGCTATTAACGTAGTAATAGCCGTTCGTGCTACTCCGTCGAAGTTTTAGCCGTTCGTGTGTAGTTTTTAGATTAAAGGGAATATAACCTGCAAAGCAATCTTTATGGAAGACCCCTTCAATTTTTCAAATTACCCTGTACAGTGGCGCCCAATATTTCTAAAGCCAAAGGCAAGAGCGGCCAGAGCTGCAAACGTTGGTGTTCCACACCAAATACCTGAAAATTGCGGAGTTTAACGGTAATAGTAAGTGTAGGGCATAGAAATCTCATAGGTAACTAGAATGCTGCCGCCTACGGCCGAGCTTGACGCCAGTTCGCCTTGAACCTTCAGCCAATGAGAGGCCGTAGAGTGGTTCCGCCAAGGAGGATAATAATCCTCCTTGGTTCCGCACCTATAGCGGGAGATAGGTGACGTCATTCTCTCTGGTGACATTAAATTCTTGGCAGAACCACTCTTTGAGCTCTGATTGGATGAGATCTGGCTATCGTCTGCATCGGCGTTTGGCCCATTTGCCAGTTACACGGCAGCATTCTAGTTACCTATGAGATTTCTATGGTGTAGGGAGCTGACGGTAAGCTCGCGTGGCATGAAGGGCCACTCGTAAATAAGGCAATAAAAGTCGTTTGCGACTTGGAGCCTGTGGTGGTGCCTAAGGTATTAGTCTAGTTAATTATTAACAAAAATAGATACCCAAAAACTATTTCTTGTGTAATTTCAACCAAGTTGTTGTATTGTAAAAAAATGGGAACTGACAATTGTAAAGGAAAGGGCGGCAAAATGTGAACAGCCTACTTTTGGGAAATGTGTAAATCCGCCACTGAGTACAATATTCGAAAAGGGGGGTTTTAAATATTTGGTATTTCTAATAGTTTGAAAACTGGTCGATTAACCGCCGGGTTTTTCTTTATAACTGAGGTTTGAAAATATGACGCGTAGGGTGGCTATGCAATTGCTCAAAATAGGGTACCGGCATTCAGTTTCCTTTTTGAAGTGGATGGCTGTACCTGTACACAATCAGCTGTTAGGTCCCTTATTGGCTTCGTTATTTATATTTAGTATTGGTGTGTTTTGGAAGTTTCTTGAAGCGTAAAATAAAACTAAAACTAAAACCAACTGAAACCAGCGTTGACAGATTGTATGAAGTTTCCCTTTATTTTAGAAATAATATAAGGGCGGCGCCTCCTAATACTTCAATCAAACAATGTATAGGCCTAACAACCAAAATGTTTAAAAATTGTAATTTCAATAAAATTTAATTTTAAAAAGAATTTTTTTTTTAATTATGGGATGTTTCCCGTTGGTTTTCGTTGGGGGCGGGGCTAAATATGGGTGTGGAATTCATGGGAAATTTACTATCCAACATTGGGAATTTCAACTTTCGAACATTGGCAACACTGACTCAAACCTCGAGCTGCGAGAACGGTTGAAGCAAACCGACAATTGATAGTTGTTGAACGATCGCCGGGCGTAAACTATTTTGATGATTTGATTTGAATGGTAAGTCAGGGTATACTAAATTATGAAATTAAAACTATTACATAGACTAAATTTTACTATGTTATTGTATTATTATTATATTGCAATACATTTTACTTAGCTAAACCGTCCATCGAGATTAACATTCTAAGTTTAGAGTAAGGTTGGTAGTTTATGAAAATGCATTTTCTATCAGAATTTACCAAATTACTTATTTAAATTTATTACAAAAGTGACAAAAATTTACTATTATATTGCTATTTTTTAAATTTGCAAACCATTTGGTTTTTAACCGATATTTGAAAAGTAAATACGTCAAAATATTGGTGTTCGAAATACTATTTTTATATGATCGGTCAATTGGCCCTATTTTTTCATCTGAAATATTCGATCAAACTATTCGATATTTTAAGTATTCGATTTGATATCTGATATGGCTAGAACAAATTATTTGATTCGATCCCCCAAAAATGGTATTTGCACACGTCTAGTAATTAATAAAATTACTATATAATAACTTACTATAAAATAAATAACTATAAAATAACTAACAATAAAATAACTAACTATAAAATAATTAAAATAAATAACTATAAAATAATTAAAATAAATAACTATAAAATAATTAAAATAAATAACTATAAAATAATTAAAATAAATAACTATAAAATAATTAAAATAAATAACTATAAAATAATTAAAATAAATAAACTATAAAATAATTAAAATAAATAAACTATAAAATAATTAAAATAAATAAACTATAAAATAATTAAAATAAATAAACTATAAAATAATTAAAATAAATAAACTATAAAATAATTAAAATAAAGTCGGCCTTCGTCTAGGTCGGTTGGTTTTTTTCTCGCTCCGTGTTCCCAGTATTTCTCTGCCGCATATGGGTTTTATTTTAAAAAAAAGTTTTTTACAATAATTTAATTAAATTAATTCAATTTCTATTGAGTTTTCCCACGTTATTCGCGACTATTTCGCAATCAAAACAAGCTGATGGCGATGTCCGATCAGGAAAAGACCCTCCTGACAAGTCAGGACCACAATATACAAGACCGACGGAACCTGCGATGACTCGTGAGCACGCAGTGGTCTTCAACTCCGAACCAGAAATTTCTGCAATCGATTACGCCATCGCCATAAATGCCGTAATCGGTAAGTCAAATACTATCCACTGTGGCCGTATCTCTCGGGGACGTGTCCTAGCCTATGTATTAACACCTGAAATGGCAGAAGAATTGGCCATGTCAGGTTTTGAAATTAATAATACTCAAGTCAATGTTGAACGTTTAACCAAGTCATCAGATAAAATTATAATATCCAACGTTATGCCCGAAGTTACCAATGAATTTCTCAAAACCTTATTATCCAAATTTTCAAAAATTACTTCCGATGTAACCAAAATATTCACAACCCCAACTCCCGAAAAATAATTTTTACTGGGAAGGCCTATTTTTAACTATAAAAGGCAGGTTTATTTGATATTGGAAAAGCACTTCCGGAGCGGATTAATTTTAAATTCCAAGGTCAATCACACGTAATCTTTCTTGAGATAGCCACTATTAAACAGTGCACTTTTTGCGATAAACGAGGGCACTACACTGATAATTGTTACAAAAAAAGGGCAGCTGATAAAGAAAACCTTGCAAAAGAAAATTTAGACCCCGAAAATAAAGAAGTAGAACAAATAGACCCAGAAATTTCAAAGCCAAAAAACACCTACGCTGCGGTGGCTGACCCGGAAATATCAACGTCAATAAACAATAGTGAGAATTTACCAGTTAATGATGTTCCAGGCGAACTAAGTAAAGAGTCTACATCTACACCAAACAAAATAACAGAATATAGGCCAAGTTGGACGGGAACGTCGTCCCCTATAACAATAACCCAAAATTCTCAAAGAGTAAATGGAAATGACCAAACAGATAATTCAACTCCAGTAAATAAAAAACGCACGGCATCGCAATCAAAAACTTCCCCCGATTTAAATAACTCGGATAATTCAAAAAGACAGAGAGTTCAGTCGTTAGAAAACATAAGCCAATCTAAAGAAAGTACCGATAAACCGGTACTTACTCCCAAGTCCGTGATAAGAAGAAACCAAAGGCGTTAGCGGTTCAATATACCACTAACCTTATTGGCCTAGCAAACCTAATATTCCAGGAAAAAATAACTAAAGAGAAAGACTGGCCCGAAAGAACCAGATTAACAAAGCTCGTTGACAATTTGAGAAAAAACTAATAAAGCAAAGTAATAAGAATATGTATATTTATCTCTTCTATCAAGATGGGTTTAAAAATAATAACACACAACACTAGAGGATTGAATAAAATCATAGAATTCATAAAAGAACAAAATCTGTTAAAAACTACTGACTCCGCATTCGCATTCTGGCAAGAGACTTTTTTACAACAGAGCCCCTTGGCCAGTTTTACTCGAAATTCGTATGTTCATACTTTTAGTGGCTGCACAAATCACAGAGCCGGCGTTACGTCGACGTATGACGTAAAGTTTTTAACAAGTAATTCTTTACCAATGGAAGCAGAAAATATAATTCAAGGTTTTTTGCAGTGTAGTGTTATAAATTTTATAAATACAAACTTTAATATCTTTATCTACAATATCTACATGCCTCAGTCAAACAAGACAGCTATTGAATTGTTGGAAGAAATATCAACCCATATTGAACAAAACAACGCTTTTAATTTTATTCTCCTTGGAGATTTTAATTGTACTATGGATGCTAATCTAGACCGAATAGAGACCGTCGAACATCGTACCATGCTATGTAAAAAACTTAAAGAACTATTAAACAAATATAATTTACTGGATGTGTATCGTACACTGCATCCTGATGGCCGTGAAATGACTTGGCAAAGCAAATCCTTTCCTCTTCAAAAAGCGCGTCATGATCGTTACTACGTCACGCCCACCATTTGGCACATGGTGAGTGACATTGCGACGATCCCAGGTGGAAGTTCATCAGACCACCTACCCGTAATGATGGAATTAAGCACGGATACTCTTAAGATTAATAGAAACATCAGTGACACCTGGTGTTTCAACAATTCTCTACTACATGACCAACACTACGAGAATATTTTCAAAATGTTTTGGGAGAAACGCCTTATCGATTTTCCGTCACAAGAAAAAGAAATTTTGACATGGTGGGAAAAACAAAACACTTTATAAAATGTATCACCAAAGAATACACGTTTAAATCTAGGGTTAATCAATCTGATGAAGCGAAGCAAATTACCCAAAAACTTCTACGGGACAATAATCTACCGATTAATGAAAAAATAAAATTACTAAAAAGATTAGAAGAGATTGAAAATACGAAGGCGGAAGGGATACTCACCCGTGTAAAAATAAATAATATTGTTGCAAATAAATACCCGTCGAAAAAGCTGCTACGCGAAGAAAATGGCGGTGAAACCGAATCCCAAGGGGAACTTTTTACAGAGATAGTGAACTACTACAGAAATTTATTTGCCGATGAAAATACCACGGACTGTAGTGAATATATTCAAATTATTCCTCAACTTTCCCAAGAAGAGCTAAAAAAACAAGTCTCCCGGTAAAGACGGACTGACGAACCAATTTTATTTACACTTCTGGTCATTGATAGGCCCAATTATTTTTAAATTGTTTTTATCGATTTTAAACCTTGAAACAATCCCGAGTTCTTTTAGCATCGCTACTATTATACTTCTTTTTAAAAACGGAGATCCCAAGTTACTATCTAATGGGCGCCCAATCTCTTTACTAAACGTCGATTACAAAATGCTATCAAAGTGCCTGGCCAATCGTATTCGCAAAATGATTGGAAAAATAATCCACCCGGACCAAACGTCAAGCATTCCTGGAAGGAATATTACGTCAAACTTAAATGTAACGAGGGATATAATTTATCATTATAGTCTAAACTCGGACGATCCTTTAGCGATAGTCTCTTTAGACCAAGCAAAGGCGTTTGATCGGGTTAAACACGCTTATTTATTTAAAATCTTAAAACACATTGGCTTTGGAGCAACTATCAATAAGTTTATAATAAACGTGTACAACAATGCTGAAGCGCGTATAAAGGTAAATAATACACTATCTGCCAAATTTAAAATCGCGAAGGGAATACGCCAAGGCGACCCCGCATCAAGTTTTTTTATTCAATATGTCAATCGAACCTTTTCTCTGCCATTTACGTAAAAGTCTTTACGCGCACTCAGTCAAACTTCCGTTCTTTTTAAACCCTCTCTCCGTTATGTCTTTCGCCGATGACTTAAACACGTTTATAACTACAAACCACGGCTTTTAAATACTAAAAGACGAATGCGTAAGATACAGCGCGATTAGTAATGCCAAATTCAACATCGAAAAAAGCAACGGGCTCTGGCTTGGCGGCTGGAGGAATAGGCTTGATAAACCTTTAGAGGTTAAATGGAGCAAGAATGAAATTAAAATTCTAGGTGTCACCTTTACAACGACAGAAGTAAATCTAGATTGCCACGCCAAACAGATACGTGATGAGATAGTCAATGACTTAAATATCGCATCATCTATTGCTCCCAACATGTCTTTTAAAAATCGAGCTATATTTTGCAATATTATTATCAGCAAATTTTTCTATATATTACCCGTTATCTCATTACCTACGAAAATTTCTGAAGAGCTGTTTCGGAAATGCACTGACGTAATCTGGACTCGGGAAAGACGTTGGCTAAATTCGGAAGATATTAAACAAAAAACCATTCATGGTGGGTTTGGGCTCCAAGAGATTACAAATATGTGGAAAATGTTTTCGTTCGCAAAACTACAAAGATTAATCGAAGGAAAAGGCCACCCCATAGAGGGCGCTTTCGTAGAAAATTATTTGAAAAAAACTAACGCGCATGGTTATAACTACGACGTTCTCGGTCTACCAGGAATTGACCTAAAATATGAATTTCTACCAAAGTATTATTGCGACATATTCGATTTTTGGAGGACGATCCCGATCCGCTTAAAAAAACCGTCCAATTTAAACAGTTTATTAAATCTTCCAATATTCTACAACCCATTTATACATTTGGAATTTTACCACCCAAAGTGGAAGACGCCAGGTTATAGATTTCTCAGGGATCTATTTGACAGTGAAAATATGAGCTTTAAAAACCCATTCTTAAACAAAGGTCTGCGAGCGTGCACCGAACGTTGCCTCACAAACCAGTTCAAAATAATAATAAAAAAATGCTACGAACAATTTGATGTAACGCAGTTATTAGAAGAAACGAATAATTTAAGTAATTCAAATAATTAAAATAAATATGCTATAAAATAATTAAAATAAATATACTATAAAATAATAAAAATAAATATACTATAAAATAATAAAAATAAATATACTATAAAGCAATAAAAATAAAAAATATACCATAAAATAATAAATATATACTAAAAATAATTAAAGTAAATATACTATCAAAATTATATAATTAAAAAAACAAAGACCATATACTTTTATCAAAATTAATTTTTTTATTATATAACACCGCGAAAAAGCGAAGAGGTACACCATTTTAATATATATTTTAATTCAAACCACAATGTTTCCCCGCTAAAAACACGTACAATATCTATTCCACCCGCAGTTTTCAACACGTACGAACCTAAGCTATCCAATATCAGTATGATTTATGACGTAAGGAGAGCGTATGCTTGAGCATGCTGAAACTACGGGCGAAAAAAGAAGATTATTATTATTATTAGTGAAAGGGGTGAAGGGCTAAGGACATGCCCGTTCGCGCACTTCGATCAGAGGTCCATTGTGCAACCCCGAACCTTAAGACTTAAAGAGCCCAATATCCGACACAAAACGGAGAATCCTCTTGGCCGGCATATTATAGAAATCAGAAGTTTCCAGCTGATGAATGCCAAGATGCTCGAATCTTTGGGCCGCGTAGTTATCGCACCTACAAAGCACATGAGAGGCGGTTTCCTCCTCAGCCTGACATGCCCTACAGAATGGATCATCACTGATTCCAATCAGGTAAAGATGTCTGTTAAGGAGACAATGACCTGTTAGTAGGCCAACGACCAACCTGATATTAGATTTGGAAAGCGAGAGCAGCTCCTTAGCTCTCTGCCTAGAGGGGCCCGAGATAAACTCTTTAGCCTGCCTTTGGCCATCCATCTCAAGCCAAAGCTTGAGTTGACGGTCAGTCATGGATTTAGAGATAAGGCGGCCTACTATGCTAGAGGGGATAGGAACGGCAGGTTCAGGACCAAAGAACCCAGCCTCTGCCCCCTTCTTGGCTAAGACATCAGCTTTCTCGTTACCATAATACCCCCGATGGCCATGAACCCAATAGAGCTGAACTTTATTGTTTGTGCCTAGCTCCGAGAGGAGATTCAAACAGCTATAAACCAGTTTTGAAGAGACCTGAAACTGGTTGAGAGCCTTGAAGGCTGCTTGACTATCCGAATAAATTTGGATAACCTTGCCATGAAGCTTCTTTTTAAGACAAAAGTCAACACAAAAGCAAATAGCGGCAATTTCCGCCTAAAAAACACTAGCATAAACACCAAGGCTTTCAAAGAAGCCGAGATTGCTAGTAAGACAATACATCCCCGAACCAGAGCCAGAGTGGGTCCTAGACCCATCGGTAAACCAGACGATTTCTCCTCTGGTCCCGAGGGTACTATGATTGGTCCACTCCGTACGGCTTGGAAAATAAGTATTGAAAGGCTTACTAAAATGTAACTTCATAGCCATCATATCAGAACCCATTAGGTAGACAGGTAGCTGACTTGAAATTTCCCGGTAGATCTTGGTGTAGCTATTATCCCAAATATTCGCCTTCCACCAACCATTCTGGTTGAGCCTATAGGCTCTATGAAAAGATGAAAAGGAAGAATGTTCAGGAGAATTTCTAGAGAAGCACTTGGGGCTGTTCTCATAGCTCCTGTGATGCTGCCACAAGCCAGCCTTTTTAGGGTGCGCAGATCGCTCTGCACAGTCTTGATTCGGACTCTAGGCCACCAGACCACTGCAGCATAGGAGAGCAATGGTCTGATGATCATGGTGTACAACCAGAAGACGACTTTAGGGCTAAGTCCCCATGACCTGCTAACTGCACTTCTGGTTCTCCAAAGTAACATCTTAGCCTTCTTAACTATAGAGTCAAGGTGAGGCTTCCACGTTATTTTGATGTCAAGAATAACACCAAGGTACTTCACCTCCGTGCTTTCACTCAAAATAGTCCCAAATAAGGAGATATCATTAAAAGAGTTTTACAACCTTTAACGAGTAAAAGGACGAGTAAGAACCGTTTTCTTAGGATTAACCGTAAGATCAACTTCCTTGCACCAGTTTTCCACTGATGCAAGAGCCCTTCTTACTAAATCGCTAATAGTGTTGGGGAACTTTACCGTAAAGATGATGGCGATATCGTCGGCATAGCCGAAGCAGCGGCACCCATCCCTGTTTAGCCACACCAAAAGGTCATCCACAACCAGGCACCACAGCAGAGGTGATAGAACACCACCTTGCGGGCAACCACGGCTGGTGGTGACCATAAGGGATTCACCAAGCAGGGAGGATACCACCACACGATTCGTCAGCATAGCTTTGATCCAAAGGCACAGAGTGTCAATAATGCCAAAGCGCTTTGCAGCCTTCATGATGACTGCGCTGGACACCTTATCAAAAGTGCCCTCTATGTCAAGGAAAACTGCTAACGCTATTTCCTTAAAGTTAATAGCCCTTTCAATGCAGTTAGTTATGCCATGAAGGGCAGTCTCAGTAGATTTGCCCTTTTGGTAGGCATACTGAGCCGTCGAGAGAGGTGTTTAAGAAATAACCTCCCCCTAATATAATTGTCTACCAATTTCTCCAAAATCTTCAGAAAAAAGGAAGTCAAACTGATTGGCCTAAAGGCCTTAGCCTCGAGATAGTTAGATTTCCCTGGCTTCGGAATAAAGATCACCCTAGAAAGTTTCCCGGTGCTAGGAATATATCCAAGGGCAATACAAGCCCTATCGATTCTACTCAACATTGGGCAGATAATATCAATGCCCTCCTGCAACAGAATGGGAATTATCCCATCCGGCCCCGGAGACTTATAGGGCTTAAAAGACTTTATTGCCCAAATAAGTCTGGAGTGCGTGACAATTTTATTCGCCACCGCCCAGTCTTCCCTTTCGGTACGTGCAATCCTAATGGGAAGGGGGTCAGAATCAGTACTGTTCGTAATTCTGGAGTCAGGAAAGTGTACATCTAACATATGAGTTAGAGTCTCCTTACCCGACGAAGAATGACTACCATCTTTCAACTTAATAGTGTCAAGATGTTTAGTCTTATCGTTGGCCATAACTTTCATTACCTTTGCCGTACTGGGAATATCAGAGATATTCTCACAGAAATTCCTCCACGAGTCCCTTTTGGCCTCGCGGATGGCCTTATGGTATGCAGTGAGGGTGTGCTTGTAGGCATCCCAGTCACGCGACCTCTTAGCTTTGTTATAAAGCCTCCTAGATTCTTTGCGAAGCCTACCAATCTCATGGTTCCACCAAGGAACTAGCCTTCACTGGTTGGTAGACTTCACCGGACAATTGCGGTGGTAGGAGTCGATAATGGCATGTTGCATGCGATCAATAGCCAAATCAAAATCCAGCACCGATGACTGCCTAGGCTTATCATCCTTCAGATGAAGATTTAAATCATCCCTAAAACCAGGCCAATTGGTTCGCCTGGGATTGCGAAGTTCGGTTTAAACCTGAACCATTTTCCACCTGACTTTATAGCAAATGTGTCTGTGATCCGACAGTGATGGTTCAATGGACACATGCCAGTCATTAATTAGAGCTGCGACATTTTCTGTGCACAGCGTGAGATCAATGACCTCACTTCTGTTACGAGTAACAATAGTTGGTTCATTGTTCTTATTAAGAATATGAAGTTTCGTACTAACGACGTATTCCATTAGCTTATCACCACGATCGTTGCAGTTGCTGCTGCCCCAGATAACATGATGAGCATTGGCATCACAACCTATAATGAGTTTCTTTCCCGACCGCTCACAGTGGTTGACCAGATTGGTCACCTCCTGTGATGGTGGCGGCAGAGCATCATCGTAAGGAAAGTAAGCAGATGCCAGCGTGAGTTCATCATTCCCATCAACGGTAAGGGAAATGATTTTAACCACGGCAGTATCCTTAGAGTGATAGATTGAGAGCGGAAGGGCATGAATGTCCTTGCACTAGGTGAAACGGAATTATAATCGTAATAGACATTACCTGCACTATTAAGACCAATGATTTTACCCTTGGCAATCCAAGGTTCCTGTTTAAGAGCAACATCAATTTGCTCCTTAGCAAGCCTTCGACAAAGTACAGCGGAGGCTGCCTTGCAGTCATGAAGATTTATCTGCACCACCTTAATGCTAATGGCGACTGGCCTAGATTGGAGGCTGACCGGTGTTACCGCCCCCCCCCCCCCCTGTGGTGGGTGTGGAGACCACACCACTTCCGCTGGTTAGGTTAGTTACAACACCAGTCTCCCCCACTTTTGCTCCACCTGGCTGAGCCACCATGCCGTGGACCTCTTCACCGTCCGAGACACTGAGGATTCTGATGTCCTCTGTCAGCGTATCCCCTTCCGAGTAGTCGCTTAACAGGGGCTCTAAGTCCTCTAGTCCTGAAATGCTCGAGTCGTTAGACTCAGATTCATTAACAGGTGTAGGATTAACCACACCCTCTACAGTACTTATGACTGAAGTTTGATTTGGGGTACTGAGTATCTTAAAGATACCCCTATCCAAACCTGTCGTTGACCGACTCACCATCCATTAGAAAAATTCAACGAATGGCAGCCAGTTCTTCGGATTTGCCCAGCACCTTCCAACAGCTGGTGTTCAGCGCACCCTTGTTCGGAGAGTGACCTTAAAAGGTTTCGGCAGGTCACTTGCCTTTGTTACCAAAAGCCTTGTTCCCTGGAGAAGGCATCCTTGCACATGTAAACCAGGGCACCTCCTTTCAGCTGGAATTGCAGGAATTGAGGAAGAGGGTTACCCAAGGGTATCCCGTCTATCCTCTCCAGAACTCCACGCTGGATGGTTCCCATTTCTGCCTCGGTTAAGCAGTTCGAGGGAAAGCCTTCTTTATGATGGCCATCCGCATCGAACCCACAGCCTCACTGAAGGTCAGTGGCTTGGACTTTTTGATAGCCTGTTGTTGAGAGCTTGGAGAGTCTTGATCCGACTCCCTTGTTCTCTTGTTTGAAGAGGAGTTACCCTTTGAAGAGTCTTCTGCCAACTTCCTCAGTGTATTTCGACGCTTGTTCCTCTTGCGAGTACGAGCATTGGAAGCACTTACCTTGCTTCCGTCGGGGTACTGTCTTTGGTAGACCCTTGCTTCTGATGCTGGGTACTTCCGGAGGCACACCCTAGCAACATGGGCTCGGTTTCTTCGAAGACAGACCCACGACCTGAACTTGTTGAAGGGAGGGTAGTATCCTGAGATGCACCCTTCCCCTGGCTAGAGCCGGGTGCTGTTAAAGACAGACCCTTGCCCGATGGTTTTTTGTTTTGTTTTTTTTGGAATTCATAAAATATCCCACGAGTAAAGAGGAAAGTAAAAGGTCACCGCCCTTAATCCTCTGTCCGGGCGGAAGGCTAAAATACAACAGGGTGTCGCCTGGTGCCCCGAGGGGATCGTTCATGATACCGTATTTTCGCTTCCCCGGTACCACTCAGCAATCAGCACGAAACCTTACACCTTGGCTTAAGGAAGAAGCAGAGGCTTAGTTGGCGAGCATGAAGGGTTTGCCCCTCCACCTGTTACTCCCTTCCACCATGAAGAGGTACAAGGTTGCAGTTTATGGAAGGGAAAAAATAAGATAAAGTCACGCCTCTTTCTAAAACGCGCTTTGCCATTGGACTAAACGAGTCCGGAGTCGTCGAACAATTATCGGCTCGTCTTAGGAGTATTTCAATTATACCATTTTTTACAATGGATTAAACGCACGTTGCTAGAAAAGGAACAACCTGCCATAATTATCTCTCGATTTGTTGAGCAGGAAAATTATAATTTTTAAAATTTTTATCTAAACGCTATAGATATTATATTACACTTACAAGGAGAGTACCCGAGGTGTTTATTGCCGATTTTGTTCAAAGTCGGCAGTAATGTAGACCTATATGAGATATGAAATTTCCTCGGAAATTTCCCAAAAGGAGACGGTGCACTACCCATTCGATTTGCCATGGCAACCGAAAAAACAATTTATAACAGTGCTCATTTCTCTTCGATTGTATTCGCGTGGTCAGGGCTCAATAAGTGTATAGCTTTCTTAACCTGATGAATAAAACTATTATTATTTTGACCACTTAAAACAAAAATAAGATATTTTCCTTATTTTACCCAAAAATGGTTACAATTTTACCCCAAAATTTTTAAATTAACCCAAACTTGATGAAAGTTACCTAAATGTGGTACAAATTACACATTTCATGATTTTAAATTTTTTAAAAAGTTTTGTGAAACCGAGAAAATACCATGGATATTTTTTGTTTTAAGTGGTCAAAAACATTTTCGGTTGCCATGGGTACAAAATCGGCAATAAACGCTTCGGGTACTCTCCTTGTTAGTGCCGCATTAGCTTGGCAGAAATATGGCGTCGCCTTCGAGTTATAAAAGGTTCCGATGCGAAGAGAAAACCGTGGAGGATGATCACTTGACTCTCGACGTTGTCGCTCAAACTTCTAAAGCGCTCTGCTTAACCTCTCTTCTAGCTTCATTCGATCTTGAGTTTATTGATGTCTAGTTTCTTTGCAGATGTACATTCAGCGAACTACAGGGTGTGACCACATGCATTGTACCGCTTGCAAGACGGATTTCTGCTACCGATGCGGCGACCGGTTTCGGCGTCTTAAATTCCTGGGAGATCATTACAGCAAACTAAGTGTCTTCGGCTGCAAATACCGGTACAAGGCGGACCAGCCGGTCCAAAGGAAACTCGTTCGAGGAGCAATTTTAGGTATTTACTCGATTCGAAGTTATCAAAATTCGAAAGCTGCTGACAGAACGAATACCCCTGCTAAAGCGTTCTAAATCTGGCTTCGGCTGCCAACGTTTTATTACATACATGTAGGGAACTTTCAGTATCGCTGACAGCCTACTTCGAGTATAGTCCATACTCGAAATCAATGGTACCTGAGACAACTAAAGCGGTCTGCATTTAAAGCAATTGTCGGCTCCACGTTAAGTAGATTTTTTTTCAACGAATGTCGCTAGCGTCGAAATCAAAACAAGATACTTAAGCTATTACAGTTTGACCCAAAGAAGGCGGGACATAAAAGTATACCTTGCGTTGATTGGCTCGTTTTTAAGTTTGACAATAACTTAAATTATAGTAATTTTTAACTATATTCTATATGGGATATACATAATTTAGGTTAAAGGCCACTAAATCGAATATAAGTTATCTAATTATAATACTCTACAATGGTTCTCTGACGACGTTATCGTTTCGCTAATTCGAATTTTAGCTTCCTTGGCTATTAATAGATGGCACCACGCTATCCAGTAACGTAGTTTTTTGTTATGAATCCGATAGACTCATTACCATCTCTAATAACAAAGTCCTTATCATAATACATATAGCAATGATAGAGCCGACAGTTGCTTTAACATTAATAAACATTCGAGTAACTTCATTATCTGATCAATAGATGGCCTTGTCCTCTTCTATTTTTGGAAGACGCAATTTTCAAATAAGGCCCACACGGAAAAAAAATGTCTTACAACTTAGCGACTTTGCACTCAAGCTTGCACAGAAAAAACATCTTGTTAGTCTACATAGAATAATCAACCGTTTTCTGTCCATTCTTTAGTCCTTTTTAAACAGGGTTGCCATGATCTTTTTCATGTAGAAGCGGATGTTATTACCAATGATGGTGGTTGAGGTAATTACGTCACGGTGTTACTTTAAATTAAAAATTTATTTAAAAAGCCCTTCAAACAATAAATTTCGCTTAACTCTAATCTAATGATATTTCACAATGATCACTTTATTTAGCGGACTATATTTCCGGCGGAGGTCGAAAAATTATCACTTTTGGCAGTGGTCGAAGGTAACAGTGACTTCGAGTATAGACCAAAAGCTTTTAGAAAATTGAAACGTTTTGAAGGTTAAAAATAACGTTTCCTTTGGATAACTAATTATTAATTATCCTTTTCAGTATACATAAATTTGCTCTTATAAAACAAAGCGTCTGCTTAGAAGGCTAAAATCCAGAATTTTTTAGCTTCTCGCGTTGGCCCTTACGTGGCTCTTAGTCAACTGAAAATGCTAATTATCGAATCGGAAGATAACATTCACTTCCTTCAAGCACTTGAGAACTAAATGCGTCATCGCACTAACCTGGAAGTAATTGTACGCAGGTTAGGGTGTGACGATTTAAAAATCCGAAACTTCCTGTTACGCAGTCACTTCGCGACACCCTATCATTTACTGGAATCCCCTAGTATCTAAAAAGTATGTCTTTATTCCTACTTCTGGAGAATTACTCTATTCAGACGATTCGTAGCGCTGCTCCCAATCCCCTCACGCTCTACCAATAAGCTCCTCGCCCTTCCCAATTCCCTCACGCTATACCAGTAAGCTCCTCCCCCTAAAGTCAATCAAATCAGCTCGGTATCTCATTGGTTCCCTGAAACTGACGTCTTCCGTTTTTCTCTCCCCCCCTCTCAAGCTGGAGGAAGACTAGAACCATGATGGCCGCGGATCTTAAAGTCATACTTACATATATTACGTTGCTTATGATAAATTCAAATGTTAATATGGTTTTTAAAACTTAGTTTTGATGTTTTCCTGTTTTAGGGGGGAAATTTGCCGCAGCTCCAGCGCTAGGCGTGGTGGCACTTTGCGCGGGGGTCATGGCCGTTGGATTGGGTGTTTTTGCCTTACCACTCTACGGTGGAATCAGACTGATGAGGTGCTACAAAGCCAAACGACACTCTTCCCTTCGAGAGATTCCAACCTTGCTACAGTACAACTCTATCAACTGCAACTAGTTCCCATCGATACCATCGTACTAATAATATTAATAATAATAATAATAATAATAATAGTCTCAAAATAGTACCAATTGTCTTGATAGAGTGAAACATGTTTACTTAATTAATCACTGCGAGTCAATTCGTTTTCGGTTTTACCATAAGTCAGGTAATAAGAGAACGTTCAGTGTCGGATTTAGGCGACTTTAGCCCCAGTTTGAATGACGAGTACGCGGGATATTTTGACATTCAGCTCCAAATACGTCATCATTAAGCTAATCGATAGAGTCATGTAAAATGAGCAACCGGATCACGAAAAACACAAAACCACATTGAAAATGACATTGAATAGCGTCATACAGTGACGTAGATCATCTGGGGGTTAGGTGGTTAAACCTCCTCTTCAAGGTAGATTGTACGCCCCCAACGCTTTTGGGCTGTTGTCTAGATTTATTCAGGTTTTCTCTTTTTGGCCGATTTTGGAAGATTCAGATTTCGAGAGATTATTAAATTTGGGTCTGAATTTGCCGTAAAGGAACTTGGGCGTTGTTTGTTACTTCCAGATAACGACGTCGAGGAATCTCCTTTGCCAGCTAAATTTTGATTGCGACTAAGGCCTATT
The DNA here is from genome assembly GCF_980474605.1 of Leiobunum rupestre. NCBI lineage: Eukaryota > Metazoa > Arthropoda > Arachnida > Opiliones > Sclerosomatidae > Leiobunum > Leiobunum rupestre. The sequence goes on from NC_143389.1 coordinate 17,001,805, forward strand.
GTAAATGAAATCGCTTTCAAATGTAAATAACGTCTTCGAAATAATAGTCAGTTTAAGCCGTGCATCTTCTTGGAAACTTGTAGGAGGTTAGATTGTACCCGATAAAACTACGTCTTCACTGTTACAAGTTTCTCCTAATGAAAATTTTCCAAATCAAAACTTATAATTGACTGTTTCAGTGGTATCAAAATGAACGTAGCCTAGTTGTCATTCTGCCAACAAAGATACGTAAAACATGTTGCTGTCTTCCGTAGCTGAAATATTGTTATATGTAGACGAAGTTTAAATCAATTTTTTAGGTTATTTTTTCCATAACCTCGTGACCACCAATGAACTAAAAGATTGTCTACTATGGGGGAGAAATAATAAGGTGACAGTTCTCTGTTTCCGTGATAAGGCACTATTAGATAGCCTATGGCCATAGTAAATTGAGACGGAGTAGCGAAACATTCGATGAAGATGTCAAACTATCGCTTCGCTTGTATCCGTTTGTAATCCGTTAAAAATGAAATGGAAAACTTGCGGGTCTTCGCGAAGGTGGTTAGCCATGTAGGATAACTTCTGGGTTGTCCGTTCCCTATTGGTAACATCCAAAACCGATTGATTCACGAGTGTGTTTCGAGGATAACCTTGGTCATTTCTTTATCTTCCAACCAAGTTTCAACTTCCAGTATAACCCACTTTAACTTCAGGGATAATATGCAGTATTTCTATAAGCCTTTACAGTTTACACTTAATGAAACTCTATTATATTACAACTCATTATGTAGGAATAACTGTGGTCAGATAGTCCCTGGACCTTTCGTTAATCGTTGATATTTTAAAAATCCCTTTATATAGTTTTACTAAAAAAGCTTCTATTTATACTTGGAAAGAATGGATATGTTAAAATGCTACGTGGGTATCATTGTCTAGGTTTAGATAGCCAATGAGAAACCTGAAATATCCTTAAGTGAAAATAAATCCATTCCTGATTAAAGCTGTTCCAATACTAATCTCCCAAAAGAATTCAGGGTCACTTTCTGATCAGTAACACCCTTTCCAAGGACTGACGGCACTTAACCCACTCAAGATATATTGAATATTATTGCTCAATAATATTGGAGGGACTATGAATCTTATCAGAAGTATATAATATATCCTTTAAAGAGAAGTTTGAAGTTTCCATATCGCTATAATGCCAATTATAAAGTTCTTTGCTTTCAAACATGTACCTACGGAGGCTCCCATTGACTTCAGGAAACCAGATTTAGTGATTTCATAAAACTAATAACACAAACTATTATATAACTGAAAATTGTGAATGTAATTTTCATATTTTACATCGTTAGGCGAAGTAGTAAATCCGGAATTTTTCAGGCGTGATAATCTGTACACCGAGTTCGTGCATTTAGCACTGTTAAAGGTACATATTTTCAAGAGTTCGCGAGTTCCATTTAGCACTGTCAAAGGTACGGCAGTGTACACCGAGTTCGCAGAGTGTCTCACCCCTCGACTTTGGCGGCTATTCAAAAAATGCAATCACATTAAAAAAAAATCGAGTCTGCGAAGATACGTGTTTCATTTTTATGGCCAAAATGGAAACTTCTTCTTATAAGATAAAAATTGTATACATATGACTTTATGTAAAAAGAAACTGTATAAAAATGAATTATGTATTATTAAGTTTTTAAGTGAAAGTTAAATTTATTTTAAAGGTTTGAAAAAACTAATACGTCCTTAAAGGTAATATAACCTCTGGCCGTTCTTGCCTTTGGCTTTAAAAATATTTGGCGCCACTGTACAGTGAAATTTGAAAAATTTAAGGGGTCTTCCATAAAGATTGATTTGCAGGTTATGTTCCCTTTAAATTTAATATTTGTATTACCATAAGTCTATAACATTGTTATTTAAGTAAAACACATCGTAAACGTCACTATACTTAACGTTTTACTGAGAAACTGTCTTCGTCATTTGGCATTCCCCCGTTTTCGTCTAGTATGATTATATTTGTCTGATGACGCCACTCCACGACTAACTCTCAGTAAAATATACTTATGGTATTGTACATTCGAGTAACAATAGTTCTTTAAATATGATAATATTGTAAAATAAAAATTAAAGGTCATTAAAAAACTCATGATAATTTAACACAAACATTATTATTTGATTAAAGAAAGTCTAAAAGTGTTTTGAAAATTTTAAAACTAAAGTTTATATCCCCACATAAAATCTTAATAGGACAATAGGAACAGAAGCAACTAACTAATTCCGTTCTTAAGTAAATCAAGAGTGTTTCAAGCAATAAAATTATGCAATCCATTAATGAAATCCGCAGGATTCACAACCCCTTTAAACATTTACAACATTTTTTGTTGGTCTAAACAAACCTAGCAACCTAAGGAAAACAATATCATACTGAAAATAAATAAAAAGAACAGAAGCTGTTAGATGAAAAAAGAAGTGGCCATTTCGTTTTAAAACGTACTATATTAAAATTAGAAATCATATTAGGTAATTTATCGTCCGCTTATATATATTCCACTGAGATTTTAGCTCGGATCGCTGGCTTCAAAGTCCAGAGTGCTAACCGTTACAACATGGAACCCCACAGCATTTCTAATAACGATAAAAATAATAGAAGCTATTAAAGGTAAATAGCAATGGCCATTTCTTTTTATTCTTATTAGTTCACTTAACAAAACTATATTCATAAATAAAGGGTCGAGACTACCCCTATATTTATTAATATTAAGATAATTGGGTTCTTCCCAAACATTTTAGTCATAAACTTATTAATTACGAATACCAGACACCTACTTATTTTCTTAATACTACTTGGCTCCATAATTAACTTATATTTTTATCTACGGATAACCTACAATACCCTAGTTATCTTCAACCAAAGACCTCTTAAACTACAAAAAAAAACAAAATTGACTCTCAATTTTATTTCTTATATTGGGCCCCCTCATTACCCTAAGCTATTAAAGCTCTAAGTTAAAAAACTATTAACCTTTGCAATTTAAATTTTTTTTAAAACTATAAAACTCAAGTAAAAGGAATAATCCATTAATAAATTTACAATTTACCTCTTTATCTTCAGACATTTTACCGCGATGATTATGCTCAACTAACCATAAGGATATCGGCACACTATATATAATTTTTGGAGTTTGAGCTGCAATGGTGGGCTCTGCCCTGAGCATCCTAATTCGTATTGAATTAGGACAACCAGGGTCAATAATAGAAAATGAACTAATTTATAATGTAATTGTTACCGCCCTTGTTTTTGTAATAATTTTCTATATAGTTATACCCATTAAAATGGGTAGTTTTGGGAACTGGTTAGTCCCTTTAATATTAGAAGCCCCAGATATAGCTTTCCCCCGTTTAAACAATATAAGATTTTCGTTGCTACCCCCTCTTTCCTACTACTTTTGACCTCGACTATAGTGGAAAGAGGCGCTGGTACAGGATGAACAGTTTATCCCCCTTTATCAAGAAATTTAGCCCATAGAGGACCCTCTGTTTATTTAACTATTTTTTCGTTGCATTTAGCGGGTATCTCCTCGATTCTAGGGGCTGTTAATTTCATCACAACTGTAATTAATATACGAACTCCAGGAATGATTTTTGAGCGGGTTCCTCTATTCGTCTGATTAATTAAAATTACAGTTATTCTCCTTCTTCTATCCCTCCCAGTCCTTGCAGGGGCTATTACGATACTTCTAACAGACCGAAATTTTAATAATTATTTTTTTGACCCCGCAGGATGAGGGGACCCAATTTTCTACCAGCACCTATTTTTATTATTTTGCCATCCAGAAGTATATATTTTGATCCTTCCAGGATTCGGGATAGTTTCCCACATCATCCGTCACCAGACAGGAAAAAAAGATCCATTTGGAAGACTGGGGATAATATATGCAATATTAGCTATCGGTATTTTATCATTGCCGTTCCAACAGGAATTAAAAAATTTAGTTGGCTGGCAACAATACACGGATCAAAATTAAATTTAGACCCATCTCTTTATTCAAGTTTAGGGTTTGTCTTTTTATTTACTTTAGGGGGACTCACTGGAGTAATCTTAGCAAATTCTTCGCTAGATATCATCCTGCACGACACTATTATGTAGTAACACATTTTCATTATGTTCTATCAATAGGGGTAGTCTTCGCTATCATAGGGGGAATTGTTCACTGAATACCCCTATTTACAGGGCTAGTCATGAACCCTAAATGATTAAAAACACATTTTATCCTTTTGGGAGTTAATTTAACCTTTTTTCCCCACCCCTTTCTTGGGTTAGGTGGGATACCCCGGCGCTACACAGATTACCCAGATGCTTACACCTCCTGAAATGTTATATCCTCGCTAGGTTCCACGCTATCAATGATTGCAATAATTTATTTGATTTTTATCATTTGAGAAAGCATAGTGGCTCAACGAGTCATGATATTCTCGTCACACATACCTACTTCTGTAGAATGGACACATCATCGTCCACCAATAAGTCATACTAACACCCAATTAAATTTAGTATTCAATTATGGCAACTTGAAATAAAATTATTTTCCCAGATGCAGGTTCACCTATTATGGAACAAATAATATTTTTCCATGACCACACCTTAATCATTCTAATTTTAATCACTATCCTATAGTTTCCTACATAATAATTAATTAATTAATCAATAGCTACTCAAATCGACTTTTATTAGAAGGACAAGAAATCGGAACATTCTGGACAATCATCCCCGCTTTCATACTTATTTTTATTGCTTTCCCATCCCTTCAGCTACTCTATATAATAAATGAAACAAATCACCCGAACATAACCATTTCAACCATAGGGTACCAATGATACTGATCGTATGAGTACACAGACTTCAAGGATATTATTTTTGACTCCTACATAATTCAAACAAATGACCTTTCAAGAAATAACTTTCGGCTCCTCGAAGTAGATAACCGAATAGTTATTCCAACTAACATTAATGTTCGTCTTTTAATTTCAGCCACTAACGTCATTCATCCATGAGCTATACCGGCCTACGGAGCGCCAAACCCGCAGAAAAGGAATATAAAATGATAAAACGAAAATAAATAATAGGGATCGCGAAAAAATGATAGGAAACGCAAATAAATAATAGGGATCGCGAAAAAATGATAAGACCGCGAAAAAATGATAAATTCGCGAAAAAATGATAAGTTCGCGAAAAATGATAGAATCACAAATTTATGATAGAATCACATAAATGGCCAGGAACGCAAATTATAGAATGATAATATACGAAATGACTAGCTCGTCAAGTATACTTCATACTCATTGGCAACTTTAGTCGCTCGCTCCATCCTAACTAGACGCGAGCGTTGAGTCAAAGCACCTGGTATTATGCAATGAGATCTTTCGGCGAAGGAGAATAAATCTTAGACCAAATACTCCTGGGACTGGAAAGGTAATATTCGGATTCTTTCGCGAATTTATAATTTTTTCGCTGTCTTATCATTTTTTCGCGATCCCTATTATTTATTTGCGTTTTATCATTTTATATTCCTTTTCTGCCGGTTTGGCGCTCCATACCCGCCATGGGTATCAAAGCAGATGCTATCCCCGGGCGAGTTAACCAACTCCCTTTACTATCCCTACGAAATGGTATTTTCTACGACCAATGCTCAGAAATTTACGGAGCCGAACACAGTTTTATACCCATCATACTAGAAAGTGTCCCTTCACAAAATTATATCAATTGAATTAATAGAGGTTGGGAATATATAATAATAATAATAATAATAATAATATGGCTTTATTGTGGATATCCAACTCAGTTGTAACAACTGATTTCCAGTTGGGTACAAAGATAAAAATACAGAAAGAAAATTACATAATGTATAAAATAAGGTTTTATATTAAAATTTTAAAACAAAATCTCGAATAAAAGATTTAAATACAGTGAGAGATGTATTTGATGATATGAAGTTTGCTGGAAGAGAATTCCACAACGAGATTCCCCTATATTTAGGGCTGACCTTTCGAAATAGGGGTGACAGGTTATCAAGATAGTACGCAACGGCACTGTTCATAGTGCCATACTTATGAATGGAGGAGACACGCGTAAACCGATCAGAGACATATTCTGGTACTTGTTTATAGTGGATTTTGTACATAAATATAAGTAAGTGAGAAACATATCTCTGTTTGATTGTAAGCCACTTAACGATGGATCTTGCGTCAGTGGCGGAAGAATGACGTTTGGCTCCAATAATAGTTTTGGCAGCTCTATTTTGAATTACTTGTAGAGGCTTCAGGCGATATTCCGCAGCAACATGGTAAAATAAGTCTCCGTACTCAAATAGAGGCTGGACCAGAGCTTTGTAAAGGGTGTTTAAAAGTTTAACATAAAGCGAAGGTTTGAGAGTGCGTATACACCACAGTCGTTGATTTAGTTTCTTCGAAAGGTACGTCGTATGGTCAGCGAAAGATAAATTTTCTTCAATTATTACTCCAAGATACTTCATGGATTTGACCCTGCCAACACAACTTAAAGGTAGCTCTTTAACGTCTTGAAACTCAGCAAGCTTGTTTGGAGTTCCAAAGACCGTAAATGTCGACTTTCGTTTTTGGAGCGAAAGGTGTAGTTGGTTATACCCGTGTTCAATATTTAGGACGTCAGAGTCCATCATTTCAATCAAGTCGCTGGGAGACCTTGCATTAGATAATGAAGCGGCGTCATCAGCAAATAGGTGGGCTGTACTATGTTTTAGGGAATCAGCAATCCGATTGATGTGAAGAGAAAATAATAGTGGACCTAGAACACTGCCTTGCGGAACACCAATCTCCGAAATACCATGATCAGAGAGGCAACCCTCCACTGCCACAAATTGGGTACGACCAGAGAGATAAGAGTTGAACCACAAGAGACTTTCTTGTGAAAAACCCAGACTTTCAAGATTGTTCAGCAGTAATTTATGACCGACGGAGTCAAACGCTTTCACAATATCAAGAAAAACAACTCCTACATAAAAGCCCCGAGAAAGGGTGTCCACGATGTCTTCTAGAAGATTGAATACACAGGTTATGGTAGAGTGACGTGGGCGAAATCCTGATTGTAACAGGTACAATAAATTGTGTTGGGAAAGATAATTTAGTACTTGCATTTGACATAGACGCTCAGGAACCTTAGTTATTGCTTGCAAAATGGCTATCTGCCAATACATTTGAGGATCCGCTGTATCACCCTTTATATATTGGACAGATCCGAGCAATCTTCCAATCAGATGGAAAATCCCCAGTTTTAAAACTTAAGTTTATCAGATTAGTTAGAGGCTTAGCAAGTAAAATTGCAACTCCTTTCAAGATTTTAGCGGGATTACCGTCCGGACCTGTTGCTTTATTTAAGGGTAAGGTCTTTAGCTGAGTAAATACTTCATTCACTGAGACTTCTTGCAAAGAAAAGATTTCTTTTGTGGTTAAATCGATGCGTTGAAGTACACTTGGCCAAGGCTTAGTACTAATAAAGTTATTATTTAGTGCACAGGCGATGTCATTGGGATTGTCAATAATAGTTTCATTAACTGTTAGTTGAGTAATAGCTTGGCGTCGATTACCAATATGACGTTTAAAAGGGCTACGTTCAGCAGCAGTCAACGGAAAAAACCCGATGGATTTGATATCTTCCACCGATGAGCTTTTTCGTCATATTGACGTCGTAAGTTGCTGAACGCTTTTATTCAGTCATCGGTGTTTTTTAAAATGCCGTAGCTTTTATAGTAGTTTTACGTCAGAAATGACGTCAGTCATCGGAAAAACCGACTCTTCCAGCCGATGACTTCGGTGAGTAACCGATGACTATCGTGACGTCAAAACCGGAAACGCGACAAAGCGTACAGTAGGAAACCGATGTCACCGATTAGTAATCGGTGAGTCCGATGAGCTCTGCTCAACGTACCCAAGGTTTCCATAACTGCCGTGAATTTCCAGAGCACTACTGTATTTCCGATCGTATATACAAATTTTTAGACCACTTTACTGATTATTGACCAGCTTTCTATAACGCTTGTATTGAGCATCATGGAAATCAGAGTTACAACCAGTACGTCTTGATCTCTGATGATCTCTATGGTATGCTAGCTTACATATAGTAGAGGAGAACCACGGTGGAGTATTTAGAGTACAGCGTCGCGTAATGATCGGAGCATGTTGATCAAGTAGTTCTACAATACTATCACGCATGAAAGACCACATTTCATCAACTGAAACAGTATTTGGAGCATTAGATAGGATTTGAGCGAGACTACTTGTAAAAAGGTCCGGAGCAAAAGTACGAAATGAACGAGTTGTGAGAAATTTCGTACCACGCCGAGGTCTTGAATCTTTAGGAAAACACATAGTATTAGGTCATGATCTAAAAGTCCGACACAAATCACAGCGCTGTAATTAAATTTCCTAGGATGGCTAACGTAGATATGGTCAATAAGTGTTGATGTTTTGAGGGTAGTACGTGTGGGATTGCTAATGCTGATGTAACAGCTTTGAGAGTTTTACACTTAGGGCTACCAGGACCCAGAAGATCTACATTAAAATCACCCATTAATATCAGTTGACCAGCTACATCAGAGTTAAAATGATCAATTATCAGACGAAGTTCTTCCAGTTGCATCACTGTTGCATCTGGAGGGATGTACACGGTAGTAATATAAAATGGAAGAGTTTGCTTCATAGACAGTTTACATGTAAACATTTTCAGATGGGTCATGGGCATGTCCGAAACAGGAACCAACGGAAGATGCTCTTTATAGTAAAGCGCAACGCCGCCTCCACTACGATCTTTCCGATCATGACGAAAAACGGCATAACCATTAATTTCGATCATGAAATTTGGGACAGAATCATCAAGCCAGGTGTCCGTGATTACAAGAACATAAATATCGTGTATTAGCAATAATTGTTCTAAAGATAGTAGTTGTGCACGTAGAGAACGAATATTCAAATGACCAATGACCAAACCTCGAGGATGGAGACGTTTTATTGTTGGATAATGTGGATTTTGCGGTGTTGGTAGAATCGACGATATTGGTAGAAACGACGACGTTGGTAGAATTGACGACGGTGGTAGAATCGACGACGGTGGTAGAATCGACGACGTTGGTAAAAACTACGACGTTGGTAGAATCTAAGACGTTGGTAAAATCGATGACATTGGCAGAATCGATGACGTTGGTAGAATCGATGATGTTGGAAGAATCGGCGACGGTGGCAGAATCGACGACGGTGGCAGAGTCGACGACGTTGGTAGAATCGACGAAGGTGGTAAAATTGACGACAGTGGCAGAACCGATGATGGTGGCGGAACCGACGACGTTGGTAGAAACGACGACGTTGGTAGAATTGACGACGGTGGTAGAATCGACGACGGTAGTAGAATCGACGACGTTGGTAAAAACTACGACGTTGGTAGAATCTAAGACGTCGGTAAAATCGATGACATTGGCAGAATCGACGACGGTAGTAGAATCGACGACGTTGGTAAAAACTACGACGTTGGTAGAATCTAAGACGTCGGTAAAATCGATGACATTGGCAGAATCGATGACGTTGGTAGAATCGACGACGTTGGAAGAATCGGCGACGGTGGCAGAATCGACGACGTTGGTAGAATCGATGACGTTAGTATAATCGACAAAGTAGGTTCAATCGACGGAGTTAGTTGATTTGGTTGAATCAACGAAGTAGGTTGGGTCGACAAAGTAGACAGTGCGCGATGAGTTAACGGAAAAAAAACTGGAGCAAATGGATTTAGAGTCAGAGTTGAAAAATTGTTAGTTGAAGAGATTTTACTGAGAGGCAAAACATGCTTGAGTGACGTTAGGCATTTTTTGTGAAAGTAACTCCATTTGACGAAGATGAAGAGTTACGGCGTTGAATTAGATCATTTCTTGAGATAACCACCCCATCACGAATGATGATATATAGATAATATCATTAAGTAGCTGAAACTATAAGCAATGGTCTCTTAAACCATCTTATAGGACCCTCCCCTTAATGAAAAGGATAGCTAACAAATAACAGTATTTTGTCAAAATACAATCACAACGCTCCTTTTATTGCCACAAATAGCCCCTATTATATGAACAATCCTTTTCTTTTACGCTTTAATTTTAATAGGGTTAACTTTTATCACACTAAATTTTACAAAAATTTTAGTTATTTTTGCTCAACTAAATTTTCACAGAAGCAAAACAAAAACTTAAATTGACAATGATAACTAATTTATTCTCCTCTTTTGACCCCTCTAGCTCCCAAAATTTTTCAATAAACTGAGTTAGTGCCTTTAGCCCTATTCTTATTATCGCCATATGATTTCGACTTTCACCAACCCGAAACAATACTTTAATGAATAACCTCGTGAATTCCCTAAATAAAGAACTCAAAGCATTATTAGGTAGAACCTCAACGCAAGGAATACCTTTAATCATTATTGCTCTAATATGAATAATTTTAATCAATAATTTTATAGGATTATTTCCATTTATCTTTACCGCTACAAGTCTTGTACATGTTTAAAATTGACTAAAATGAATAAACCACTGTTGTACAATAAAAGTTTTTATTAATTAAAAACTAAGCTACGGCCGTTTCGGCGCCAATACTAGCGTCGTCGTCAGGCTAATTTACAATAACAACAAATACGAGAGCTCATTCGGGGCAAGAAACAGAGTAAATACATTTCGAGTATAACCTTCATATAATCAACAGATCGCCGTAAATAGCCGGAGGACAAACAGCATCATAGAAATCAATAGTCTAAATTAAACAGGTTTAAATAATGTAAAGCAACCTCATGCGCGGATCCATCTATATTGTTGATGAGTTTATTATTGATTTTTAGTTTTATAATTTCCACTGATTCTCGAATATTTAACTTGATAGGATTGTTTTCCTTAGCAATTAGTTGTACTTGTTTAGTGTCTATGCAGTGTAAGGCACAAGCTTGAACATGATCTACAATAGCCGCGCGAGGCGGGTTTATAAGCGAGCGAAAAGCCGAAGCTTCTTGTAGAAACTGAAACTTTTTCGTCGGCGTCGGCTCTCGCGTTGAGGTGGGCGAAAATTGAGAGCGATCGTTTTTGAAAACCCTCTCGAAAAGAACGATAATTTAACATCGAAAGTTCTGCTGCTCTTTTGGGAGAGAGAGGCAGACTGAGCAAGCTCGACGGGAGAACCAAAAGATTTTCTCAGTCGTCGATTGTTCGCGGCTCTTTGAGCAGGAGCGCACTTTCGCCGGGTTTGTCTTCTCACTTTTAAGAAATATTCCCTTCCAGCGACGGGGTAGTTGGCTCAGAAGTGAGCGCTGACGGCGCGCTGAGAGAGATCGGGCCCAGTAACTGAATGTTTGTTCATTTTTAAGAATCGTTGGGTCCAGGATCATGTTCACGGTGAGCGACGGCATATTTGTTTTCTGTAGAAAGCACTCACAGCGTGCTTATAAAAAGTATCCCGAGCGACTAAATATTTGTTTATTTTGAAGAACCGCCGGGGCAAGGATCATTTTTGCGGTGAGCGATGGGATAGTTTTTTCAGTAGAAAGCACTCACGGCCGGCTGAGAAAAATTATCCCGACTGACTGAATGTTTGTTCATTTTTAGTTCCACATCGAGATATACATATATATATATATATATATATATATATATATATATATATATCGAAGTGGGACTATTGTTATGGACGGAAAGTCGTTAAGTGTTTGTATGTTTGTAGTTTGTTTGGCGTGGAAAGCGACGACACGGTAGATGGAGCTGCGAAAAATATTTTTTTTTAATAATTTATATTATCGGCGTCGTCGCTGAGACTCGAACACAGAAAGCTGCTGGCCTCGTTATCTCCAAAAACCGACGCCTATACCAACCTAGCCACGCCGTCCTCACCTAATGTTCGCTTGAACTTTTACCATTGAAAAATGGCCCCGGAACTAGCCTCCTTTAAAAGAAAATATTTTTACAAAATGCTAGTTCCTGGGCGTAAATATTTTCTGTATCGTGTTTACTGTTTACTCAAAGAAAAAACAAGAATAGTTATATGATACAAGTTGGCAAGCCAAAATATACCCCTCCTCGGAAGAGTTTTTAATTTTCAGTGAAGCGTAACTGTATACTTGGGTCTGCGGTGGAACGCTCACGTGTCGTTCAAGGGGGCTCGGGTTCGAATCCCGGCCGATTAAAAGATTATACTACACCCAATGACAAAAAGAGGGCGCTTTTGGAAAAACCTTTTCCCTGATTCTAAGAAACTGCGTACGCAGTGATTACCCTTCGCCCCGAAAATGCGAACGCGTTCGCAGGCCTGACAGACAGACCCACAGACAGACAGACAGACACGGTGGTTGTATAACCCCTCCTAGGGTACAAAGTCCCCTTGGAGAGGTAAAAACCTTAAGCTGCAGGTGATAGATCCATGTTCAACTTTCACCTAAGAAGGATCTATCATGGATTAATCAAACGGAAATAGATTCTTCTTAGGTGAAAGTTGAATTTAGTTCTAGCGCGTCGCATCGCGACGGTGGCGCCGCCTGGAATTTGAAAAATTTTCTTATCGAAACCGTGTATGGTCAGAAGTTATAAATAAGTGTGGCACTTTCTTATCGAAACCGGGTATGGTCAGAAGTAATAAATAAGTGTGGCACTTTCTTATCGAAACCGTGTATGGTCAGTATTAATAAATAAGTGTGGCACTTTCTTATCGAATCCGTGTATGGTCAGAAGTAATAAATAAGTGTGGCACTTCCTTATCGAAACCGTGTATGGTCAGAAGTAATAAATAAGTGTGGCACTTTCTTATCGAAACCGTGTATGGTCAGAAGTAATAAATAAGTGTGGCACTTTCTTATCGAAACCGTGTATGGTCAGAAGTAATAAATAAGTGTGGCACTTTCTTATTAAAGGGAGAGTGACCGAAAAAAGTTGGTCTCATTCGATAGAACTCTTTGACGCGCACGCAGTGCCGTTAATTTCCGCCCCCTCCGACCAACCCCCTTAAAGGGAGAGTGGTCTCATTCGATTGAACAATTAAAAGTAAAAGATTGGAATCGTCTACGCTCGCGTCTACGTGAAAAAGTGAGACCAAAAAATCCAAAGCAGTCAAACTATAGGGCCTGTTCCAAAAGTCGCGGTTTTTAATCAAAGAGGTAAAATCAAGAGTGCTAGAAGGAAGAGGCTGCTATTGTGGCTGTACCATCTTGTTTGCTTTATTTTGTTTTCTACTATGGTATGGAACCACACGCAGAGGTATTACTTCGTTTAAATGAAACTTCTAATGGTATTAATTCCTGCGTAATAAAAAAAATACATATTCAAGTTATTTAATGAAGTCCGAAATTGTACAAATTCAGTTACAAAAAAGTTAAAATTCCAACGAAACTTTTTGAAAAATTATTACATATTTATATTACATTATTATTATTATTATTATTATTATTATTAGCCCGTAATGTCGTAATAATAATAATAATTATATTATTACATGAGCAAAAATGATAGGAGTCGCTGTCGTTTAGAGGGTCCTAGTTGCGGTTCTTCGAAGGCAGCGGCGGGTCCTGGCACAGGTGCGGATTGTTCTATCGCCAGCGTCCGGGCTTTTTTTTCTGGAAAATAAAAGAGGTGGTGAGAAAACAACAACTTGTGATCACATCTCATGGAGAGAGAGAGAGATGAATGATTACGAAATAGACATTTACAAAAAAAAGGTAAAAATCGAATAAGGCCATAACCCCCCAATTTCAACATCACACCGGCTAACACTATAGAACCGAAAACAGGAGCTTCCAGATGTGCCCTAGGTAACCACAGATGAACTATATAGGCAGGTAATTTAACTAAAAATATTTATTTAACTAAATGTTACAATTAACATAGTAGAAATAACTATAACCTAAGCTCCCTACTTTCAATCTAATTAACAAAATCCCAACTAATAGAGGTAAAGAGCCAAATATAGTATAAAAAAGTATATAAAGACCAGCACCAACCCTCTCAGGTTGTACACCATACCCGACAACAATTACTAAAAGAGGAACCAAAGATACCTCACAAAAAATTTAAAATAACATTAAGTCGTTAACACTAAATCTCAGAAATAAAAAATTTATAAGAACGAGACCCAGGGAAAGAAACATCTTTCCTCCCCCCCATTTTAAGTAAAGAGTAAGAACTTAGTAAACTCAATAATGTAATTATAATCGTTAATAAAAGAAGGACGCAACCTATACGATCTAGACCAAATAATCCTCTAAAAGAACCTCATTCCCCCATAGGATAAATAGAGACTATCAATACTGTTAAAAGTAATAAACAAGCTACAATAACATAATACTCTAATACACTTAAAAAAATGGTCAAAAATACTCTAAATAAAAAATCCTTAACATTGTAATAAACTTATCAAACCAAATATATCGTCCCATACCCTTTCACTAAACTAATCAAAATACCTAACCCCAAACAACCTTCACACGCAACAACAAACAGATACAGGAAGAGAACTAAACTATCCAACAACATATAACCAACTCTATTTACAGCCATAAGGTAACCACTTAATATTAAAAACTCCAATCTCAAGACAATAAATGAGAATGACTTAAACCTAAACTTATACACCCCCAAAAAAATTAAGTAAGCAAAAAAATTAAAATTTTCCATAATATTGCTCTCGTAGTTTAATAAAAACATTGGTGTTGTAAACCAAAATTGGAAATTAACCATGCATTTAGCTAAACTCAGAAAATTTTTAAAATTACTTCAATCCCCAAAACTGATATTATAAATTAACTATTTTCTGGTTTTAATCACCCTTCTTATTACCTTAACTTTACTACTTATTGCATTCTAAACCACAATATTAAGGTAATTGTGGCATTAATTTTAATTACAATTAGTCTAGCTATCAAAGCATTTTTTAAACTAAAATAAGACTTATCAGTTACATCATCATCCTAGTCCTCCTAGGAGGACTAATTATTTTATTTATTTATACAGCTTCTCTCTCATCAAACGAGCCCTTCTCAACGACCCAAAATAAATAACTGATTATAATAATACTTCTTATCACCCCTGTCATTACAATCTTTTATAAACCTCTACCTTTGAACACAATCACAATTATTAAAATTACATGAATAACAATAATTTTAACTTATATTCTTATCACCCTTATTACAATTGTAAAAATTACAAGACAAACACAAGGGCCACTACGCTCAACATACTAATTGGCCCTAACGGGTCACAAAATTTTAACAGGGAAGTACCTAAAAATTTAAAGGGCTGCTTTGATAAGGCAAACATAGTCTTTGGTTCTTTCCTAATTCTAAACACAGCACCCATCCGAAAAACACCCAATTCTAAAAATTTTAAATTCCGCATTAATTGATTTACTCGCCCCTTCCAATATTTCTTATTGATGAAATTTTGGGTAACTTCTTATCCTATGTTTAATCATTCAAGTGACCACAGGTATCTTCCTAGCAATACATTATACCCCCGACACTCCCATATTATACGAGATGTCAACTATGGATGACTTTTCCGTTTTTCGCATGCTAACGGTGCTAGACTATTTATTGTGTGTATTTATATACACATTGCTCGAGGAATCTACTATGCTTCTTACAAAGCCTCACTACATGGATTGCGGGGGTTATAATCTTACTTCTAAAAATAGCAACAGCCTTTTTAGGTTATGTCCTACCATGAGGGCAAATATCCTTTTGAGGCGCAACAGTGATTACTAACTTATTTTCAGCGATCCCTTATATTGGACCAAATCTAGTAATCTAAATCTGAGGAGGATTCTCAATCGATAACGCCACCCTTACTCGATTCTTCACCTTACATTTTCTACTTCCTTTTATTTTAATTGCCCTAATTTTATCCTACTAGATCTGTCGCTTAGTGAAATGATCGTTACAGAAATCATTAAAGTACCAAACTTGGTACAGTGAATGTACACTATAAATACATTATTTTAAAAATAGGGGGCCTGTTACAAAAACCGACATATCTCGCGTTCTATATGCTAGAGGTTTTCTTTTTTAAAATTAAATATTGAAATGCAATTCATTGAGTAAAAGAAAAATTTAAACGATTAATATAATATTTATTTAATTAAAATGACATAAAACGCAAAATTGTATATTTCAGTTTTTCAAAATTGCACTTTTAAAGAACAATAACGACACTGAAAAAAATTAGACAACCTTCGGGCCCTTGTAATAGGCTTTCAAATGATACCTTACACACTAATATATCTTGAAACGTTGTAAAGTTATAAACATTTGAGTGACACCCCTGTTATTATCTGCTTGATGTTGTCATATCTTCACTTTGGTTATACAAACTATATTAACAACAAACTTATACTCGTAATATTATTTTATTCTATAACCCTTTGCATACACCTTTGCACTAACACAATGCTCTATATTCTAAGGAGCTATTGTTGCAAATACAGTTTCTTGGTCAAAGTGGAATGGCTTTGCACAAACATTTGATTTATTGCCTGTACGACACTGAAGCTTCTGGTATTGTTATCCAAAGTGGCCTCCAGTGCCTTTCGGCTCTCTTCCATCCAAATCTATCGGGACTTGGAATATGGCCATTATATTTGTTTCGCTAAGGCAAAAATTGGCTGATCTCCGACAAAAACCGGAATTTGTCCTGGATTGCAATACTCGACAACGCTCCTTACGATTGACATTCCATGTTTTACCATGGCTAGAATCGCCGCTTTTTCAGATCTTAAACTTGAAGTGCACGAGAATAGGAAACACTTATTATACCAAGGTCGCTCATTTGCTTAATAATTTTCTTGTTACGTGTTAAAGCGTGGATGTTCAGATCAACGAAAAGAGGAAGTAGGGGCTCACGATACGGGCTGCGTCTTGATGATTTTTTCTTTTTGAAGTTTTACAAGATTAGCTGTCATATAGTCAAGCAGGCTTGCGTATCCGTCATATCTTTCCCTTTTAATTCAGAGCCAAACAGAAGAGAAAGACTTTCAACGGTTGGGAACGCTTTTCCGCTGGCAGTCTTCAGAAAATGAGCCGGAAAACTGGGGGAACTCCATTTTTTGCATATCGTGTCGAAGCAAATTAGTTGTACTTGTTATAGCCAGGCTTCGTTTTGGTAATTTCTGAACTGATCTGCATCTTTTTAAAGGCATCTCCGAACACTAGGATGGTATTTTTACCATCGGAACGCTCATCCCTCACATCCGCAAAAAATTTCGTAATTTTGGATTTAAGACGCCATTTATTAATATATTTCTCATATCCTAAATTTTTTAAATTGCCTCATGGTTACAAAGTTTTCAATATAAGATATTAGTTCAGAAAGAACATTGGACTCGATAGCCATCTAATTGGACCCGTCTATCCCTGAATTTTAATTTTCAAACGCCCGATATTTGTTTTTGTATGATGTTAGACATATATTATCGTACTTTGCTTCAATTGCCACCAAATCTCAAAAACTAATTCGAGCGAGAAGCTCCGACTTTTCTAGTCCAGAGTGCTAACCATTACACCATAGAACCGGCAATACCATTGCTAGGATTAACAATGTATAGGAAAAAGGTTTTTGAAAATTTCAAATTAAAACCATGCTTAATGAAGATAAATATACATCTTTGCACGCTTGTTACAATCATTCGAGCCTCCACCACGATTTGAAATGTAATCGCTGGATTCAAAGTCCAGAGTGCTGACCATTTCACCATGGAACCGGCAAAATCATTGCTAAGATAAACAATGTATAGGAAAAAGATTTTTGAAGATTTAAAATAAAAAAAATGCTTAATGAAGAGAAATAAACATCTTTGCACGCTTGTTACAATGATTCGAGCCTCCACAGCGATTTGGATTGTCATCGCTGGACTCAAAGTCCAGAGAACTGACCATTTCACCATTGCACCGACAATGTTAAAGATAACCAAAACCAAGTAAAGGTAAGAAAATACAACAATTATTATTTAAGCAATGTTCGCCGAAGAGCTATATAAAACGGTCCACCACTGCTTACAACAAAACTAGGTTCCACCGAGAATAGAACTCGGATCACTGTATTCAAAATCCAGAGTGCTAACCATTACACCATGGAACCGACAATATCATTGCTAGGATAAACAATGTATAGGAAAAAGATTTTTGAAGATTTAAAATAAAAAAATGCTTAATGAAGAGAAAAATACATCATTGCACGTTTGTTACAATGATTCGAGCCTCCACCGTGATTTTAACTGTCATCGCTGGACTCAAAGTCCAGAGTGCGGACCATTTCACCATTGCACCGACAAGGTTAAAGATAAGCAAAACCTAGTAAATGTAAGAAAATAAAACAATAATATTTAAATCAATGTTCGCCGAAGAGGTATATACAACGTTCCACCACTGCTTGCCACATTTCGAGGTTCCACCGAGATTTGAACTCGAATAGCTGGAATCAAAGTCCAGAACGCTAACCATTACACCATGGAGCCGACAATATCATTGCTAGGATAAACAATGTATAGGAAAAAGTTTTTGAAGATTTAAAATAAAAAATGCTTAATGAAGAGAAATATACATCTTTACACGCTTGTTACAATGATTCCAGCCTCCACCGTTATTTGAACTGTCATCGCTGGACTCAAAGTCCAGAGTGCTGCCCATTTCACCGACATGGTTAAAGATAAGCAAAACCTAGTAAATGTAAGAAAATAAAACAATAACTTTTAAATCAATGTTCGAAGAAGAGGTATATACAACGTTCCACCACTACTTGCAACATTACGAGGTTCCACCGAGATTTGAACTCAGATCGCTGGATTCAAAGTCCAGAGTGCTAACCATTACTCCATGGAGCCGGCAATATCATTTCTAGGATAAACAATGTATAGGAAAAAGATTTTTGAAGATTTAAAATAAAAAAATTCTTAATGAAGAGAAAAATACATCATTGCACGTTTGTTACAATGATTCGAGCCTCCACCGCGATTTGAACTGAAATCTCTGGAGTCAAAAACCAGAGTTTTGACCATTTCACCATTGCACCGACAAGGTTGAAGATAAGCAAAACCTAGTAAATGTAAGAAAATAAAACAATAATTCTTAAATCAATGTTCGCCGAAGAGCAATATAAAACGGTCCACCACTGTTTGCAACATTACGAGGTTTCACCGAGATTTGAACTCGGATCGCAGGATTCAAAGTCCAGAGTGCTAACCATTACACCATGGAGCCGGCAATATCATTTCTAGGATAAACAATGTAAAGGAAAAAGTTTTTTGAAGATTTAAAATAAAAAAATGCTTAATGAAGAGAAAAATTCATCTTTGCACGCTTGTTACAATGATTCGAGCCTCCACCGTGATTTTAACTGTCATCGCTGGACTCAAAGTCCAGAGTGCGGACCATTTCACAATTGCACCGACAAGGTTGAAGATAAGCAAAACCTAGTAAATGTAAGAAAATAAAACAACAATTTTTAAATCAATGTTCGCCGAAGAGGTATATACAACGTTCCACCCCTGCTTGCAACATTACGAGGTTCCACCGAGATTTGAACTCGGATCGCTGGATTCAAAGTCCAGAGTGCTAACCATTACACCATGGAGCCGGCAATATCATTTCTAGGATAAACAATGTAAAGGAAAAAGATTTTTGAAGATTTAAAATAAAAAAATGCTTAATGAAGAGAAAAATACATCTTTGCACGCTTGTTACAATAATTCGACCCTCCACCGTGATTTTAACTGTCATCGCTGGACTGAAAGTCCAGAGTGCGGACCATTTCACCATTGCACCGACAAGGTTAAAGATAATCAAAACCTAGTAAATGTAAGAAAATAAAACAATAATTTTTAAATCAATGTTCGCCGAATAGGTATATACAATGTTCCACCACTGCTTGCAACATTACGAGGTTCCACCAAGATTTGAACTCGGATCGCTGGATTCAAAGTCCAGAGTGCTAACCATTACACCATGGAGCCGGCAATATCATTGCTGGGATAAACAATGTATAGGAAAAAGATTTTTGAAGATTTAAAATAAAAAAATTCTTAATGAAGAGAAAAATACATCTTTGCGCGCTTGTTACAATGATTCGAGCCTCCACCGCGATTTGAACTGTCATCGCTGGACTCAAAGTCCAGAGTGCTGCCCATTTCACCGACATGGTTAAAGATAAGTAAAACCTAGTAAATGTAAGAAAATAAAACAATAACTTTTAAATAAATGTTCGAAGAAGAGGTATATACAACGTTCCACCACTTCTTGCAACATTACGAGGTTCCACCGAGATTTGAACTCGGATCGCTGGATTCAAAGTCCAGAGTACTAACCATTACTCCATGGAGCCGGCAATATCATTTCTAGGATAAACAATGTATAGGAAAAAGATTTTTGAAGATTTAAAATAAAAAATTCTTTATGAAGAGAAAAATACATCTTTGCGCGCTTGTTACAATGATTCGAGCCTCCACCGTGATTTTAACTGTCATCGCTGGACTCAAAGTCCAGAGTGCTGACCATTTCACCATTGCACCGACAAGGTTAAAGATAAGCAAAACCTAGTAAATGTAAGAAAATAAAACAATAATTCTTAAATCAATGTTCGCCGAAGAGCTATATAAAACGGTCCACCACTGTTTGCAACATTACGAGGTTCCACCGAGATTTGAACTCGGATCGCTGGATTCAAAGCCCAGAGTGCTAACCATTACAGCATGGAGCCGGCAATATCATTTCTAGGATAAACAATGTAAAGGAAAAAGTTTTTTGAAGATTTAAAATAAAAAAATGCTTAATGAAGAGAAAAATTCATCTTTGCACGCTTGTTACAATGATTCGAGCCTCCACCGTGATTTTAGCTGTCATCGCTGGACTCAAAGTCCAGAGTGCTGACCATTTAACAATTGCACCGACAAGGTTAAAGATAAGCAAAACCTAGTAAATGTAAGAAAATAAAACCACAATTTTTAAATCAATGTTCGCCGAAGAGGTATATACAACGTTCCACCACTGCTTGCCACATTTCGAGGTTCCACCGAGATATGAACTCGGATCACTGTATTCAAAATCCAGAGTGCTAACCATAACACCATGGAGCCGGCAATATCATTGCTAGGATAAAACAATGTATAGGAAAAAGATTTTTGAAGATTTAAAATAAAAAAATGCTTAATGAAGAGAAAAATACATCTTTGCACGCTTGTTACAATGATTTGACCCTCCACCGTGATTTTAACTGTCATCGCTGGACTCGAGGTCCAGAGTGCGGACCATTTCACCATTGCACCGACAATGTTAGAGATAAGCAAAACCTAGTAAATGTAAGAAAATAAAACAATAATTTTTAAATCAATGTTCGCCGTAGAGGTATATACAACTTTCCACCACTGCTTACAACAATACGAGGTTCCACCGAGATTTGAACTCGGATCACGGTATTCAAAATGCAGATTGCTAACCATTACAACATGGAACCGGCAATATCATTGCTAGGATAAACAATGTATAGGTAAAAGATTTTCGAAGATTTAAGAAAAAATGCTTAATGAAGAGAAAAATACATCTTTGCACGCTTGTTACAATGATTCGAGCCTCCACCGTGATTTTAACTGTCATCGCTGGACTCAAAGTTCAGAGTGCGGACCATTTCACCATTGCACCGACAAGGTTAAAGATAAGCAAAACCTAGTAAATGTAAGAATATCAAACCATAATTTTTAAATCAATGTTCGCCGTAGAAGTATATACAACGTTCCACCACCGCTTGCAACATTACGAGGTTCCAAAGAGATTTGAACTTGGATCGCTGGATTCAGAGTCCAGAGTGCTAACCATTAGACCATGGAGCCGGCAATATCATTGCTAGGATAAACAATGTATAGGAAATAGTTTTTTGAAAATTTCAAATTAAAACAATGCTTAATGAAGAGAAATATACATCTTTGCACGCTTGTTACAATGATTCGAGCCTCAACCGCGATTTTAACTGTCATCGCTGGACGTAAAGTCCAGAGTGCGGACCTTTTCACCATTGCACCGACAAGGTTAAAGATAAGCAAAACCTAGTAAATGTAAGAAAATTAAACTAAATTTTTAAAGCCATGTTCGCCGAAGAGGTATATACAACTTTCCACCACTGCTTACATAATTACGAGGTTCCACCGAAATTTGAACTCGGATCACTGGATTCAGAGTCCAGAGTGCTAACCATTACACCATGGAACCGGCAATATCATTGCTAGGATAAACAATATATAGGAAAAAGATTTTTGAAGATTTAAAATTAAAACAATGCTTAATGAAGGGAAATATACATCTTTGCACGCTTGTTACAATGATTCGAGCCTCCACCGTGATTTTAACTGTCATCGCTGGACTCAAAGTCCAGAGTGCGGACCATTTCACCATTGAACCGACAAGTTTAAAGATAAGCAAAACCTAGTAAAGGTAAGAAAATAGAACAATTATTTTTGAAGCAATGAGGTATTTACAATTTTCCACCACTGCTTACAAAACTACGAGGTTCCACCGCGATTTGAACTCGGATCGCTGGATTCAGAGTCCAGAGTGCTAACCATTACACCATGGAACCGCTGTTATCATTGCTAGGATAAACAATGTATAGGAAAAAGTTATTGAAGATTTAAAATAAAAAATGCTTAATGAAGAGAAATATACATCTATGTACGCTTGTTACAATGATTCGAGCCTCCACCGCGATATGAACTGTCATCGCTGGACTCAAAGTCCAGAGTGCTGACCATTTCACCATAGCACAGACAAGAATCTTATTAAACAAAAACAAGTAGAGGGAAAAAAGGTTTAATACCATGTTCGCCGAAAAGGTATATACCACTTTCCACCACTGCTTACAAAACTACGAGGTTCCACCGCGATTTGAACTCGGATCGCTGGATTCAGAGTCCAGAGTGCTAACCATTACACCATGGAACCGCTATTATCATTGCTAGGATAAACAATGTATAGGAAAAAGTTATTGAAGATTTAAAATAAAAAATGCTTAATGAAGAGAAATATACATCTATGTACGCTTGTTACAATGATTCGAGCCTCCACCGCGATATGAACTGTCATCGCTGGACTTAAAGTCCAGAGTGCTGACCATTTCACCATTGCACCGACAAGGTTGAAGATAAGCAAAACCTAGTAAAGGTAAGAAAATAAAACAACAATTTTTAAATCAATGTTCGCCGAAGAGGTATATACAACGTTCCACCACTGCTTGCAACATTTCGAGGTTCCACCGAGATTTGAACTCGGATCGCTGGATTCAAAGTCCAGAGTGCTAACCATTACACCATGGAGCCGGCCATACTATTGCTAGGTAAACAATGTATAAAAAAAGGTTTTGGAAAATTTCAAATTAAAAAAATGCTTAATGAAGAGAAATATACATCTTTGCACGCTTGTTACAATGACACGAGCCTCCACCGCGATTTGAACTGTCATCGCTGGATTCAAAGTTAAACAAAACGTAGTATAGGTAAAAAAAATTAATAAAATATTTTTTTTATAATAGATCTAATACTCACGGCACCACCTTCAACCACATAAGCAATGTTGCTTGTGCGTGATCAAGTAACAGGTGGCCAGGTTATAATGCGTAGGAGGGTGGTGGCAAGCCCTTCATGCTACGCTAGCCAACCGTCAGCTCCCTTCACTTTCTAATACCGTTAACCTCGGTAAGTTTCTATGGGAAGGGGAAACCGAAGATCTCGAGGGAAAACCCCTTTAACCAGTTAGGAGATAACTTACTAACTCTACGCAGAAGAAGTGGTTTTGGATTTTCACCCAGTGCCACTAGCTGGGATCGAACCCGACTCCTCTTGCTGCGAGGCGAGAGTGCTAACCACTCCGCCAAACACCTGAGCTAATGAAAGTTCAATCATGTAACGAGTAATAAGGCGATGTATTACATAATAATGTACATTTGGTTAACGTCATTAAATAATATTTATTGCGCTTCCTTACAAACAGTTAAAAAAAATTGAATTAAGTTATGAAAGTTTCTTACAATACCTTTTTGCGCGATTTTTTATCAAACTGGCCAAATCGTCGATGATATCGTCGTAAGTAATCTCGTTCATTAATTCCGACTCTATGCTCAAAGAGCTAAAGCGTTTAATTTTTCTTGACTTAAGGTCGATCTCAAATATGTTTTTATCCTTTTTAGACAAGAAAAGCTTATCTCACCAGAACAATTTGTCGCTGGAGTACATAATGCCATACGAAGAGCTATGTCCAAGTTAGGATAAACGTTCTGCAGAAACGAAGATAGACTTTCTAATGATTCAGAATCTGGTTTTACCAAAACTCTTTCCGAAGAAATGTGGCTTTGAAAATGTATGTATTAATTCTAAATCATTAGAATACATTGCTTCCAAGGAAAGGGCTTTTTTGTAATGGTTGATGATGACAATTCACTCATTTTAGTCAGAAACGAACAATTTTAATTAAACTTGTTGTAGGCATCCTGCCTTTTTTCTAATTCGGATACCAGTCTATCAATGATGACGGGAAATGTGTTAACCCTGAAAGTATCACTCGCGGTCATTCTAATTTCTTCATCAGGTGTTTCATCGTATTTTTTTTTCTTTTCGGTTGTCTTTTTCCATGTCTTTTGTGTACTGCTTCGACACGCTTAATTCCGTCGCCTTTTCTTCGAAATACTTGAAATTTTCTCGTTGTTCTGCGAAAAACTTGCAAAGAGATTCATAAATATCGGCTACATTAATCAAATCTACGGTAGAAGCCTGAATTTGAACATTAACTTTGTTTATTATTTCCAAAACAACATTCCACACACTCTAAGAAAAAAAGGCTCCATGTAGGTCGGAAAAAGGGTTTCCAAAAATGTCCCTTATTAAGAACCCTTTTTTGGCCTAGTTAGAACCTATTTGAAAGGTTCCATTTACCATCACCAAGGGTTTTTATCGAACCCCCTTATGGTTTTATTTAGCACTGTCAGGGGTTCTACCTGACGCCGCCTCGGGTTCGATTTGACCGCCACCACGGTTCCATCTAGCGCCGAAGGGAATTCCAGCTTAAACCGCTTACGGTTCCGCCTAACACCATCAGGGGTTCAATTTTAAGCCCTTCATGGTTTCATCAAGCGCCGTCAGGGGTCCCTCTTCGCACTCCTACGGTTCTACCCGACGCCGCCTCGGGTTAGATTTGAGCGCCATCACGGTTCCATCTAGCGCCGAAAGGGGTTCCAGCTTAAGCCGCTTACGATTTTATCTAGCACGTCCAAGGGCTCTTCTTCAAACACACCACGGTTCTACCCAACACCCCATAGGTCCTTTAATAAGCAGATACAGTTCTAGCAAACGCGTCTAGGGGTTAATGTTTAAATCCGTAACGGTTCTACTTTTCCGCTTAAGAGGAGAGGTTCATTTCTAAGCCCTCCACAGTTCTAAGTACCACCTTCAGAAGTACGGTTCTGCCCCTCAACACAAAGAATACTACTTCAAATCCGATAAGATTGTATTGAGTTTGCTTTATATTATATACCTTAGCTTTGTCAGCCTACTTTCTTTATGAGTTTTATTCCAATTAGCAGGATAAATCATGAAAAAAATCTTCTTGTAAGTGAAAATAATAGTATTTATTTTTCTTTCATGTACCTAATTTGCCAACAAGGTTGCAGACAGCAATTGATATTTTTTGGGGTACATTCCAAAAATTACCTTTTGGAAGTAACTCCAACATTTTACAAAATATTTTGGGATATTGTAGCTGGAAAACAAAGTACGAAGCAAAAACACAAACAATTCCTTTTTTTAAATTTGAGATATCTTCATCCGAAACAATAGCGTTGCGTGACGTGCTTCGGTTCAGCCTAAAAGAAAAAAAAAGATGTTTGGTATGAACTAAGAGTTTTTTTTTATCAATGATGTTGAGTCATCCATCATTGATAACAAATTCCCTCCGAAATAAACAGCGTTTTTTATTACACAATTATTTAACAAAATTCTAAATGGGCTACTTAAAAATTGTACGTTTAGCGCCCTAATCACGTATAATCTTATACCAACACGATAATTAAGAAATTACTCAATAAAATTGGTTGCGGCTATTTGTGCATAAATTCCTAATATGGCCTTGGCAGCATGACGTAGGTCACCTATGCTTTTTACAATTGAAGAAAAAAAAAGTATACCAGCATGGCGGCCATAGCAAAAGGTGTGACGTCATGCTGCCAACTTGCCAAGTCTTTATTGAAAGTTTGAAAATCGAAGGTTCTTTTCAAAGGCAACGGTTCTATAAACGTTTCGCTAATATAGGATTGTTTTTTCATAGATATAAACAAGTTGGACTTTCATGTGGATATTCTGGAGTGGAATAGTGGCTCTATTAAAGTGGATGAAGAACTGGTGTCTCCAAGCTAGCTTAATTCCGACGTATTTAAATTCATCATGTATTTCTGAAGTCTGACGTATACGGGTTTTTTGCGTAGTGGTTCTCCTCGTTATGTGTTTCACCAACATAAAGATCGTGTCAAGCTAGTGCTCTCGTAAAACTCTAATCAAAGTAAAGGAAAAAAAAAAAATCTCAACGTAACTAAAAAATATATAGCAACACTCCGTTATCGCTAGCGCCGTGGTGATAAAAAAAAATAAAACTGTTTTCGTACGAATGACCTTTGTTTGAACTTCTTCTCGACGCCACGGAAAGCTGACTCTATCACAACTCTGGCAGAGTTCAAAGGCAACGGTTCTATAAACGTTTCGCTAATATAGGATTGTTTTTTCATAGATATAAACAAGTTGGACTTTCATGTGGATATTCTGGAGTGGAATAGTGGCTCTATTAAAGTGGATGAAGAACTGGTGTCTCCAAGCTAGCTTAATTCCGACGTATTTAAATTCATCATGTATTTCTGAAGTCTGACGTATACGGGTTTTTTGCGTAGTGGTTCTCCTCGTTATGTGTTTCACCAACATAAAGATCGTGTCAAGCTAGTGCTCTCGTAAAACTCTAATCAAAGTAAAGGAAAAAAAAAAATCTCAACGTAACTAAAAAATATATAGCAACACTCCGTTATCGCTAGCGCCGTGGTGATAAAAAAAAATAAAACTGTTTTCGTACGAATGACCTTTGTTTGAACTTCTTCTCGACGCCACGGAAAGCTGACTCTATCACAACTCTGGCAGAGTTCAAAGGCAACGGTTCTATAAACGTTTCGCTAATATAGGATTGTTTTTTCATAGGTGAGAATTATTTTCTTTTGTATTTTGTGTTATATTTCCCCGTTGTCAGAACTCTGCCATAGAATAACGTCCTAAACTAGTAAATACGTGTTTCTTACGAACATGGATAAAAATATTTTAAGTCAACTTAAATTAATGGATGAAAAAATGGATAAGCGATTTGATAGGATCGATATAGAACAAAAATACACAAACGAAAAAATTGATAATCTAGAAAAAAATATCACCCACATTGAAGCTAAGCTAACGACCCTTGAAAGAAAAACTGACGAGATCCAAACTATAAAACTCGAACTTAACCTCTTGAAAGACCAAACCAAAACGGAAAAATGCGACCTACTTAATGAAATTGAAAAAAATAGATTTAAAATAGAAAATATGGAAGTCTTATCCAGGAGAAACAATATCACCATTAAAGGGCTACCAGATTTGGAAACAGAAACCAGAGATAACCTAGCAGATAAAATTTCAACTATACTACATGATAAGCTCGAAGTAGAGACCATTATTAAACCTAGTAACGCTTACAGAAGAGGTCCGTATAAACAGGGAAAAAACAGAGTGGTAGTGATCAAAGTCGATACCTATGACCAAAAATTATTCATTCTTAAAAGTAGCCCCAAACTAAAAGGTCAAAATCTATATATTGAACATGACTACACCCCCCGTCAAGAAACGGGTCGATATGAGCTTCGTATGTTTGCCAAAACCAAACTTCCTGAAAAGTTTAAATACGTTAGTGTAAATAAAATAATGATAGGTTCACAAGAATTTAAGTTTGATTTTACCAGAAACAAAGTTGTCCCAAATTAATCCGGTTAAAAAGAGTTATTTTAATTATTTTTGTTAAAAGTACTAACGTTAGACTATGAAAAAGCTTTTATATAGTAATATTCAAAGTGCCAGTGCTAATTTTTCGTCTCTATATTGTAACGCCTCAATGAACTTCCCTGATGAAATAGATATATTTGTTTTAAATGAAACTTGGTATAAAGATACTTTTTTTGACTATGTACACAATTATAACTTCGCAGGCGTGGGAAGAAAAGAGAAAAGAGGAGGAGGGGTAGGTTTCTATATTAAAAAAGGCATTAAATTTGAGATAATTACGGAAATAATTAAAATGGAAGCGTCCATTGAAGCATATGGTGTGAGAATCGGCAACTTTAGCATCTACGTAATTTATAGGCCTGAAGGTAACGTTCGGGACTTCCTGATTAACTTTGAAAGTATACTACAAATCATTAGATCCTCTAAGTCAAACAATTTAATTATCGGTGACTTCAATATTAATTTAAATAAAATATACAGTGATTCCAATTTACTAAAAGATTTAACTCTTAGTTATGGTTATAAGCAACTGATAACGGGCTCTACGAGAGTTACGGATTCTACGGCTACTCTGATCGACCATTGTTATGCTAATTTTACTCCTTCTGTTGAAGTACTAACAGAATGGGATATTACTGATCACTCCCCTATTTTGGTTGATTTAGACTTAAAAGACATTCTAACTTCCCCTATTAAGATAAGAAATTTCTCTAAAAAAAATTTGGAAATTTTTACGCAGGATATTAATTTAGTAGAATGGAACAAACTGTATAAAATAAGTAATGTAGAAGATGCGTTCTTATGGCTAATAGATAAAATAACTTATAATATAAACAAGAATTGTCCAATAATATCCATAAAAAACAACGTGGTCAACAATACTCTTTTGAGTAATAACTGGATTACTACAGAAATTAAAAATTTAATAAAATTAAAAAATAAATACAGAAAAGATGCTAAAAAATCTCCTACAGAGGTAAATACTAAATTATATAAAGAATCCAGAAATCGTTGCAGCAACACAATCCGTAACGCTCGTAATAATTTTTTTCGATCAAAGCTGGTGACTCAGAAAAATATCAAAGATTCCTGGAAAGTTATCAACAACCTAATCGGTAAACCTAAAAAAAAGGAGACCTCGGGCATTCACATATCTTCAAATGAATTAAATGCATTCTTTACTCAAAGTACCCGCCCCTCCGAACCTCAGGACAGGGAAAACTCTTTTGAGAGTGTAAACAGTATTGCTAATTCAATAGTTCTCCTACCGGTTGACGAAAAAGAAATGTTATCCTATATTAACGAATTAAAAGATAACTCAGCACCGGGGGCAGACGAAATTACGCCTAGACTACTTAAAAGAATTAAAATGCAACTATTAAAACCTCTTGTATATCTCACTAATCTCACATTTCTTAATGGCTGTTATCCGAATATACTGAAAAAAGCAATACTTATTCCAATTTTTAAACATGGTGATCCGGAAAATCCCGGTAATTATAGACCCATTTCACTACTGTCAATTATTGCGAAATTAATAGATAAATGTTTTATGACTCGTATAACAAACTTCTGTGAAAAGTACGATATCCTAACTCATAACCAGTTTGGCTTTCGTAAAAACAGTGGAGTTGATTTTGCTACTACTAAAGTGTATAAAAAAATTATAGACGGGCTTGACAAAGGTCATTATGTAATCGGAGTCTTTTTAGATATTAGAAAAGCCTTCGATACTGTAAACCATGATAGATTACTACACAAAATTTACCTGTCAGGAATAAGAGGCAAGGCGCATTGTTGGTTAAAATCTTATCTCTCAAATCGAACGGCCCAAACGAAAACTGATAACTTATCAAACGAAAACGAAATAAGCAACGGGGTTCCACAGGGTTCTATATTATCACCGTTACTTTTTAATATTTTTATCAATGATATTACATCAACAGTCGATGATGACTCAATTATTTTATATGCTGATGATTCTGCTCTAATAGACAACGATGGAAACTATGAGACACTAATAGATAGAATAAATTATAAATTGCAACAAATTAGTATGTGGCTAGAAAATAATAAATTGAGCTTAAATACAGAAAAAACAGTATATATGATATTTACTAATGTAGGTAAAATTGTCCCCTCGGGGTATAATATTGTCATAAATAATACTAATCTGCAAAAGGTATCAGTGGTAAAATATTTGGGAGTATGGTTCGATGAAAAATTAAATTGGAACATACATGTTTCAAAAGTTGCAAAAAAAGTCTCATATGGTATTTATTTGATATCAAAAAATAGAGCAATTTTCACGGATAAAGTATGCCTACAACTTTACTATTCGTTAGTGTATTCGCACTTGATATACTGTTTACCAATTTGGGGCAATACCTCAGATGGCAATCTTAATAGACTATTTTGTCTACAAAAACGTGCAGTTAGAATTTTAAAAAAAAAGCCATATCTTGCTCACTCGAAACCAATCTTTCAATCACTAAATATCTTAAACATTAAACAACTTTATACATATTGCTCTCTTATTCTTATATATAAATCTATTACTTCCACTCATTGTAATTTTTTTGAACCCTCTAAAAGAAGTAAATATAACATGCGAGTGACGCCTACTTTAAATATTCCATTTGCTAAAACTTCCCGTAAGCAAAACTCAATTTTTTATGTCGGTGTTAAAAACTTTAATAGTATTAATTGGAGGGAAGCAAAAAATATAAGTAATTACAAAAAAATTATCAAAACGTCTAAAATAATAAAAATTGTATAACCTCCCAAAAACTATTCTACAAACTTAAAAATTGTGTACTTCCTCTAATAATCTAAATCCACTATTTTTCACCTAAGAAGCAATCATTTTTCAAAATTTAATACTTTGCTAAATATACTCCGTCATGAGTTGTGGCCTAAAAGTCTTTTTAGACTTGGCCCTTTAAGAAAATGTAAAAACAAAAGGTGCTATGTCAAATAAAATTATTATTATTTATTATTATTATTATTATATTCCACTATACCGCTATGCAATTAATCAAGTTCGAGATATATTTCAGGGCCACGCCAACGGGGTTATATTTGGGGATAGGGAAGGGATACCGGTGGCGGAAGTATAACAACCACCAGTTGAGTAATTGGTGGTCGTCCTCTAGCGGTCATTCTCATTATCTCCCTCCCAGACGCTTTGGATTACGATAGTGCACCACACTCCCGCTTCACGGAACATTCGTCTCATATCGTGTGCCATTGTCGTCTGTTAGCTGAACTCATCGATGTGAACAGAGTAAATGTAACTCTAGTACCATACGAAGATTGCCAGGCGTTTTATACAAACTTATATATTAGATATTTTAAAGTTGTATACAGTGTATTTAAAATACTTTTCGGTTCAATGGGATTCAGTCCAATAGTATACAACCATTTCGGAATGAAAGTTACGAGTGAAGTACAAGTTGGGAGGGAAGAAGTTAAAACAAAGAATTAACGCCATGTAGTGAGGAATGGAGGAATTAAGTAGCACTGGTCAAAGCTAGTGTATTTTAGGATTTTTCGTCGTTCTGTGGAGATGCTATCGCCATCTTCCTACGATATAATATCATAGACTAAAAAAAGAGCCAGAAAGGGCGACAATAAATAGTCTTTTATGTGGTCGATCTCGAGTCGAGCATTCATTAAACCTTTAGCATACGAGAGTACAGGGATTGTCACACTTTTGGCAATTTTGTCACTTTTGATATAATATATGTTACCACAAGTACGTATAATATATTTATTATGAGTTATAATATCATTTTTATATTATATCGTTTTATAGTGTATTATAGTGTATTAAATTGTATTGTATTATACATGTATTGTATTATATTATATATTATATTATATTATTTTATATTATTTTATATTATATTATATTATTTTATATTAAATTAAATTAAATTATATATTATATTATATTATATTATATTATATTATATTATATTATATTATATTATATTATATTATATTATATTATATTATATTATATTATATTATATTATATTATATTATATTATATATTATATTATATTATATTTTATTCTATTTTAGGATATAATATGATGATATTGTTTTGTGATGTTAAGTCATGTTATATTTTATATTTTTTATATTTGTATTATACGTTAATATAATATAACTTTATTACCAAAGTTAGTATAATATATTTAATATTTGGAGAGGCCTATTATACAGCATCTGGAAAACCTGGTGGTATAAAGATAAACCATTCAGGAAACGTAATAAACTCTAACAACCAAAAATAAAACCATTGTAATTTTCAATAAATCCATATTTTAAAGAACCTTTTGGAGTTAGAACTATTTAAAACTCTTGGCTTCAATAAAAACGAATATTTGTCAACTTAGGGACTTTGCATTCAAGCTCGTAAGGAAAAATCGACGTGTTAATTTGCAAAGAAAAATCAAACGTTTTCTGTACAATCGTTAGCGTAAAGCAGATTTGCCAAATCCTTTTTAACGAAACAGACGTTGTTACGACGAATGGCAATGGTCAAGAAAAGGATAGAGGGCAAACACTGTGGAGGGTGGAGAGAGTTGTCGAAATGCGGGCCTTCGCTCCGAAGGGCGGAGGGACATGTGACGGAGCCGCATGGAAAAGAGGGCGGATTGGCGGATGGTGGAGTATAAACTTTATCTGCAGATGGTTGAGGAACTGATAATGGAGGTTTGAGGGTCTGATTACGGACGGCACACCTTTGCCCCGGAGGGCTGAGGGTCTGATTACGGGGGGGCAAAACCTTCGCTCCGGAGGGCTGAGGGTCTGATTACGGAGAGCACACCTTCGCTTCGGAGGGCTAAGGGTCTGATTACGGAGGGCACACCTTTTCTCCGGAGGGCTGAGGCTCTGCTAACAGAGGGCACACCCTCGCTTCGGAGGTCTAAGGGTCTGATTACGGAGGGCACACCTTTTCTCCGGATGGCTGAGGGTCTGATAACGGTGGGCACACCTTTGCTCCGGAGGGCTAAGGGTCTACTTACAGAGGGTACACCCTCACTTCTCATAACTATTGCAATTCATTTCCCCCTCCGAACTCCGGCCAATATCGGAGGTTTTCATATTCACCTTAGAACTCCGGAGGATGTATAGTTCTCTTCATTTAGTATTGTTATAATTTGAAATTTTCGAACACCTTTTTCCTATACTTCGTTTATTTTTTCATTGTAGTTGTCGGTTCCGTGGTGTAATGGTTAGCACTCTGGACTCTGAATCCGAGTTCAAATCACGGTGGAACCTCTAATTGTTGAAAGCAATGCTGGTAAATTTGTTATACCTCTTCGGCGAACATGGTTTGTTTTAACCTATACTAGGTTTTGCTTAACAATAACCTTGTCGGTGCTATGGTGAAATGGTCAGCACTCTGAACTTTGGATCCAGCGAATACGGTTCAAATCTCGGTGGAGGCTCCAATCATTGAAACAAGCGCGCAAAGATGTATATTTTCTTTCCTTTAGCTATGTTTTAATTTGATATTTTCAAATACCTTTGCCCTATACATTGTTTATCCTAGCAATAATATTGCCGGTTCCATCGTGTAATGGTTAGGACTTTGGACTTTAGATCCAGCCATCCGAGTTCAAATCTCGGTAGAACCTCGAATCATTGTAACAATGGCGCAAAGATGTATATTTCTCATCATTTAGCATTGTTTTAATTTTTACCTCTCCGAGGGGACACCTTTACTGTGCCTTCACATGATTATGCCCATGAGTTTGTCATATGACTACCAACTATACTACATGCCTTTCCAACAATCAAAGGCTCCACAATATCAAGATGAGTTCTATTTACAGCAGTCATATCCTGATATTGCTCTGGAAGAAGCTCCACTTATGTTACACTCCATTACGATACTCAGCAAAACAACATGCGAGTTAAAGGCACAAGGGGTGGATACCTTGGATGCGTGGTATGAACCAATATATGTTACTAACAATATCGTTAAATTTAAATTAGATACTGGTTCCCAAGTAAACATTCTTCCACACTATTTTTACAATCAACTTCCAATCAAGCCTTCACTCAGCATACCTGATCGCATAATTGCAGCCTACACTGGTCATCAGATTGAGATCTCTGGTATGGTACACCTTCCTTGTGCCTCATTTGCTAAAACAACAACTCTTACTTTTTATATCACGCAACAACAAACCACACCGATTCTGGGAGCACAAGCGACTGTTACCCTCGGACTTATTACTCGTCATAAGCCCTCAACAGCTACTCAACAATCATACTCAACCGGTTTTCAGATGTTTTAGATAGAGTTGGTAAATTACCATTTAAATGGTATAAAACCAGCTTCAGAGGTTTTCCAACAGCTAATGTACAAAATGTTTCCACCAGCACAATTCCCTAATACCCGTATTTCCACAGACGATTTCCTTCTCATGGCACGTGATACTGCGGATCATGATGCATTATTGACTCGAGTCTTGGGAAAAGCACGGGTGACCAATTTAACTTTCAGCAAGAAAAAATTACACCTGGCTGTATACCGCATCAAGTATCTTGGTCACATCATTAGTCCTGAAATTATTCAAATAGACCCAGAAAGGATCAAGGCGATTACCGAGTTTCCTCCACCAACAGACAAACAGGCATTACAACGTTACTTGGGTATGGTGACCTACATTACACGCTTTCTGCCCTCATATTCAGAATTAGCAAGCCCATTACGTGCATTATAGAAAAAGGACGCTGTCTATGCATGGACCCCAACTATTCAACTTGCATATGACAAAATACAGAAATTAATTTCAACAGCTCCTATCTTGGTGGCTTTCGATCCTTCTAAGCTCTACTGGCATTGGTGCTGCCTTACTTCAGGAGGAGAAAAAATAAAATGGGAACAATGCAACAGTCACGGATACACCCTCAACCTTCTACTTTTCAGCCTGGTGCGCATGTCTATTACCAAGCTGGCCATCGCAATTTGGTGCCGGCAATAATTCATTCCCATGCTAATGAGCCCGATTCGTATAATTTGCACACCTCGGATGGAAAATTCCTACGTCGTACCCGTGTCCATCTTCGCCCATACATTAATTGGAACCAATGTTAATCCACAGAATATGC
This sequence comes from Leiobunum rupestre, assembly GCF_980474605.1. Taxonomy (NCBI): domain Eukaryota; kingdom Metazoa; phylum Arthropoda; class Arachnida; order Opiliones; family Sclerosomatidae; genus Leiobunum; species Leiobunum rupestre. The sequence goes on from NC_143389.1 coordinate 17,037,037, forward strand.
CTCAACCAGCGTCTCCACCGGATTCTATTCATGAAGATCTACGAGCTACAAATATATCTGGTACAGGTACATCATATATTAATTCCAGATTTACCAAGCCTATTCCTAGAGTAAATCGTGTTATTCCTCGAACTTCTGCTACAACTGTTGACTCAGGAAGTGTTCAACGAAGCTCATTCCTTAACTCTACCAGACAACCACCTTCTACTCAGCACTCTGCACCGTTACAGTTACCAACACAATCTAAACTGAATTTAGTGTCAAATCGCCTTCCAAATCTGGCACCTAGTCAAACTTCGGTGCAAACTCATACAATTCAACAACCACAACCCCCATCAAGAATGTCTCAAACTTCAAACCCAATATCACATCAAGGACAATTTCGTATGTTACAAACTCCATCTAAGGATTTAATTATACAGTATAAACCACAGACTAGTACTGGTAATCCTTCTATTGCTAAAATGCATGAACAATATTTAATATCTTCCTCTCCTTTTCCATCCAAGGCCAAGACTACTACAACTCGGTATGGCCGTGCAGTAAAGAAACCAGTGATATTTGATATATAACATTAACAATTTAAAAAATTTCTAAAAAAAAAGTTGTAATTGAGCGGAGCGAACGAGCGAAGCTCTCACTATGGTGACTTCAATGGGAAAGTTGGCTGTGTGTGTGTGTGTGTGTGTTTGTGTGGGTGTGCGTGTGTGTGTGTGTCGCACTTGGGGGAGAAGAGAAAGGGACTCGGAACGAGACGGAGAAGAGAGAGGGAAATTCGCGGTAATGTCCGGAAGAGAGGGAGACCTTCGCCGCGAGAGAGGGGGGGGAGAAAAGAGAGGGGGGACAAGGCACTGCCGTTCAGGATATAATTTAAGCGAAAAATAAAGAGTGGACCGGTTTTTAAAAGTAAACAATAAGTAAAAAAAAAAGAACTAGAAAGACTGGAATTACTAATGTTGTAATTGTACTATTTGTACTAATAAACTGTTTGTAGCTTAATAAAATTCGTTTAGTTTTCTTTTGGTATTATTGTTCAATTAACATAAATACGTCATTACTAAAGTTATACAACTCTTCGACAACTCCGTAATTCACGATTATCGTAGCACCCACGCTCCGCTCAAGTCTTTGTCGAGAATGCCGGCTCCGGGTTTAGTAATAGATGGCGCCTTATATCAGTAAGCCTTTTGACCTCTCTCGCCCGGGAGAAATGCTGTATATAAACCTAGCCATTAGACCGAGAGATACAATAAAAAGCTCTTTTAACTATGATTACGCTTCGTCTACTTTGAACTTAGAATACATTCGTTTTTCCCAAGTATACTAACTGCGGCTTATTTCTCTTTATTCCCTCCGCGTAGTGATGTTCTGTGGTTCAGAATAATAGAAGGCTCTTAATTGGCGTTATTCCTATTTTCCTCAAGTGGTGGTTTTCGGGAGGTTTCGTGTGGAACATGGTGAAGCAGATACTATTTTAACAGGGTTTCCATGCATTTTTCGTTCTAAATTACTTATTTCACACCGAAAATGTATCGCAACCCTATTAATAAGTCGCTTGGAAAACAGCGCAGTCATACATTTTCGGCTTGAGGGAAATAGGAATAACGCCCAAAAAACCATCTTAGTTTCGCTATCGACTCGCGTGAGATTAATCAAGTCATTGTAAGTCCAGGTCGAGTCCAGGTATGGATAAATTTGTGTTAAAACACAAAGAAATAAAGACCAACTAAGGTGATTGGAAATTCAACTTCGATTTACGTTTTATATAAATTTGATTTATATTTATTTAAACCACATGTTCCAATGCCAAACGCCAGTGTGGCCCGTGTGGACCCTTAAGCTCATTTTAAAGTAGTATTTACCTCATAGGTCTTTGCAAACCATTTGATTTTTAAGGGTGCCCCTTAGGAATTGGTTGGGCCGCCTCAACTGATAAATCCTGGCTACGGGCCTGCCGGAAATTTTTAAGTCAGACTCCGCTCCGCGAATTTCCCCAAAAGTTAAATAAAAAGAGGATAAGCACTAATAAATAATCCAAAAGATGCAAATGTTGAACATCGGAACGTTATTTGATCTAGTGAAACCCGAGTTACGGAGCTTTTCGTGTAAGACTTTCCGATAGAGAGAAAGTGAAGAGAAGAGAATCCCGCTTAAATCAACCAAATCGTCATAGAGATCATCCCCTCAAGACAACGCTTCATCTGGTACCGTCTTATCCGAAGTCGTTTGAGATACTCCGATCTTTAAATCACCGAAGTGACAGAGTCCTCCCTAAGAAAACCATTCCTTGAAGTTAATCGTTACGTAGCAACTTTTCCTTAACCTCCTCCTCCTGCCAGGGGGCCTATTCTTGTCTTGGCGATACGCATGTCGTTATGGCGGAATCGATAAAATATCGCCATAACGACATCGACCGGCGAAAACCGTATTCTTGTCTCCAAAACTCACTTCGACATCACCGTATCGCCAGCGAATTATAACGACAGGGCTGGGGATGTCGGAATCGCGTTTCTTTGTCGTTATGACGTCATTTTTCGCTTCGAATCGCGGTATTTTCAAAATGGCTGCTTTACAGCTCGCATGTTTTGAGTTTTGGCGTCTGTCAGAAATGGAAGAAACGAAGAGTTTTGGGTGGGAGAGAGTTCTAAGAGATAGATCAAAAGCTTTTGAACTTTCGGAAAATTAGTTTTGAAGTTTATTTCACCTAGATAAGTATTTAGTAATAGAGATTTGTGAGCATCTAAAAGCGACGTTAGAGTCAAACGCGTCTAACGTAAGAGTTACGGATCTCCCTGTAGATTCAAAGGTGAGCCATGAATTTAAGAATTATATTTCGTAATTATTAGCGTTTTAATGATTATGTGGTTCATTAGGCGTTAGTGGCTGTTCAATTTTGTGCTTACCAGAAAGCAGCTAGTTGGCAAAGATTTGTTTCTTGATGTCAGTCAGGCCACGGTCAGTCGCTGTCTGCATCAAGAAACCGATGCAATAAATAGCATTTTAATGCCAAAATGGATAAAATTTCCACTGAGTAAAGGGAAGCCACAAAGTTGAGGTAATTATCAAATCTTCTCATAGCAGATAAATATTAATTTAACAATGCGTATAGATTTATGGAGAAGACCAGATTTCCCGGGGGCCATTGCTGCAATAGATTGTACGCACATTGCTGCAAATGTTGCTCCAAATTCACGAGATTCAAATTATCGTGAACATTTGTACATTAACAGGAAAGGATACCATTCCTTAAACGTGCAATTGGTAAGCTTTATTTATATATCTAAATAATATACATGTACATTCAAAAATTTACATAGTTTTTATAGCTTTGCGATTGTGATTTGGTAATTTTGAATGTCAAAGCCAAGTTTCCTGAGCGTACTCATGATGCCCACATATACAAGGCATCAATGGTTTCAAGATATCTTTGAAAAGAGTTACCTAGCAACCAAGAACTCTAGAGATCATTCCTAAGGTAAGTTTTGAGTATTAACTTCTCAATATAAAGGTAAGTATGAGGGTGTATAGGTAACAGAAAAACAACTATTTTTCTTTTCAAAACTTTATTAGTGAAATTGTAAAAGATTCTTCAAAATAAAAAATTTGAATTTTTCACTTACTTTGTTTTAAAACTAAGCATATGAAACTCTAATAGTTTTTACAATACAAATTCCCCTTTGAGAACTAGCTATATGGCACCAAGTTTCCAACTGATCTTCCATTATCTTAGTTTGCTTATCAAGATTTGAATTTATTTTCTCAAGAAATTCTGCGGAAATCTAAAGGTTTTAATTTTAGAATACATGGAGGCTAATGAACGTTTCGTTAGCCGTAAGTTTGATGCAAACTGTACAAACGAGGCGTACAGTACACCGCGATGTGCATTAGTCTTGTCCAAAGGCTTAATGCTTGTGGTGGACCGTACTGGAGGTGCAGTAATTTTTTTGGAATAGAAATACTGTTACTTCTATTACTTATGCATAAATGTTCCAGAGTTTGGCTGACTGGAACTTCCCAAACTAGAACTAAGACAACTGAGGAAGGTCGAGCAAATGTTGGGCAGCTCTCGTTTATTGAGCGGCCTAGGGGGTACATTTGGCCACTACGAAGTACCAGAAGCTGGCTTTGGGGTAAGTATTCTTTCATGAATACATTTCATGCTAACATTTCTTGATTTTAACAACAGATAATTGAAGAAAATGGATGCGGCATTGGCTACTTTAGATCAACGTCCCGCAGCTTCTTGAACAATGGCTCCTCCATATTCAGTCACTATCGCCCATTCTTCTCCCACTGGCTCCCATTCCTGCAGATCTCCAAGATTTAATCATAGTTTACCAGTAGCGTCTGTGAGTTCTAACAATGAATATAAAGCCCCAGGAATGGAAGGTGTAGCTCCGTCTAGTGGAACTTTTGCACCTCTCGTTTTCAAAGAGAGACCTGGTTGCGGTAACCGTTTCCAGTTACTCTGATTTGCTTTGCCGGAAGTTTCTAGCTCGGCCAAAACACGCGGCCAATAATATCAATCCTTCCATTCCTGGGGCTTTATATTCTTTGGTTCTAATCACTCCCAAGGTAAAAATATTTCTCCAGCTGCACGAGGTAAGTAGAAAATCATTTACTTTAAAAATATTTAAAATTTGGAAAAGATAATTTGGCTTAAACCGTTTAAAGGTCGCAACCAATAAAGGCAACAGGGTCATATGCGAGGGCTCAACAATTTCTTGAGAAAATAAATTCAAATCTTGATAAGCAAACTAAGATAATGGAAGATCAGTTGGAAACTTGGTGCCATATAGCTAGTTCTCAAAGGAGAATTTGTATTGTAAAAACTATTTGAGTTTCATATGCTTAGTTTTAAAACAAAGTAAGTGAAAAATTCAAATTTTTTATTTTGAAGAATCTTTTACAATTTCACTAATAAAGTTTTGAAAAGAAATATAGTTGTTTTTCTGTTACCTATACACCCTCATACTTACCTTTATATTGAGAAGTTAATACTCAAAACTTACCTTAGGAATGATCTCTAGAGTTCTTGGTTGCTAGGTAACTTTTTTCAAAGATATCTTGAAACCATTGATGCCTTGTATATGTGGGCATCATGAGTACGCCCAGGAAACTTGGCTTTGACATTCAAAATTACCATATCACAATCGCAAACCTATAAAAACTATGTAAATTTTTGAATGTACATGTATATTATTTAGATATATAAATAAAGCTTACCAATTGCACGTTTAAGGAATGGTATCCTTTCCTGTTAATGTACAAATGTTCACGATAATTTGAATCTCGTGAATTTGGAGCAACATTTACAATGTGCGTACAATCTATTGCAGCAATGGCCCCCGGGAAATCTGGTCTTCTCCATAAATCTATACGCATTGTTAAATTAATAATTATCTGCTATGAGATGTTTTGATAATTACCTCAACTTTATGGCTTCCCTTTACTCAGTGGAAATTTTATCCATTTTGGCATTAAAATGCTATTTATTGCATCGGTTTCTTGATGCAGACAGCGACTGACCGTGGCCTGACTGACATCAAGAAACAAATCTTTGCCAACTAGCTGCTTTCTGGTAAGCACAAAATCGAACAGCCACTAACGCCTAATGAACCATATAATTATTAAAACGCTAATAATTACGAAATTTAATTCTTAAATTCATGGCTCACCTTTGAATCTACAGGGAGATCCGTAACTCTTACGTTAGACGCGTTTGACTCTAACGTCGCTTTTAGATGCTCACAAATCTCTATTACTAAATACTTATCTAGGTGAAATAAACTTCAAAACTAATTTTCCGAAAGTTCAAAAGCTTTTGATCTATCTCTTAGAACTCTCTCCCACCCCAAACTCTTCGTTTCTTCCATTTCTGACAGAAGCCAAAACTCAAAACATGCGAGCTGTAAAGCAGCCATTTTGAAAATACCGCGATTCGAAGCGAAAAATGACGTCATAACGACAAAGAAACGCGATTCCGACATCCCCAGCCCTGTCGTTATAATTCGCTGGCGATACGGCGATGTCGAAGTGAGTTTTGGAGACAAGAATACGGTTTTCGCCGGTCGATGTCGTTATGGCGATATTTTATCGATTCCGCCATAACGACATGCGTATCGCCAAGACAAGAATAGGCCCCCTGGCTCGAAATAACTAACCGTAGCGAAGAAATCCTCCGATAGCCCATCAAATTTCGAGTCTCGATCCCTAAAAATCATGTTGAGAGAATGAAACTCCTAACTCCCTCTGTTTTTGAAGTTGCCCCTAGCAAAGCAAACTGTGGGGTGGCGGAGTGGTTAGCACTTTCGCTTCGCAGCAAGAGGAGCCGGGTTCGATCCCAGCTAGTGGCACTGGGTAAAAATTCGGAACAACTCCTTCCGCGTTGAGTTTGCAAGTTCTCTCCCCACTGGTTTAAGGGGTTTTCCCTCGAGATCTTCGGTTTCCCCTTCCTATTAAAACTTGCTGAGGTTAACGGTAATAGTGAGTGTAGTGAGCTGTTGGCTCGCGTGGCATGCAGGGCTAGCCACCACCCTCCTACGCATTGTAACCCGGCCACCTGTTACTTGATCTCGCACAAGCAACATTGCTTATGTGGTCGAAGGTGGTGCATTGGATATTAGCTGATTTAGCTATATTTAAAAAAAAAACCTCCCCAAATGGTAGCAAATTCTGATTTATCTAAGTGAGAGATATTTATGTAATTTATTTTGTGTTTGTCCAAAAAGAGTGGTTTTATATCAAATTTCCGTTGAGAATCCTGTTTAGTGCTTTTTTTCTTTATTTTTCTATACCACTGAGGCGCCCCCTGAGACTTGGCGCCTGGAGCGGCCGCTCCGTCCGCCCTATGGTAGGGCCGGCCCTGTTTATTGTCAGTCAACCCTCTTCCTTTCTTTTTGGTTGCCAAACGAATCTCGTGCCCATAGTAATAATATATAAAACCTTTTTGTCCTCTTTTGACAGATATAATAGGGTTGGGCAATTAATGTGGATAGCGTTGAAGAAAGCGTGAAATTTTCTCCACTGTAAATTAAGAAAAAGCACTGAAAAATTAAAATTACCTAAAAAATAGTCATTCGTACCAAATTTATTGTAAAGAATTTGAATAAGAGCGCCTCACTGACTAATCTCAACGAGGATGAGGGAAAGTGTTTACGTAAGCGATCAGACCCTAATACTTGGTTGTACAAGAAAGACTGTAAATTAACTTAATCAAATTATTCGTCTGCTACCTTGAGCTTTTACGTTTGAACTTTACAACTGTAGGCCCACTCATAGTTAAAAAAAATTCTAATTTTGCAGCGGAAAATGACCGTTTGACGCAAACGATTAGTCATCACCGAGAGGCGTCGCTCACACCAGGGAGGTTTGGCAGATTTTGGAAGTTGGAACTCGCGTTTTGGTCAGAGCTTCACATATCTGCAGAGCCTCTGACTGTACGTTTTGTACCTGACAACCTCGTGTATCGCTGAGCAAACCCTAGAACTATAGTAATTATAAATAGACTTGGATTGAAAGGTAAATATTTTTGAAACTTAAATATTGTTTGAAATTAACTGCTTTTTATAATATTGGTTGAAATTAACTGCTTTTTATAATATTGGTTGAAATTAACTGCTTTTTATAATATTGGTTGAAATTAACTGCTTTTTATAATATTGGTTGAAATTAACTGCTTTTTATAATATTGGTTGAAATTAACTGCTTTTTATAATATTGGTTGAAATTAACTGCTTTTTATAATATTGGTTGAAATTAACTGCTTTTTATAATATTGGTTGAAATTAACTGCTTTTTATAATATTGGTTGAAATTAACTGCTTTTTATAATATTGGTTGAAATTAACTGCTTTTTATAATATTGGTTGAAATTAACTGCTTTTTATAATTCAATTTTTGTGTGAAAATAAACTAAGACAGCAACGTCTTTATCGGTTTTACTGTGCCGTTAAACGATCCTCAACAATTTGTGCATAATAATATAACTAGCAATGCAGGAAGTGTCACTAGAGTAGAAAAAAATTTATTCCGATTAGAAAAACTGTATCGTAGGTATTTTTGGTTCAGTTTATCTGGCGTTTGGTTTTTGGACATGAACTTACCTAATAAACTCAAACCATACGTTTTGTCAATTTTTAAATTAATTTTTTATGAGAATGGTGGAAGATAAATCGATGGGTTTGTTTTTTTTTAAAAAGGTAATAATTAAAAAACTACTCGTCAATTAATTTAACAAAAATTATTCAAAATTATTCGTTTTAAAATGAGCTTTAGCCATCGATCTCGATTCTTATATAAAATATGATACGTGTGGCAACTACTTTTTTAAAATTTGCTTTATTCAGCGCGATGCTGAGGAAGTCGTTACCCATCTGGTGGCAGAAGACGTTACTAAATATTTTCAGGGTCTCATTGTAGCTATTATCGCAGTAATCGCGCGTACCGTGAAACTAGAGATAAAGTATTTCTGCCACCCTAATATTGTTCGCTCTCTCCTGTGGGTTTTGACATTTCTGGCGCTACTTAATTAGTGGTTCATTACGGAAGTAAACCATAAAGTTGTAGCCGGCTTCCGTAAAGAACGCTTTGAAGGTAACATTCCGATATTTAGCTATGACGAAGGGTAAGCGAGTCGTCATAAGATAGCGAGCAAAATAATTTTCACCCACTGACTTTCAAAATCGACCTACCTCTATCTGCCTAGGAATTAGCCTTTAAGTACAAAAGCCACATGCTTGGGGCATCAAGCAACGGTGGCACTACGGGCCTACCGTGATATATTAATGGCCTTGAATATCCTACGAATAAGGGGATCCAACAATTTTTGATTAGAGAAAACCTTTTTGGAATAATTAATTTCTTATAATTCTACTAAAATTAATCACCGGGAGTGTAGAAATTGAATCTCAAGCAGTCTACGGAGTTCTCACGTTGGCCACTACGTAGCTCTATATACACTGAGAAGGCTAATTTGGTTCTTGCGTTTTGAGTATGGATGACGAAGTGGAAACGTACAAGCTTTGGCGTATACGCAAAACTTTGATGCAACTGTGCCACGACCGCGGATACCTCATTACTCAGGAAGAGCTGGACCAAACGCTGGATCAGTTTAAGCTTCAGTTCGGCGACCGTCCCAGCGAAAGGAGGCCGAGCCGCACGGAACTCACCGGGCTGGTCGCTCACAATGACGACCCCACCGACCAAATGTTTATCTTCTATCCCGATGATCCCAAAATTGGTATCAAACACATAAAGGTTGGTATTGTAAGAAGTAATATATGAGTTAGAGAGTCGTATTTATTTCTTTTTTCCACATTTGGTGGTAAAACAAAGGTCCGCCATTTTCGTTGTTTTTAAATTTTGCTGGCTGAAAAACATTGGGCTGGCACTCTGTTGCTCAGTAATGAAAATGGCGAACTTGAATTAGCCTTTTCAGTTTACATAGAGCCACGTAGTGGCAATGCGAGAAGCTCATGAACTGCTGGATTTTTCAATATAGCGTCTGCTTAGCAGACGAAAATCCAGCAGTTTATGAGCTTCTTGCATTTGCCACTACGTGGCTCTATTTAAACTGAAAAGGCTAATTGGCGCTTCATAAGGTAGTTTTTTTTCCGCCTGTTCTCGGTTTTTTGAGCAGGTTAAAAAGTGTAGCCCTATGACTAGCACCGTAACCAGGATTTGATATCAGGGGGGGGGGGGGGGGGAGGGGCACGCAATGGAAGCAAATAAAAAAAAATAAAAAATGTACATACAATAATAATCAGCTAGACTAATACCCAAGGCACCACCTTAGGCCTAAGTCATCATGCGACTTTTGAAGCCCTTAATTCAGGTGGCCGGGTTACAATGCGTAGGAGGGTGGTGGCAAGCCCTGCATGCCACGAGATCGAGCCAACAGCTCCCTACACTTAACTATTACCATTAACCTAGACAAGTTTTTATGGAAGGGGAAACCGAAGAGCTCGGGGGAGAACCCCTTAAACCAGTGGGGAGAGGACTTGCAAACTCAACGCAGAAGGAGTTGTTCCGAGTTTTCACCCAGTGCCACAATCTGGGATCGAACCCGGCTCCTCTTGCTGCGAGGCGAAAGTGCTAACCACTCCGCCACCCATACGTGAAACGAAATTTAAGCAGACGAATTTTCTATATTAACTAGGTTACTCCCTCTATACCTCCTTCCGAGGAGGAGTAGAAAGTGTAACATTTGAGCTCTGGAACAAGCGAACAAAATTCGGGACAGGGTAAATCTTACCCCGAGAACAGTCGAATAAAACGTTTTAGGGTAAAAATGCAAGTATCATAATTTGTAAAGTTAAATTTACCAATTACGATGAGTAAAAACTAATAGCGTCTGCTTTAGCCGCTATCTATCTAGTTTTCAATGGCGAACCAAAGGGGGCGTAACGATAGTTTTCGGTCGCGAAAAGCTTGTATTTCATCCATCATAACAATCTAATTCGCGGTATTTCGTTCGAAAAACATAACTGATGCTATTGACTGCCAAACGCTATAAGTCTCTGCTAATACGCTAGCTATCCAGTTTTCGAAGGCCACCAAAAGAGGGTCGCGACTGTTTATCAAATATGTCAGTGAGCGTTATTCGCCGAGTGACTTCATTACATCGTGAAACGAAAATAGCACTGTAGCAAGGCGTTGTTTAAACTAGGAGCAACAAACACAACACCCCACAAAAGGAGAACGCAACCTCGTCAAAAGTCGTGGATTGTCTCGCGTACATTTTTCATTGGCTAGACGCTTTAGCGCCTGCTGCCGTCGGAAGGGGAAAATTCGGAAATTGTCTTCCCCCGCCCGTTAAATGTTCAGCGTAAAGGCTCGTGACGCTCGTCCAATGAAATTCGTACACAACCCTTCGTTAGCGTGTTTAAAGGCTAGCTGCGTTTTCCTTGTGTTTGTTGCTCCTAGGTTTAAAGCAACGCAAGACAGCAGAGCTAGCGAACGTATGGCTTTTATTCTGTCGAGAAGAGTTCTTAGGTAAAGATTTGCATGTGACGAACGTGGAGTGTCGTATTTATTGAACATAGATAATTTATAAATTAGTTTCTAGGCAATATTTTGTGGATAAGGGGCAGTCCGGGGGATATTGATTCTCAAAATAAATGCTGGGACCCTCGAAATAAATCAATCAAAGAGGGGCCCTCAACCCCAATTTAAATAAAAAGGTTTAAGAAAATTTCACAATATATCTTAACTATTTGCTCGTTTCTGTATATACAGGGTGTTACGGATAAGAGTACCGAAACTTTCTATATGCATTCTATGGGTCTCTATGAGTAAGCAATGTCTAATAAACATGGGTCCTAAAGTGCTTCGTTTCAGAGATATGGGCTCCCAAAAAACTACCCCAAAAAACCGTACACAGCCTTAAATCTGGCAAACAATATTCTTCCTTGAACCAATTTGTTTTCATTAAACTATCAGTAGTTTTTTATCCGTGAGGCGAGAAACTTTAATAACAAGTGGCAAACGGTCATTAATGTGCTTTTAGAAGTAAAATAAGTTTGAAGACAAAGCATAAAAAACAATTGATAGTTTAATGAAAACAATTTGGTTCAAGGAAGAATATTGTTTGCCAGATTTAAGGCTGTGTACGGTTTTTTGGGGTAGTTTTTTGGGAGCCCATATCTCTGAAACAAAGCACTTTAGGACCCATGTTTATTAGACCTGTTTTACTCATAGAGACCCATAGAATGCATGTAGAAAGTTTCGGTACACTTACCCGTAACACCCTGTATTTATTTAAAATTCACTCTCCCTCATGAAAAATAGACATGAGAGGTCGGGGGTCCCAAGCACACTCGTCAAAAGTACCACTATTTGCAAGTATTTGTATTATTGTTGTTAGCGTCGCCACCTATTACTAAGGTAAAGTGCAAGACTGAACTATACCTGTAGGTTTATCTAATCTATAATGTAAACTACTACATGTAGTTCATTTGAAATCCGCCAATCCCATCCGGCCATGGCGACTGGCATGGTTCAATCTCTAGATTCATTGCTCGTTGATTTCTAGGAAATGTCGTCTCATAAATAGTTTTTCAGCAATTAATCTAGATATGGCAGTAGTGTTATACCTGAGTTTCGTCTGTTATGATTACAATTTGCATTAGGTTGAATCTCTAGTATATTTTTACAACCCAGAAAGGGTTACTATTGTTCTGCAAGAACAAGAATGAAATTATTGATACGTTAGGACGAATGACTATATTGACATAATCCGTGAACGTCATGGTCCAATTAACCCTCGCCACGAGAGGGGGAAGGATAAACTTCACTGGCGTGTGCTTCAATCACGTTGGAAGACGTCCGTTTTAGGTAATCAATGAGATACCGAGCGGATTTGTGTTTTTTATGGGAAACGATCTTGCTGTTAGAGCGTTAAGCGGATTACGTGCAACATTAAAAATCTTCTCAACAAAGTTATCCCTAAAGATAAATACATTATGGCATTTCATTACCTGTATTTTTTAACATTTTTCTTCTTTCTAATGAAAGTTGTATTGCGGCCGTATGCAAGAAGAAACAATAACTCGAGCTCTGATTGTGGTTCAACAAGGAATGACTCCGTCGGCCAAGCAGGCCCTGACTGACATGGCTCCGAAATATATTTTGGAATATTTTCTTGAATCCGAATTGCTGACCAACGTCACTGAACACGAATTAGTTCCGGAGCACATTGTCATGACGCCGGAAGAAAAATTGGAGTTACTCGCTAGGTACAAGCTCAAGGACAATCAGTTGATGAGGATTCAAGTACTGGATCCTGTTGCCCGTTATTTTGGCCTAAAACGAGGTCAGGTTGTGAAAATCGTTCGTCCCAGTGACACCGCTGGTCGGTATATTTCGTACCGTCTGGTTGTCTGAACGAAAATTGATTAATATTAAAATGGTGTGTTAAATGCATTTGGTTGTTCTTTAAACATAACAAAGAACTGAAGTTGATCATAATTACCTTATTCGCGACCGAAACGAGTCTAGGTGGCGTAACGGCGCAAGCTTCTCTGCACCTTGGCTTCTCTGAGGTGGCGCCTATGATCTAGCGTCTGCTACAGACATATTAAAAAGTCATAACAACGTTTTTTCCTAAATAAACTTAACAAAATATAAGCAAACGATGTAAAAATTTTAATATAATGTATCATTATTTATTAAGTAAAATTTACGAATAACGATGAAGAAAAAATTATAGCGTCTGCTTTAGCGGCTACCAATCTAGGTTTCAATGGCGAACCAAAGGGGGCGTAGCGATAGTTTTCGGTCGCAAATTGGTTGTTCCGCACTTCGCTCCCAATAGGTGGTTTCTTTTGGCCTGTTCTGGGGCTTCTGAGTAGGGTAAAGTAAGCTGTTTTCCCAAAATGGCTGCATGTGGCTATTTTGCCAGATAAGTTTTAGATAATCAGCAGATTTTATCAATTTAATTGTTTTTACCTAATTTACTTAGTGCGAAAGTACGACAGACGAAACATTTCTTCAGCTTCTTCAACTAGAGTTTATCTCTTTGTTCGCAGAATTATTACCAGGTTACATAGATAAATACCAATGAACACACGTTTCTGATCTCAAACTTCAAAATAATTACCTTAAGAAACGAAGCGAGTGTTTACAATGCTCAGCTTCACAGTCCAATTCCATAGTTTATCATTATTTCGCCGAGCTAAGCGTTAGTTTTCATTATCAAAGCGTTTTTATTTTCAATAGGCCTTGGTCTCACGCGAAAATTAGCGAAGGGGATTCCTCGCTGTCGGTACTTACGGATTTTCTGTCCTTCGTTTGTTTACCAACGGCGAAGATAGGTAGCGTTTGAAAAAGCAAGAAAGGCTGCTTCGATGTTATGGTTAAAAAATTTACTTATTGAATGTATTCAATGTAACATGTTGGTTTATATGACCATTTCATATTAGAAGACTCATTTACGAACACCAATCTTTGTCAGTAAGAAACAACAAACTTTTCGGAAGGATGTTTTTGGTATGTAAACCATAGGTCGATTTTAAAAGTTGTATCTTGCGAAACTCACTTCCGCTACGTCATAAACGTCGTCTACTTTCCCAGCATAAGCACGGCCAACTTAGATATACTTGCGTACTCGCACATATGTGCGAGTACGCGAGTCTATCTAAGTTGGCCGTGGCTTAAGGGAAGACGATTCAACAATCGGTCTATTCGTCTATTCTTCAAAAATGGGTTTGCATCACCAGTCCTAAGATGCTTCTAAAAGGGATTGTGGTTCGGGAAACAAATGGTTTAATAAAATACCCCAAATAATATTTTCGACACAAAATATTTCCGTTGAATATGAGTATTGAAACTGCGTTATTGTTAATATATCACCAAATTATGTCACAGCTGTAAATTCTAAATTTGTACTTGTTCGAAACGCATCTGCTATTACAACTTACAATTAAACTATAAATTTCTTTAAAATTCAACTGTTTCATTGGTACTTAAATATGGTTTTCTTTTCATGATAAAACTATAATTAATATGGTATTTATTGTTTAACAAAAGAACAATAGTAATTGTCTAATGCGTACACGAAGCTAGGCCTAATAAAATGAACGTCGAATTAGATGCTTCAATAAAACATCCTCAAGGCAATCGCCAAGAAGTAATATTTACGAGAGCCAGGACCTGAAAGTAACTGTTTATATAGCGCTTGTTGAAATAATGGCAACGTTTCACTTGTACGGTATGCAACAAGTGTTTCCTGTTAACCAGGTAGCTTTTTTACCTGTTTAATCCTTAGATAAAAACGACATTCTGTTTACAGGTGAAACGTTTCTATTATTTCTACAAGCATGGTTGGACATAAGGCACTAGTCACGGCATTTGACTACTAACATAAATGCTCTGACTACCCGTACACAGCCGCCAAAACTCGGGGACGCTCAAATTCTTTTTGGGGGTGCCAATACCTTGAGTAATTTTTATCTCCCCACCTATGAAATTAGTAAATATACTAATCCGGTTGTAGCCCTAAAATATCCGTCAAAACATTTTTGATAAGCTGGTTCAATATTTCTACAATTGAAAAGTTTTTCTGGTGCAGTGAGACGCGCGAAAGCAATTTTCAAAAACTTTAGTAAAATGGTTTCAAATATCTACTGATACTAGCTCTGTAGTAAAAGTAATTTTCCTTTTTGATTAATATACAAATATTTTAGATCATATCTTTCGGTAATTGAGCAATCGATTTTTTTGGGTCGGTCGGATTGGGGATGCTCAAGTACTCATTTGGGGGCGCTGAGCATCCCCTGGCGCCCCCCCCCCTGTGTACGGGCCTGATTTGACTAGTGAACTATTTACCTAAATATTCAAAAATAATGGCAAATATCATTTATCAATCCCGTTTTATTGAAAAAAAAACACATCATGTAATTCAAGTGATAATAAACTCCTATTTTAATTCTGGCGGGTAAAGCCAAATGTTGGCTGACTTTCTGGTTTTTATACCCCCATTTTTAGCCCACTACTAAATGACTATTAAAATAAATTAAATGGGAGGCTCACTAGGCAGGCTGACTACTAAAAAAATATCCTTATGTCCAACCCTGTCCACAAGCAGTAACTTGCAGGACCTGGCTCTCGGATATATTACTTCTTGGCGATTTCCTTAAATAATTTTTATCTAAGCGCCTATTGAAGAAGATGTTATGATGACGACATAGCGTGTTTACCGACAATGTCAACTTGGGTTTAAACTTTGTCATAAAAAGTAGCATCTTAAAACCATTAATTCTTTAAAAACAAGTACTATTAAAAGGCGAGAGATGGCGCTGCGAAAATGAACTCGCAGGGAGTATAAGCTCCAATTCGTTCAGTACGGAAGATTACTTACACTAATCAGCGCCGAAACTGTCAACAACTGTATGAAGGAGCGGCTAATATTGGAAGCCTTTTGGGCCACGGCAAAAATACCATAAGTGATATTTCCTTTAAGCTACATGTATATAATTAAAAATTACACGAATAAATGTTATGACTAATTTGACTTGGTTGCGAAGAAAAACGTACCCTACGTTATATCAAGAAAATATTTATTATAAAGTATAAATAAATAATTATGGTTTATATTTATGTACGTTAAGAATTGAAATGAAAATAGCATTTCAGTTACCAAGACAGCCGCCAGCTGCCAGCACCGGCACCTCTTAGCAAATATATCTCAATATCGAGCACTCGAAAAGGGTATGCTTTGGGAATATAACCCGCAAAGCAATCTTTATGGAAGATCCCTTCAATTTTTTTAAATTTCCCTGTACAGTGGCGCCAAACATTTTTAAAACCAAACGCAAGAGCGGCCAGGGGCCCTATTCTGTAAGCAGTTCTCGATCTCGAATCGTTCTCACGAGATGTCGAAAAACGCTATTCTATAAAATATTTGTCGAAAAATGCTACTCGAAATCGATGGACTTCTCGAAGTCGATCTCGTCGTGTCCGAAGCTTACGAGATCGCTTTCGACAGAGGTTTCAACCAATCATCGAGCTGGTAGTTCTTTTTAACTCCCTCCCCCCACCCTTCTCCCGTGTTGCCAAAAAGCTACCACTAGTCCACTACCCAAACCGTCTTTATTACTTTCTTAGGCAAAAAAGCAATGTCGCTTGCTATAGCTCGGCTTGAATTGTTCATGATGAGACAAAAATTCCACTATTGCCTCTTGCTGGGAAACTGAAACACGACTTTGTCTCTCCGACATTGAAAAAATTAGTTCAGCGATTAATTTATTTCTTTATGGAAGATAATTCTAAGCTAATAAAAGAAATTTCACCAAAAAAACACAACCAATTCTTTACACCAAAACTTTTTACCAAACAATAAATCCTTTGGACTTTAAATATATATTGCAGTATTACAATGAAAATAAATATCCTTTCTCTAAACTATAAAACATGGGCGTTTGTAATCAGCTGTTTTTGTGATGGTGTATTCTTATTGGTCGGAAAATAGAGAGCCTATGCGCGATTACAACCGGAAATATGTAGAACCCACGTGGTCTACTCGCTTGTCGAGAGTCGAGATGTATCACTTCAAAGTCGATTTCGATGAAGTATAGAAAAGCTTTTATCGAGAAATGACTTCTCGATCGAAGTGATCGCCTTCGAGATCGACTTCGAGTCGACATCGAGACTGAGATCGAGATAAATTAGAGAACAGCCTCCCAGGGGCCCTATTCTGTAAGCAGTTCTCACGAGATGTCGAAAAACGCTATTCTATAAAATATTTGTTTTCCACACCAAATACCTGAGGTTATATTCCCTTTAATATTTTACAGAAACACTTTATAACGAGTTAGAGACCCGTTGGGAATATATTTAGCATTTCAATTGAAGCATTTCAACATACCGCGCGTATTACTCCGCCTAAGGATGAATAATGTAAAACTTACATTGCGTAGGGATATTTATTTATTTTTGAATCAGAATTTCACTTTGTAATAGTTATAGAAATAAGTCTGTGACGTATTTTGTCCCGCACTATTATTCTTCCACGGGAGCCTGCGTAAGTTCATGTTTCAAGCGAATAACATTAAAGGGAGTATGAACTTTCATATTTAAGGTGGATCAACGAATTTCACATTTCTACCAATAGGTGTTACAGAATCTAGGAATTATTGTAACTAGTTACGTTAAAAACAAAATATGGTGATGGACGCTTCTCTCGTAAGAGAACTCGAAATTAATACACTTATTTTACATCTATTATCACCTATTATCACATCGGGGGTAATATTTAAACCGTGATTCGGTGTATTAGTCTTCCGCGATATCATGCACTTTTAACTTGAGATATAAGGCGTTTCATTTTTATGATCTAGTTGGTTAATTACTTCCCCGCGAAGGTTATTTTTATATACTTCTGGTCGTACGAAAATCAAATTCTACGAATGCGTCATAAGGGAGATTTGTACGAATGCGTCATAAGGAGAGCCTAACTCCGTTGTATATTTGTAGAAAGTATTTTCTCTTTCCAACATCAATCTCTAGACGACTATAAACAAAAAAGGGAGAAACCTTTACAATATAAACAAAATAAAAGCTCGCTTAATTTAACCTTTTATTCCTTCAAGGATGTTAGGCCTAATTGCTTTGAGCGATAACAGTTCGTTTTCAAGTAGTTATTACTGCACACACGCGGTCTCGCGTCTCTGCCGGCGTTTATCCTTTTTCCCGGGAAAGTAGGTCGCTGAATAAACAAGAAGCCACATTCCAAAAACGCCGAAACGCGGCGCTGCTTAAGTTAAAATCGCCAGCAGCTGCGGCGCTACGAAGACAGAGCCCCTGGCGGCTCGGAAATGCGCTTATAAATTCAACCAGATGACGAGTTTTTATGACAAATTTAAAAATACGGCGAGGGTTACAAAAAGCGGCCAATCTCGAAGTGCTCTCGCGGAATTATTAAGTGACAGCTAAAATTGCTGATGCCAAAGAGGTCCGCCTGGTGTTTGCGCCAAGTCCGTTCGTAATAATACGCGCGTTACCGTGAGACGTTTAAAATTTTCCTGATCCCTCGGAAAATGAAGAATGTACACGCCTTTTACTTATTAACAACTGCGTATTTATTCCTGGGTAAGTTGCTTTTTATTGATGAATAATTTAGTGGTTTTTTGCGGAATGCTTCGGGCCATTTCTGGCTACAAATGGGAATGGGATCAATGGCCAAAACATAACCCACTATCAACAGGGTTGCCGCAATATTATCAGTTTTAAATTCCCTGACTTTTCCCTAACCATTTGTAGAGATTTTCCCTGACCTTTATAAAGCCCAAATTAGACCATTTTTAACTTAATATTATACTTTTATCTGTTAATGAATTTTGCAATATTTTAGTGTAAAGGTAGATTTTAAGGTTATGTTTAACTAAGCGCATAAGAGAGTTTCAGCAACCCATTTTTAGGCGTAAACGCGAACGTCTACGCTAAATCCGATTAATTTATCTGACGTTGGGAACGACGGTGCACCATTTTTTTTCCAAAGTTAGAAAGATGTGCTTGGTTAATGTGGTAACGTGGCCTTATCAGTATCTTATTTGAAACATAGATAGCGCGTTTTTCACTTGCCTAGACGCAATTTTTGCTGAACGAAATTTTGATTTCCCTGACTTATGGAAACCCTGATCATGAAACCTATTTATAATATTCATAGATAATTTTAGAATTAAAACTGAATTTATAAGAAAATAGACATTTGTTTTTAAGCAGAGTTAGAGACATCCCGTTATGAAATAGGATAATAATTATCCTTCAAATTACTTTTACAATATTTACATTTAACTTATATTACAATATTTACATTTAACTTACTTTTACAAAATTTACATTTAACTTACTTTTACAAAATTTACATTTAACTTACTTTTACAATATTTACATTTAACTTACTTTTACAATATTTACATTTAACTTACTTTTACAGTATTTACTTTTAACTTACTTTTACAGTATTTACTTTTAACTTACTTTTACAATATTTAAATTTAACTTACTTTTACAATATTTACTTTTAACTTACTTTTACAATATTTTCATTTAACTTACTTTTACAATATTTACATTTAACTTACTTTTACAATATTTACATTTAACTTACTTTTACAATATTTACATTTAACTTACTTTTACAATATTTACATTTAACTTACTTTTACAATATTTACATTTAACTTACTTTTACAATATTTACATTTAACTCCGTTAAGAGTTATTTAGTTTAATAATGAAACGGAAACGAAAGAAATATCTCTGTCATTTGCTTGAAATCATACCTTCGCAGGGTCCCGCTGAGTTTTCAATTGACGTTTAGAAAGATCAAATATTCTACGACAATTTCATCGGGAAAAAATATGACATCATTATTCAAGTGAATTTCATTAGTAATATAGGGATGCGGATATTTCACTGTACGATGCATAGTTTTAACTTAAAAGGATAGTGCACTAGATTCAATAATTATTCCATACAAATTTAAAAATTTATATTTGACCTAAATCTTATATTTTAAACTAGTATACTGGCTAAATGTTTATCGTAAGCGAATTTAAAATGTTAAGTCTTTAAACAATATTACCAGAAGTACATACTACGTCCTTTAAGTTAGTATCTTCGCAAGTTTTAAATTTCTTACATAAAACTTAGCTCGTATACATTTTCACTGTGTATCGATATTGTTAGATTGGTCGATTGTGTTGGCCTAATATAAAAGCTTTAGAAAGTAACTGATAACTTAGTTACAATTACTTTTGTCTGTACGAGAAGTTTTAATGTGTGTTTTCCCATAAATTTAACAAACAAATTTTAAGCAAATCGACTGAAATTTATTATCAGAAGGATATAATAGTTATTTAACCGGGTAAGTATCTAAATCTCATTTCTGCTTATGTTATTGGTTGTTATATATAGCCAGCAAATGGCAATGATTTAGTTTTTATCGTGAACGGTTAATCAAGATAGAATGATTTTTTGAACCGGAAATTTCAAAGACAGCTGAGTTTTTCGAAAGAAAATACTTTTAAATTTTGTAGAAACGTAAAGCACTGTTTTCAATCACGTTTTTTTCGAACAAAAATCACGCTTTTGCGTCAAAAGCAACCGCGAGAAGCTTCTCTATCGGCTTTTTGGTCACGAGAAGCAGATATCTAAATGGATTTGAAATAGGCTTCTTTTGAAATAAAAGCGCGTCCAAAAAGCAAAAGCGAAAAGCCTGAAATTTATCGTAATAGGCGTTTAAATAAAAGATCATCCATCGCCGATTGTAGAGTTTGTGCTGTTGCGACTGGACTTATAACGGGTTTGTCTACGGTTTCTCTTTATACTGCCGAAGCTAAGAATTTTCTATGCATGGATCTGGCAGCATTTTTCAACAGGGGGGCAAGACAGTCAGAGTGGGGTTTATTTAACCGCCTATTGAAAACGGGGCTTTAGAAAAGCAAATTATGAACAATGCGTTTCTCTTTTCTGAGTGTAGATGGCGCTTTAGTAACTATTTGCTCAGACTGTATTAACAGGTTTATTCAACTATAGAAGGTTGGTTTACTGAAGCGTTCGGACATCGCTGATAGTTCAGGCTTTCATCAATAATTCTTTTTATAAAGTAACGTGGCCTTCTTGTTTAAATGTGGCTCTTACGTCACCGTCTCTTACTTTTACAAGTCTACGAGAGCGCGCTACAGTCGCCAGAGGAATATAGGTTTATATAGTGCGCGTGCGAAGAATATACTAATAAAGCTGTGTTCTGTGACGTAAGAACAACATATTATACTTTTTACTTTTTATTCATTTCATTTCATAGAAAAATCTTTTTCCTACTCTATTTATCGTTATTCCACCGGAGCGAGATCTATGTAACCTATTTATTAACTCTGTTAATTATATGGAGCAAAGATACTTACAGAAATTACTTGTATTTTGGTTATAAAAGTAAATAAACTTCGTTAAATTAATTTCTTAATTAATTGTATTCTTATGAATTCATAAGCTTCTATTTATCTACGGGAAAAAGTCTGACTTATTGTGGAACAAGCGTTTCTATTCCTGATATAGCGTTTTAATCGAACCTCCTATAAGTTGAATAACCCTGGTATTAGTGAAGTTATTTATATTTTTATATTGGTTATTTTACGGCAAAAAAAGCTCCAGAATTTCTAGTAACTGAGATTTAATCAGGCTTCGTTGTTTCGAATAAAGATAAGAAATCCGTGAAAAGGCGATTGACTTTACAGCTTAAATTAGAGAACAATTAATATTACAACGCAGTTAAACTAAAGTACTCTTAAGGAGAACTGATAATATGAAGCTGATACAACCGTACCGGTTATAGTTTTTCGAAGAGCCAATGGCAATTGACAAACGGTGCTCGTTATCTTTGCTGATATAAATCTTTATTATTTTCACAAGCTGTAAAAACATTCCGGTGGAGCGCGCCTTATTAACCCATATAAATACTTTATAGGGAACTATAGTGACTCAACATTCATCCAACTTAATCTGGCACCTAACGCCAGGCCCTGCGCTATCACCAACATTTAACATATGTCGTATACGTATTCCACTAAATACTAGTTTTGCAATAATGATAATTATTAGAAAAATTGTACTTGTTATAAATTTAAAATAGTATTAATAAGTTAAAATTAGTATAATAGTAATTGGAATAAATTGACATTAGTATAAAAATAATTGAAATGATTTAATATTAAGTATAAAAATTTTAATGCTTTAAAATAAGTTTAATAATTGGAATACTTTAAAATTTGTATAGTAATTGGAATAAATTAAAATTAGTATAATAATAATTGTAATTTAAAATTAATATACTAATAATAAGAAAAATTTAAAATTAATTAATAATTGGAAATTTTTACAATTATAATAATAATTGGAATAATTTAAGAATAGTATAATAATTGGAATAGTTAAAAATTTGTATAAGCATTGGAATTATTAAAATTTGTATAATAATCTTCTGGAGTAATTTAAAATTAGTATAATGAAGGAAATAATATAAAATTAGTATAATAATGGAAATAATATAAAATTAGTATAATAATGGAAATAATTTAAAATTAGTATATTAATGGAAATAATTTAAAATTAGTATGATAATGGAAATAATTTAAAATTAGTATAATAGTAAATAATAGTTATGAAAAATTTAAGTTTTTAAGGTCGGAAATTTTGAAGGGAAATATATCAATCCTGGAAGCATACTTATTAGCTGTTTTTTGAATTCGGTTAACGGTGTCCAATGAACAAATTTTAGTTTTAAACAAACTTGTGTTACGAATTGCATAGTTTGGAACAGACAGATTTAATTGTGATAATAGGTTAGGACAAGGAATTATTTTATTCACTAATTTGTACAAAAATGCAAGTTCCACTTGCTTACGAGAATTGTACAATGTGTTTAAGCCAAAATCTTTGAGCATATTTAAATAATTGTATTTACGAGTGTTAAAAAGAAATAAAGATTGTCGATAAATTTTCTTTGAATTGATTCAATTTTTAACAAAAGGTAGTCGCTACAACCACCCCAAACTAAGGAACCAACCATCGCTCTTGGACGAACAAGGGCATGAAATACTAAAACAAAATGACGAGAAGATCTTATATGTTTCGCGAGTTTGAGTATTACACCCAACAAGCGTTTACAGGAACCTAATGTTTTATGAATTTTACTATGAAAATACAGGCCTTTGTCAAATATCATGTCGAGATACATCTATTCCGTTTAAGTGATATGAATTCCTAATCGTATTGGTTTTCCTACTAAACGATACAAGTACCGATTTAGTTGGGTTTATCGGCAAATTGTTTATTGAGCACCAATTATTTAAAGAGTTCAAGTCATTTTGAAGTAAGTGACAATCTGCGATGTTTCTTATTGCGCGGCCAATTTTATTGTCGTCGGCGAATTGATAGATATTAGCGTGAATAACATGAAATTGGAGATCGTAAATGTATAAATTAAAAAATAATGGTCCTAATGAAGATCCTTGCGGTACGCCACACTTAACGGGGTAATTAACATCTGTGACAACACCATTACATTTTATAAAATTAACCCGATCACTTAAATAGTCTCTTACCCAATCCAAAATGAAACCATGCAGGCCGTACCGTTCTAATTTTTTGAGGAGAAAACTGCGCGGCACTCTATCAAATGCTTTGGCCAGATCTAAATATATTACGTCTACCTGTTGGTTATTTACTATTTTTGGCACTAAATTATTTAGGAAAGAAACTTGGTTGGTTTCTACACTTTTTCCCTTTGTGAATCCGTGTTGACATGGATTTGGAAAAGTGCTAAACCATGTTGATAAGTACTCATGTATAATGCTATCGAAAATTTTGGCAAAAACACAAAGTAACGAGATTGGACGATAGTTTTTGGGGTCACCAGCGAAACCACTTTTAAAAATGGGACTAACGATAACTTTTTTTCACAATAATTATAAATATAATATTACAAATTGGAATAATTTCTAATTAGAGCAATAATTATAAATATAATATTACAAATTGGAATAATTTCTAATTAGAGCAATAATTATAAATATTATATTACAAATTGGAATAATTTCTAATTAGAGCAATAATTATAAATATAATATTACAAATTAGAATAGTTTTTATTGCAATAGAAATTTTTAATATTCAATTGACACAGTAAAAATCATTCAAACCAAATTTCCGAATTTCTAATGCATTTATAATGAAAAGGTAACTCGTCGCACGGAAAACAAACTAAATATAAAATCGATTTCAATCTCCTTTGAGACATAATAAAAGTACTTGCTAGGCGTCCTGAATTATAGAAGGTTTAAGTTCTTGAAATGTAAATCCTCGTAAATCTTTACGTTGAGATATTTGAGATACTAACGCTTGTGTTTTAGGCGTGCTTCATTTAGCAACAAACACAAGGAGAACGCTGCTAGCCTTTAAATACGTTAACCCAGTGTTGTGTACAAATTTCATTGGACGATCCTTTACGCTGAACGTTTAACGGAAAGGGGGAAGACAATTTCCTAATTTTCCCCTTCCGACGGCAGCAGTCGCTAAAGCGTCTAACCAATGAAAATTGTACGCGAGAAAATCCACGACTTTTGACGAGGTTGCGTTCTCTTTGTGTGGGGTGCTGTTACCAGCAGCTAAAATGCAAGCGCATTTATTTCTCTTTTGGGAAGCGTGAATCCGTTGCTCCCAATCCCCCTCTTGCCCTATCAGAAAGCTCCTTCCCCTTTAGCCAAACAAATCAGCTCACAAGTCCATAGGTTTCTTAAAACTGAGGTCTTGCGGCGCATTGAAGTACACGCCGGTGACGTTATTTCCCCCCTCTCATGGCGGGGAAAACTAGGGTGTCCTCCAATTTGCGGAAGTGCCTCTGCGGGCCGTATGTTATTGGTGAAGTAAAATATTTATATTTTTCGAAAAGCATTGCCATTTGCGGACAAACGGTTAATTTATTCGTATATTCGTATATTGATACCAAATGTATTGTAGTTTTTGAACGTAATCCAATGATCTTAAAATTGAATTAGGTTAGGTTGGGTTAAGTTTGGTTGGGTTGGGTGGGGTTT
Organism: Leiobunum rupestre; assembly: GCF_980474605.1. Lineage (NCBI taxonomy): Eukaryota > Metazoa > Arthropoda > Arachnida > Opiliones > Sclerosomatidae > Leiobunum > Leiobunum rupestre. The sequence continues at coordinate 17,062,131 of NC_143389.1, forward strand.
GGTGAGCTTAGGTGACCCTCAGATATTGGTCGTCTACGTTCATCGTGCTAAGACCATGGAAAACATTTCATTATTTATTTACATAAAAAGTATTTTTTTTCTAAATGATATCTCATGGTGAAACTATTACTATCTCATAATTCTTTTATTCATATATTTTCATTACATCTAGTGAGGCTAGAAAAAATATCAGTTTCTTACTCAAATTTATATTTTCTTCAATGTCATACTTATAGTTATTATGTTACTTATGGTATAATATATCAAAAATTGTGTATTTAAAGGTATAGCACGTAGCACGTATGGCTATTCATCAACGCTATCTGCTGAAAGAATAGATGACCATTATCAGATGCGAATGAGCGCGTCTGAAAGGAGCAACTCATTATCTGATATCCAAAGATGCAAGGTTCTGTTATTTGACCTTACTAAACATTTCATGATTAACTACACAGAGAATAGAGGTTTGAGGTTTCCTAGAATGTCTTTAGAAACTCGTCAACTTGGTAAATCATAGGAATATACATTCTTGATTCGAGCCTAGCCAGAGATAAGCGTTTGTAGGATTGAACGTGAAACACTGAAATATTTTTCAAAGAGCATATTTATTTAAAAGTAACCTTTTCGTTTTTGTTAGTGCTAAGGATAGAAGACGTTATAAATAGAACCAGAACGATAATGTTATGAGTACTGTAGCGGTCCCGGATATCCCGAATGTCTTACGGGCGGACATAAAAATTAATTAATATCTTTTAATTTTATTGAACGATCTAATGTAAAAGTTATCTGAATGAGAGCAAGAGCTAACCAAGTCGAGTTACGTGACTTTTGAAAGAAATTCTAATTTAAAAACCTCCAGGGTTTTTAAATTAGGCTGAATTATTACTAACTTTTGTAATATTTTTAACTTCTTTTCGTGTACTTTCATTTTAGTGTAATATGTTCATAATTGTAAATTTAAAACCAAACCAATTTTGCTCAATTAGTTTTTTTAGATTTGCTTTACTTGGGCTCCAGGTAGCTAAATATTCTAACTTTCTAATTTCCTATCTAAAGATCCAATGTTCCGTAGTAATCTAGCAGATCGATCTCAGTCTGCGAGTTCAAAAATACGGGACGCCAAAAAGTGGATTCGAGTGAATTGACCTTAAATCTTAATTTCTTTCGTTTAGACGAACTCGAGCGTGCGTGTCGACACGACGGAGAGGCTAAACCGTCTAAGACAACGAATCAGGCATTATGATCTAGACGCTTACATCGTCACCACTGATGACGAACACCAAGTAGGTAAAGCCGCACTTTTGGGAATTTTCTCAGTTTCTCTTAAACGGAAAGAAACCTGACACGTACGAGGACATTTCGTTAAAGCGAAGATTACTATAGTAGACTTGAAAATATTGTTTGTGTGATTTGTTCTGACATTATAACCAATAATGTATTTATTTATACTCAGGGAGAATGAATATGTCGAGACTATCTACGGACACCCCGTCACTCTAAGGGGGGGGGGGAAGAAAAAAGGAGGCGGCCTTTTTTTTGCGTCCTCGCAGCAGCGTTAATCGCGTCGAAAAACGTAATTTTTAAGAACCAATGAGATTGCAGTATTATTTGATTTTATTAAAGCGGAGGAGCCCCAACGGAGAAACCCTAAAAATAATCTCGACATAATCATTCTCCCTGAGTATAAATAAATTAATTAAAAAAGCTTTTATCAAAGCAGTTGGAAGGTTGATTTAAGGGGTAGTTCGGGTCTATGAAGGCACAGATATTGGAAATGTTTTAGATTAAAGAGTTATTTTTTGGAATTATTTTAAAAAGCAAAATATATTTCTAAAATAATTTCCATAAATTTTCCCTCACCTTTTATATATTTTAAAACCATTTCCTTAAATTTGAGCCTTGAAACTGTAACAGTAAACTGAGAAAATTTTAAATTGTAAAGGAGTACGCGTGTTTAATTCAGAATTATGTATTTTCTAATGGAAATATTTAAAATTAATTTTAAAATCGGCCGCCATGGATATAAAATAAGGCTGTGGGATAAAAAATTCGAAAGAAAAGACATACTACGAGCTGAGTTATTTTGCTTGATAAGGCACCATATTTTTGAAACGCTTATTTCTGGCATTGATTTTCAATGCTATAGACGCAGTGCTTCCATATGCGGGGAATTTTTCCTTTTTCCAGAATTTTTCAACCTTTAAAAACGCTGAAAGGGAATAATGCAATTTAAAAGGGAAAACTGGAAAAGCGATGGAAATTTAATAAAGGGTCATTATAAAAGTAATGAAAGTCACAATCTAAATATCCAAATATGCAAAATTATTAAAATGTAAGTAATTTTGAAATAAATAAAACCTTAAATTTTCAATAATTTTAAGAATTAATCTGAATATCTATATAAATTAGTATTAAGAGCGAGGGATAAAAAATGGGAATTACTAGGTCGAAAACGCGAAAATGAAATTATCGCAAGAGGAAAATTTTAGATATCAAATGTGGAAGCCCTGTATAGACGTCTGCTATGCTGTTGTAATTGGATTAATACATTCTTGTTATAACTAAAGCCAGATTTTTCCATAAGCGGTAAAATATACCTCGCTTGGCTGCATAATTTTTGGTGTAATTATCCTTCTCAGTTTGCATAGAGGCATTCAGGGGCGTAGGAATGTTTTTGAGTTTAGGGGGTACATTGCGAGCGAAGTGGACAAATATTTGGAAATTTTACTTCAATTTGACCAAAAATCGAAAGTTACTTACTTTGTTGTTAAAAGTTTTAAACGACCAATTTAATTTTTTTTCATAATGGTGGTAAAAACAAATTCACAGTTGTCCCCTAGTAACATTGTCCCCTTGTCCCCCAAAGGTGGGAACTGTACAGATTACCTGTGCAGGTCTGCAGATAACTGCAACCTGCGCTGGTCAGGTCAGATCAGATCACGATAGAAAATATTTTTTGCAGGTTGCAGGTTGGACAGGTGAAAAGAGTGGCAGATACAGGTTGGGTAGATCATATTATCGCAAATTTGCAGGTTTACCTGCCAACCTGCCATATATATACGAAAGGTCCGCTTTACCGCAACATAAAAGAACTAAGAAAACGAGTATGCAATATGTATACTATGCTGTTACGAACTGGTGCCTGTCCTCGCTAAAATAACTGCGGGGAGAATTGTAATGTGTAGCTTCTCGGATTACGTTTTCCCTTACTCTCTCTACGCCAGCTCCAGGCTCCGGCCTCTAACTCTCTCTATCAATTTTCAAAAGACGGTTTGGTTTTAGTTTCGTCTCGTCACTCGTGGGCCTTAGCTGTAAAATACGTTTTATTTTGGAGACCAAGAATTAAATTTCTACGGTGCCGGCGACGTTGGATGATTATTTTCTTTGTATGTTAAGACGTCAAGTGTTTAACAGACCAGTTAATATTTAATATGTCTTTTAAAACATTACCAATGAGAGACTCTCACTGGTAATGTTACTTGCTTACTTTTTAGCATTTACCTCAATAAAATATATATTAATACTTCTCCACATATGTCTTTATTAGTATTTCTGCAGGTGATTTGCAGGTTACCCGCGCAGGTTGCAGGTTGGACAGGTGAAATAGCCTGCAGGTGCAGGTTGGGTAGATCATTGGTTTTAGAAAAAATTGCAGGTTGCAGGTGGTACAGGTTAGAAACTTGGCAGGTGCATGTTGGACAGATCGTCGTAAATTGCTGCAGGTCCCACCTTTGTTGTCCCCCTGGTTGCTACGCCGCTGCGCCATTTTGAGTAGTTCATAGACTGCGGGATTTTCGTCACTAAGCAGCCGATAAATCACAAACCGTCTGCTTAGCAGATGAAAATACAACAGTTTACGAGTTTATTGCGTTGGCTACTAACCACTGTAAGTGGCTCTGTGTAAAGGGAAATTTTATACTTTTTGAAAACTTTAATCCAATATAAATAGGCACCTTTAAAATTTTTAATCCAATATAGATAGGCACCTTTAAAATTTTTAATCCAAAATAGATGAAAACACTTTCTATTAAGTTAAATAATAAGCTTATTCGTCGCTTAGCTAAGATCAAAGTGTAGTACCTCTTCGCATCAGCTGTCGCAATATCCATCATTAAAAATGGATGATTCTACAACACATTCTTGCTCTGCCTAATAATTGTATCGTATGATTCCCCTAAATCTAAGGCAGGTAATTTGAACTCGATTCCATGGGTCACTAGTACGGCTCTCTGTTCTTGACCCGCTGACCAATCATGACGGTTTTCTTTTCGAAATTGCGATGGGCTTTTCAATCGCGCATTAACATAAGCGCTAAAAGTGTGCCATAGGGATACACTTTTCAATCTCTCGTAATGTGCTGATATATTTATCTTATCATAAGTTTATAATTAAGTTTTACATAATTGTGTCATTCAAATATTTATATTCAGATATTTCTAGAATGACCACACTGACGTTAGTCGCTTATAGTTTTAAATGTTACGTCAATTTTACGTCACTGCGCACAAAGCTATCTGTAATTATTTCGACTAACTGAAACACTTATTTAATTAACGAGTTAATTATAGACGTATGGAATGTGTAACCTATATCTGTGTTTAATTATTCATTTCAGAGTGAATATGTTGGGAATCATGACAAAAGACGAGAGTATATCACTGGATTCAGTGGCTCCAATGGTAAAAATCATTTTCTTTTTATTCGTTAAATATTTTAATAAAATTCACTTAAAATCGAATAGTTCATCCTCCTCTTAGGTAGCTCGTAATAGCAGATTTGGCCAATGATTTTCCTTGACTTTTTCCCAGCCCTATTTCTAGAACCTAGTAAAATTTAAATGCCGTAGTTTACCTTTAAGAAAGAGTATGTTAGAGACGTATCTGTTTTTAGGATATCAGGTTATTCTTTAAAAGGAATATAACCTCTGGTATTTCTGTCGCCCTCCGAGGGTTCGAATATTATCCGCTGCCTCCCATGGCTTTTCACACCTGCGGCGCTGATAATCGCTGATTGTGAAGGGAATAAAGGAAATTGATGGGGTCTTCCATAAAGAACGCGTTGGAGGTTCCGGGACGGCCCAGATCTATAACATTTCCCTATAAAGACCCCAAAAAAAAGTGTTAACGCGTTCAGCAGCGTTGCCAGGCAAATAGTTTTTACCCTGGTGATTCAAACGTCATAAACTGTAAACTGATTTTTAACGGTTTTAGCGGTTGTGATTTGAATTTTCAGATTGTTGGGAAACCCCAAAAGTGTCTCATAACCATCCATGCTATAACGTTAAATAAGAATTGCTATTATTTTAGTATAATTTGTATAGTTAAATGATACGTTTTCCACCTCCGATTCTAAGATAGATTCGAAATTATCTCGGAAATTATTCATCATAAAAAAGGTAAACAACTATTAAGCCTTGGTACAATCATTTATATTTATGAATAATATTATATTATGATAATAATAATTACCGTAACAAATTTGGGAATTGCTTCCAGACGGTAAGCAGAATATTTTACTATATGTACGATCGGAAAAGCTCGACATTCAAAATTTTTACGACGATTAATTTAAAAGACTAAAATATTAGCACCGCATGGTAATCTCGTGGTTCAACTTTTAAGTTCCAAGCATTTCAAGGAAGCTTCTTTCCCTATTTTCTCCCCCCCCCCACTTATTTTGAATCACCAGCCTATACAAGCATTTCCTGTTATGCCCGCGAGTACCGCTAGAGGGCGTCGATGCTTGTTCATTTTACTTTTTTCCCGGGCCGGACCGTCCCTGTTGTTAATTAGTCCATGGAGAATCTATTCCCTTTAAAGACTGACACCGGTGAAAGTGGTTTACTCAAAATATACACTGTTAGTTTTCACCAAAAATATATTCACGAGAACAAAGAATAAGAAGCTGCAACTGTACCAAAGTGTCACAAAGGGGGAAAGAATACACCAGGAAAGGCGGAGGGGCGTGGTTTTTCTTCCGGGAATTACGACGCGAACACGGTGCATATCCTTTATTAAGCCGAATGCATTCTCAACGTCACTCAATTAATTCCATTTGTAAACAGAAAACTTTCGGAAACATTACTTCTAGATTGTCGAAGATATACCATCGTAGAGAACGGTCTCGGATTTCAGGGGTAGGGTCCATAAGATCTGATTTTAGGCAATTATGAAAGAACAATGTTGTTTCCCAACTGTATTTCATGATTTTTGGGAGGGTCGTTCCCCTAGTGTCCGCCCCTGTAGACTGGCTAAAGAGCGAGAACCAGAGACAAAGATCATTTAATTTCTATGTCCGCCAGTAAAATGTTCGGGATAACCGGGACAGCTACAAGAAAAATCAGTTTGTGGAATGTATCGCTATAATTTGACGAATGATTTCAGGCGAAGCAGTGATTCTTAGAGAGAGCCTAGCTGCCTTGTGGACTGACGGTCGCTACTTCATTCAGGCGGAGGACCAATTGGACTGCAACTGGTTACTCATGAAACAATACACGGCCGGAACCCCGACGGTCATAGAATGGATAAATGACAACGTGCCTGCGGGACGCTTAGTCGGCGCCGATCCAAATCTCATTTCGCAGAGCGTGGTACGTTCATCCCAATGGCGGCGATCAATAAAATTGAGGATAACTAGCAATCAGGGAAAAATTTCTAGTCTCACTACCTTTAATTTCGTTCGAATTCAATTATTTACAGAAGTTTTTTTGATATTGAAGATGCAAGTAACATTAAGATGAAATAAGCATAAAATCGATTTCGATAGATTTCTCCAAACAAAAAATCGGCTCCCTTCGTTTAAGAGCGGCTCGGGGGCCAGGGCGTTTGAAGTCAAAATGAGTGGGCAATTTTTTTAAATAATTGAGAAGAGAAATAGGAGATGGGAAGAGCTGTCTTTATATTTATCTTAAAGGTCCACAGAAATTTATGAAAATTTGGCCCGAATTTCAGCTATCTCATCCCCTTCATAGCAGATACGGCCAATCCAATTTTGGCATTTTTCAAGCATTGGCGCAAGCATACAAATATTAGTTTATCTTTTGTTCTGGCGGTGAGCGAACTAAAAAGTTATGCCCAAAATAATGAAAAAGAAGAGGTAATTTTTTTAGTTAATGTTTTACTTAAAATTATTCATTAATTTTGAGACTACATTACCATAGTTTGCTAGATATAGGAAAATATATTCGTTCTAAGGGGTCCAATCAAACAAAATTAGGCTTCCCCAGTGGGGTAGCTAGCATTATTTTATTTTTTTCACGGTCGGGTGTCACCCCCAAATCACGCCCAAATAGGTGGCACCCGGGGCGGACGCCCCACCACACCCCCCTAGCTACGCCATACGGCTGCCCCTGATAGTTGGTCTAACCTTCCTAAATCCACTTGTTACCGCCACTGACCGAGATAAAAGATGAGCTATCAGAAAACACGTGGACATGAGAGAGAAGGACATTATATCAAGGATCCTATATGTTAGAAGGATATGAGGCGAGGGACGAAAAATGGCAGCGCCGTCGGTGGGTCATGCGCGATAGAAAATCAGTCTTTAGATTCCGCCAAGGACAAAACATGGAGGAAGCACCGCCAAAATTTGTCCTTGAGGGAATAGAAACAAGACGTACCACGTTTAGAGGCTCTCTTAATATCGACGGCGCTGCCGGCGTTTTGAAAACACGGCCTTCCCGGAGGGCTACCTATCCTTCTAACATATAGGATCCTTGATTATATGCATTATATTTTTGGTTTCAAATCGGTGGTGTTTATAGTTTTATATTTTTTAAAAAGGTAATTATTTTTCGTGCTTTCAGTGGCAAGATTGGGAAAAGCAACTGTCAGCGTCTAATATTACGCTAGTGTCTAACAAAAATAATTTAATCGACGAAATCTGGACTACAGCAACTGGCCGTGATCCCGAACCAAAAGACGCGATTGAGATGCACGATATGAAATTTGCAGGTATGTAAAGTCAAATCTTTAAACGGTTTATCATCTTGGTTATAACTACGCGTGATAATCAGATAATTAACAATTCGATTGCATCATTCACAATTATTCTCAAAGTCATTTTTTTTTTCAGGAAAATCTTGGCAAGAGAAAGTGAAAAATATCAGAGAAGAATTAACGAAAAGAAAGGTTGACGCGCTCCTTTTAACAGATCTCTGTGAAATTGCTTGTAAGTACCCCTGCTTTTTTGTGAATTGCGTCACTTTCTGCTAACAGACATTTTATGTTCATTCAAATTATTGACTTTAAAATCAAATATAAATTTACCAGATAACATTTTATGTAAATATTTTATGCTAATTAACTGCAACCTTTTGATAATATCAAGAATGAACATTAACTGATAATACGAAGAATGGACATTAACTGATAATACGAAGAATGAACATTAACTGATAATACGAAGAATGGACATTAACTGATAATACGAAGAATGAACATTAACTGATAATACGAAGAATGGACATTAACTGATAATACGAAGAATGGACATTAGCTGATAATACCAAGAATGAACATTAACTGATAATACGAAGAATAAACATTAACTGATAATACGAAGAATGAACATTAACTGATAATACGAAGAATGAACATTAACTGATAATACCAAGAATGAACATTAACTGATAATGCCAATAATAACCATTAACTGATAATACGAAGAATGAACATTAACTGATAATACGAAGAATGAACATTTACTGATATTACCAATAATAACCATTAACTGATAATACGAAGAATGAACATTTACTGATATTACCAAGAATGAACATTAACTGATAATACGAAGAATGAACATTAACTGATAATACGAAGAATGAACATTAACTGATAATACGAAGAATGGACATTAACTGATAATACGAAGAATGGACATTAGCTGATAATACCAAGAATGAACATTAGCTGATAATACCAAGAATGAACATTAACTGATAATACGAAGAATGAACATTAACTGATAATACGAAGAATGAACATTAACTGATAATACCAAGAATGAACATTAACTGATAATGCCAATAATAACCATTAACTGATAATACGAAGAATGAACATTAACTGATAATACGAAGAATGAACATTTACTGATATTACCAATAATAACCATTAACTGATAATACGAAGAATGAACATTTACTGATATTACCAAGAATGAACATAAACTGATAATACCAAGAATGAACATTAGCTTATAATACCAAGAATGAACATTAAATGATAATACGAAGAATGAACATTAACTGATAATATAAAAGCAGTTACTGCCCATCAAGTGCTGTACGGAAGAAAAGCGACGCCTCTTATCCCGGTAGGCGGAGAATATCGTCAGTAAATCACGAAAGCAGAAGCTTTAGTTGCGCCTGCGAAATTTATTCTGATAATACTACTATGTGTTTAGTGCTGGCTATTGGTATTGATTAAGCCTTAAGGGGTGTCTAGTAACTAATAGTTTCCTTTATAAATTTTGATAACCGAATCATTATTAATATGATGAATCTTTTTGATTTAATACTATATCGTAAACAGAATTCTTACCTAAGTATGTACTTAATGATCTCTTCAAACTAAAGGAAGTTATTTTCGACCTAAAAATAGTGTTTCTGCAAGTATGTATTTATTTCTAATCAGGGTGAATTGATTCGATATTCAGCTTGGCTCCGAATCGCCCTCATGCTCAAAGAAAAAGCTCCTTCAGCTAAATAATGAAATCAGACCAGTATCTCATTGGTTCACTAAATCTGACGTCTTCTGACGCGTTTTTCTTCCCCTCTTGTGCCTCAACATAATCATTTTCGTTTACTTTGATAACGTGATCCGTTCTTTGGCAGGGTTGCTAAATTTGCGTGGATCCGACATCCCGTTCGTCCCAGTATTTAAAGCGTACGCTTTTGTTTCAGAAAGCGAAATCAGGTAAGATCATTCGTTACAGCCAAGTGCAAGGGTGGGGTTTACAGCCAAGCGCAGGGGGTGGATTTTACAGCCAAGCGCAGGGGGTGGATTTTACAGCCAAGCGCAGGGGTGGATTTTACAGCCAAGTGCCAGGGTGGGAATTAAGGCAAGCGCAGGGGTGGATCTAACAGCCAAGCGCAAGGGTGGATTTTACAGCCAAGCGCAGGGGTGGATTTTACAGCCAAGTGCCAGGGTGGGAATTAAGGCAAGCGCAGGGGTGGATCTAACAGCCAAGCGCAAGGGTTGATTTTACAGCCAAGCGCAAGGGTGGAGCTAACAGCCCAGTGCAGGGGTGGATTTTACAGCCAAGTGCCAGGGTGGGAATTAAGGCAAGCGCAGGGGTGGATCTAACAGCCAAGCGCAAGGGTGGATTTTACAGCCAAGCGCAGGGGTGGATTTTACAGCCAAGTGCCAGGGTGGGAATTAAGGCAAGCGCAGGGGTGGATCTAACAGCCAAGCGCAAGGGTGGATTTTACAGCCAAGCGCAAGGGTGGAGCTAACAGCCCAGTGCAGGGGTGGATTTTACAGCCAAGTGAAAGGGTGGGAATTAAGGCAAGCGCAGGGGTGGATCTAACAGCCAAGCGCAAGGGTGGATTTTACAGCCAAGCGCAGGGGTGGATTTTACAGCCAAGTGCCAGGGTGGGAATTAAGGCAAGCGCAGGGGTGGATCTAACAGCCAAGCGCAAGGGTGGATTTTACAGCCAAGCGCAAGGGTGGAGCTAACAGCCCAGTGCAGGGGTGGATTTTACATCCAAGCGCCAGGGTGGGAATTAAGCCAAGCGCAAAAGTGGGGTTTACAGCCAAGTTCAAGGGTGATTTTTACAGCGAATCCTTAGCGTCCCTTTCCCGCTAGGTGCTAGCTTCTCTTTACAGCTAATCGCTAGGGCCGTTTTGCAGCTAAGGTTAGGGTCCCATTTGGTATTTTTAAGGTAGACTTTTTGAATATATCTTAATAGCCGCGTTTTCATGGCGCGTTTCTCTCAATTTCATTGGTCAAAACTGGGATTCAACTTAAGCTGGAGAGTTAGTCTGTAAAAATCAAAAATTATAAAAAATCTCGATCGGACAAAAATGGCAATGTGTGGAGAAGGGGTGGATTTCGAAGTATAAAACTATCGAATTTGTAAGTTCAATTTTAAGAGTTGCCAGTATGTTACGCTATATCGGCTATTTTAGTCAAATCATAAACGTAAAATACCTCTTTATTTTTGGTGCCCAAGACTTAAATTGGCACCAGTGACCGTATGTCGAAGCATTTCATTAAAATAACTTACGTTGCCATTACAGAACTCCACGATTTTGAATTTGACCAATACTACCGATAGTTTGATGTTTCGATAGCAGCCTCTTCTGCACACGCGCATTGTCATTTTGGACGGATCATGATTTTTTGCCTTGGGTAGTAGCATAGCTGATGATTATTATTATTATGCGTAAGTGGCCTAGTATTAGGGATGCACCGTTATGGGTACAGCCGATAAATTGGCTATTCGTGGCCGATATATTGGCGGTAATATCGACCGATATATTGTCGTTAATATCGCTGACATTAACAAAGTTATCTATCATAACCGTAGTGTATATGATAAAATCATTGTAAAAGACGGTTCATTTTATTCTATTTTCATGAGAAAAAGTTTGCAAGAGCATATCTGAATATGTTTCTTTTCATTTCACGTGATAAATATTTTCTATCACAAATCGAATATCGTAGTTTTTTATTTATTTACACTCGTAACCTCCTGTCTAAAAATAGGTATGATCTAGTTTCTGAAGTCTGGCGTACGTGGCGCGGCCAATCAAATAAAATATTATCAGTCAGTTAATCGATAATTTTCTTATTTTTAAATGTTTTTCTGTAAATTTATTTCTTATACTGGTATCGGACAAAATCGGCTTCTCTTAAGCCGATTTTGGCCGATACTGATATTAGAAAGATAGGCCGATATTGCTGCACCCTACCTAGTATATACCATTAGTAATTTAAATAGATCTATAATACTTGTGTATTATACATGTGTAAAATCATTTGAAAATTGTATTTTTAGATTGTATATCAAACCAAATCGTTTAAGTAATCTCGCTGTTGAGCAACTGAACTCTGTGAAATGCAATTCTTCAGAAAATATTTGCGAAAAGGTAAGTGAAACCAAATATTTGGGCTTACTTCTAACCTGCACGATGACTGCGATTGCTGATACTGAAACAAATTAAATAATCGGGGGATTTCGGGATATTTTCTCCATATAATTAACTAATATTTATTTTCAATCTTATTTTCGTTTTACAGGTGAAAATGGAAAATTACAGTAACTTCATCTCCGATATTAAAGCTTTGGCGAAGACCTTACAGTTGAAAGTTATTATCCCTCAATCTGCAAGCTACAAAGTTTACAGTAGCATTCCTAAGGTACACGCGTCAATTTCTGCAATGGGGGTAGCGAAGTGGTTAGCACTTTCGGCTCGCAGCATGAAGAGCTGGGTTCACTAGGTGAAAACTCGGAACAAATCCTTCCACGATGAGTTATTTCTCCTCACGTTTTCTTTCCGATTTCTTCGGTTTCCCCTTTCCGTGGGAACTTGATAACGGTAGTAGGTGTACGAAGCTGTTGGCACCAATCTCCTTCGCATTGTAATTAAGGCATTAAAAGTTGCTAGCTAATTATTTTTATTTCAGGCTGCTAGTTTAATATTTTTATTATTATTATTAAAAACAAAATATTTAAAACATATTAAAAAATAAAGTTTTATCTATTTTCTATCTTTATAATTCTCATGTTAAGGTGGCGGAGTGGTTAGCGATTTCGTCTCGCAGAGAGAGGAGCTGGGTTTGATCCCAGCTTGTGTCACGTGGTGAAAACTCGGAACTACTCCTTGTGCGTTGAGTTTGCAAGTTCTTTCCCTACTTGTTAAAGGGATTTTCCACGTAGTACTTCGGTTTCCACTTCTATATAAAAACTTGTAGATATTAACGGTAATAGTGAATGTAGGGAGCTGTTGGCTCGCGTGGCATGAAGGGCTTGCCACCACCCTCCTACGCATGGTAACCCGGCCACCTGTTTAAAAGCATTAACAGTCGCTAGATGACTTGGTGCCTTTGGTAATAGCCTAGCTGATTATTTATTTATTTATTCATTAAATACTTCAATTATTTTACTTTTAAGTAGCAAAAACCGTATAACTTAGTGGTTTTAGTTATGCTCTAGGTAAATAGTTCAAGAAAACATAGTGTTTTTTGAGTTTACTCCTGACTTCTTCCTTAAGGTGCGAATGTTTAATACTTGGCGTCTGACACTACGAAGACTAAGAGCTCCCACAGCTTCGCGCTGTTTTGCTGCCTTAGGACGAATTATATTATGTTTGACCTGAGGGGAATAAGAACTTGTACGCTTCTAAAATTTCGACTTTTTAAATAATTCCTATCTAAATAGTAAGTAAAGTAAATTAAAATAAAATAAAATAAAATAAAATAAGATAAAATGATTGGAAAATGTTTAGAAATCAGGGTTGGCAACCACTTTTTTTAAATATTGAGAAATGAATTAGAAATCTTGAAAAAACTAGAACTTAACCTTCACTTTTTGTCGTAAATAATGAGAGCTCGATATAAGCAATTTGAGCATATTTTTATTAATGGTTTTAATCGTTATACGCATCGACAGCGATGTCTAAAATGTACCAAAGTGTACCATTTACATGCCTATGTTAAAAAAAAATAGGCGTGTAATTGAAAAACGTAATCCCTCTTGATGTAGATTTTCTATTTAACAAAATATACGAAACCACAAACATATCTTACACCATGTTAAGTTAAAAGGAACCACCTATGAACTGCATTGTAAAGGATGATAAAATTAGCGAATAAATAGATTAGTTCATTATGAAAAGGGATAATAAAGCTAAACCCTAAACAAATTTGAAGAAATTTAAAAACTTACTAATAGCTCGTACCGATAGGTCTTCGAGCAAACAAAAAGACGGGAAACTCGGACCAAATAGGTCTTCGAGTGAAAAACTAAATTAAATTAAATAAAATATCCAGAAATTCCAACGGTAGACCGGTTTCGTCCTATTTGGGACTCGTCAGTACCGTGCGGGAAATCTGGCTCGCGACTATAACACCGAATAGAGAAACTAAGCCTAAATATTAAAAATTTCAAAACGAGTTGCATAGCAACGGAAAGCCGAATAGGGGGAGAGTGGTGGAGATTAGTCTTTTTATTTGCTCGAAGACCTATCGGTACGAGCTATTAGTAAGTTTTTAAATTTCTTCAAATTTGTTTCGGGTTTAGCTTTATTATCCCTTTTCATAATGGACTAATCTACTTATTCGCTAATTTTATCATATCTTACACCAGTCCTTCACAAAGATGTGTGTAAAATTGTCTAACATTGCGTTTTGAATATTTCGCTAACATTCGGATTTCGAAACGAAATAATTAAAGAACTATTCAAAAATCAGCTCACTCTGAAAACTAGCGTGCGCATTTTTATTTATTTATTGGAAAGAGAAGAATGTGGCTAGGAAGCTAGTTATAGCTTGCGTGTAGCCTTACAGGAAACATTCTGTAGTTCATATTCCAAAAACAAAACAATTATATTTTAATTTAGGCGCCTAAAAATGTATTGCAAAATATGACGTTAAAAAAACCATTTCCGTAGTGTTTCACCTTTAGAGTGATTAGCCTAAACTGGACGTCATTCATCTCATACAAAGATTGATGTTTGTAGCTAACTCTTGGTCGTTTCTCAACAGGAAAACGCCGTAGTGGTGAAATCTCCAGTAGCTTATATGATGACAATCAAAAATGCTGTTGAACAAGAAGGAATGGAACTGGCAATGGTAAATGACATTTGTCGGCGCGCGTTCTCAATTTGACCTAAATTGCCCTTAATTTCTTACTCTCGTCTTGAATTACAAAAATTAAGGAAAAATCTACTCCACGATTTAATTCAATTGAATCATGTGTTGCAGAGTTTCCAAATTATCTGGAGAAATATTACGATTTAAGAGCGAGCTATTTGTATTTCGAATTTTCTATTTGAAAGGTTTTCCGAGAATAGCCCTTTAAATAAAACATAATTCATAGCCGATTAAAGAGTTTGTGCTGCTGCGACTGGACCTATAACTGGTTTGTCTATGGTTTCTCTTTATACTGCCAAAGCTCAGAATTTTCTATGCATAGATCTGGCAGCATTTTTGAACAGGGGGGCAAGGCAGGCAGGGAGGGGTTTATTTAAGCGCCTATTCGCTTCTTTACATCGTAGTACCGGTATTTGTTTACACGGAATTTATCAAAAGGTGCACTCCGCTGCGTTAAAAACAAGTTGGCAAGCCAAAATATACCTATCCTAGGAAGAATTGTCCCTAGTGGTATTAATCTCTCGAGATAACCCTTAAAGATATATATCTCCGCAATTCAGAGTTATTTACTAAAAACGTAATCCCGGTTCAATCCCGCCCGGTATAAAATTTTAATTTTAATTTAAATAATTGAGATGAAACAACCGAGTTTAAATTATTCAGAATAATATAAATTAAGTAGTTACAACAGCGAGTTAGACGTACTAAAACAATGAACAATTGAATTTAACCCTATTTACAGAACAAGTTTATCGGTTAAATATAATGCGAAGCAAATTATAAATAATTAATTTATTTTAAATTCAATATAATTCACAAAAGCGTAAAATGTTGTTGAAAAAAAATTTACAAAAGTGTAAAATGTTGTAGGAAATAAGGTGTTAGAGTAAATCTCTTCACGCAGCAGACCCGGGTTCGATTCCCGGCCGGCGCCAATAAATCGCAAATAGACGCTAAGACGAATACCGTGAACAATTGGTGGTAACCCTGCCATTGGAAGTTGAGAGGTTGTCAAACGGTGGTTTGGCCATCCGTTAGACTTCGCTCCCTAATTCCTAGCAACTGCGAACGCAAAGAGCCCTAGCAACTGCGAACGCGGTGATTTCAACACAAAGCGTACGCAGTGATTACACTTTGCCCCGAAAATGCGTACGCGTTCGCAGGACACACACACCCACAGACACGGTGATTGTATAACCCCTCCAGGGTACAAAGTACCCTCGGAGAGGTAAAAAATAGTACGCTTCTTTTTGAGGCTTTAATAAATATATCTGTACAAAATTTATTTCTACAATTTTGTAAGTAGTTATTTCTTTCTATTTCTAAAATGAATTTCAATTAAAAATAAACAAAGTGTAATAGTATTAGGTTTAATTTGTATTTTCAAATGGGGCTAAAAATGTAATCCGGTGATGTCTTTCTCTCCCCTCCCCCCTCGGGCCCTGGCGGGGGGGGGGGGCGATAAAGCCACGGTCACACTAGAGCTTAAAACCCAGTTTAGGCTTCACCCCGGGTCGCTTATAGCTAAGGCTTAACGTCATTTCAAATTATGACAAGAATTTTGAAAATACTAAAATGTATTCCTAAACATTTATTTAATCATGTTAACTATACATACAGCTACATTATATGACATTATTTAGAATTTGATTTCCATTATTTTTGAAAATACGAGCAATTTTACTTCCCCGCCTTGAAAGCCATTCTAAGCGAACCGATTTGGACGAGTTGCTTCCCGAACCAGCACGAAGTGATTTCTCACGCTTAGAGGTCGGCGTTTGGATAACAATTAACCGTTTGTTTGGATAATATCCATTAACAAAAATTATCCAAAAAATAATCAGTTATTTTTGGCTTTTTCCCATATTAAATCGTTTTTGTCCATGGATAATATCCATGGATAAACGGTTAACCGCAATTTTTATGATTAATTGAAATTTTGCCAGTTAATTTATCTCCTCCGCCGATCTCTACTCACGCTAGTTATGTTAAGTCACAGAGGCGTACCGATATGGGCAAGAGGGGGCATGTGGAACTGGGCCCCTTTAGAGGTCAGGTTAAATAGGTTTCCCCCCGTGCTATTCGGTTTCCCCTTCCATAAAAACTTGTTAAGGTTAGTGTAGCGAGCTGTAGGCTCGTGTTGCATGAAAGACTCGCTACCACCCTCCTACGCTTTGTAACCCGGCTACCTGCATTAATGGCTTTAAGAGTCTCTCGGTGACTTAAGCCTAAGGTGGTGACTTGGGTATTAGCCTAGCTGATGAAAAAAAATTGTAATCGATTATTTAAACAAATAAAAATCTCCGAGTTAAATTTCACTAAATAATTAAAATAACTTTTAATATTTCATATTTATTTTCCTAATATTGAAAATATATGAACTTTTGTAGCTCCGAGACTCTGTCGTGTTGGTGGACTTCTTTTCGCTTCTCGAGCAAGGAGTTGCAAACGACGAAGTCTGGACGGAAATGAGTGCCGCTGACAAAGTCGAACAAATGAGAAAGTAAGGGTACCCTTTCACTAGACGAAAAACACTTATATTTAACATGGACACACGAAGCACTTATTAATTAACGAATTTTACTTTCTGGCGTTCAAATGGCTCTTTATCAGTCAGGTATTCATAGCTGTAGTTTAAATACGTAAATCAGTGGCGCCGATCCCATGGGGGCGGTGCCCCCATTGGTAAAACCGCCGATGTTAAAGGCCGTTTACTTTTAAGCATTGGTGACGACGTCAGGCTGACGTCCAACAGCCATCAAACTAGTGGCAATGACTGGTCAAAAAGTAACAGTCGGTCAATACACATTTTTGGAGAGTTTGAGATTTCACCGTCAACCACAACACGTTGAATACGAGAAGAAAGATAATCCGCGAGCCAAGCAAGCGCATCACCACAAACACCGGCGTCTTGAAGGTCGGAAAGAATAGCGGTGTGGAGGAGGGAGTCGAACGCCTTTCTAAAATCCAAAAGAATTACGTCAACGGCGAAGCCCTGATCAAGCCAACTTGACCAACGGTTAGAAGCAGACAGGAGGTTAAAGAGACAGGATCGTTTAGGTAGAAAGCCATGTTGGGCATTACTGAAAACTTTTGAGGAAGAGAGGAAGCTAAGCAGCTGTTCAAAAGCCAAGGTTTCAGACAATTTAGGAACCTGGATTAAAACGCAAATGGGACGAAAGTTAGATGGAAGATCGCGGGGACCCTTTTTGTGAATGGTGTGACATTTGCCTCCTTCCAAGAAGGAGGCAACGAAAAATTCGAGAAGGAGAACGAAATAAAAAGGTAAAGGGGAAAAACAAGGGAAGGTGCACAATTGCGTAA